>NW_027397105.1:4819768-4918281 GCF_003265705.2 Callorhinus ursinus | reverse complement strand
ACACCTGTCATCCCCTGCCCCCACCTGTCGGGCCATAGGACACCTGTAATCCCCTGCCCCCACCTGTCAGGCCATCCCTGCGTGGAAGCCAGCGATGCTGGGGTGGGCAGGGGCAGCTGTGTGTTCAAGGGCAGTCTCCACTTTACACCTAGGGCTGGGAGAAAGAACCCCCAACAAGGCTTCAGGTCCTCTGGGCGTGATGCAGAGCATTCATTCACTCATTCAACTGATATTTATGAAGCACTTGCTATGGGCCAGGCTCTGGATATATAGCAGTGAACCAAACACACAAAATCCCCACCCTCCGGAAGGTTCCATTCTAGTTGGATGGACAGACAGGGGAAAAAAAAAGTCTGAGAAGAGAAAAGTTGCTCCCCATACATCTTTCTCACATGAATGGAAGGTTGGATTTGGGCCTGGCCCTCCTGACCGTGTCCCACACTTGCCGACCCACAGTGTCCGGATCCAAACAGTTCTAAGGTCACCCAGGGCAGACGGGAGGCAGGCAGGACCACCCACTGACGGGGGCCAGCATGGGGGACTGGACCGGGGTAGAGTGAGATGCTACAGTGTGGATAAACCTCGAAACACGTATGCAAGTGAAAGAAGCCAGGCACAAAGGGTCCCAAATTTATCACCGAATTGATAGGAAGTATTCAGAAAAGGCAGATCCACAGAGACAGAAAGCCGACTGTCGGTTGCCAGGGGAGCAGGGCGTGGAGAGTAACCACTTCAAGGGGACAGGGCCTCTGGGCAGTGAAGACAATGTTTTGAATGGATGCAGAGTCATGGCCTATAGGCAAATGCAGGCCTGGCCTTCGGGGGACCCAACAGTGGGTCTGTGTCCCCTGGGCAGGGAGGAGTTCCTGCCCAAGGGCTGGGAGCCCGTGGTCCACCCCTGATTAAACTGACCTTTCAAGAGAGCTGGGAGCCTGCAGAGCGCACGCGTCCACCGCAGGTCAGACCCTACCTAGGGCGAGGTGGCCAGTGTGGAGCCAGACTTTGCCACAGAGACCTCCCGAAGGATAAAGACAGCCAGGAGAGTGAAGAATCTAAGAACTTTCCCCTCTGGGAGGAAAGGCCATGAGAACTTATGAGGTTTAGGCAGACAAGTGGAAGAGAGGGGGGTGTCTCCAACCGTCCAAACACCGGAATGAAACGAGATGAGCTCTTCGGGGACCTAGGGAATAGAATTAGAACGAATGGGCAGAAATGCAGAAATGTAAACGTGCAGGCTTTATTCGCAATGAAGAAAAATGTTCCAAGAACTTACGATCTGGGGGTGGGGAGGCAGCTAGCCCATACAGTGCCTTTGTCGGGGGAAAAGGAGGGGGGGCCCCCCCCAGGACAAGACTGTTCATGCAAGCGCGCCCCCTGAGGCTGATGCAGCCTGGATCTAGGGCCCAGGGCTGGTTTAAAAACCGTAACGCTGTTCGTTTTGCTGACCAATCTGCAAAACTGGGCAGGGCTCAGGAGAGATGGGCTTGTATGTGCCCCACTCCATGTCCACTGGGGTGGCCTGGAGGCAGGGGGCTGGGACCTGCGCGGGAGCTACCCAGCAGAACAGCGACCGATGCGTGGCCTGTCCACGTGGCTCCTCCCAGCGTGGCAGGTGTGTTGCAAAGCCACGCACCCAAGAGGGAAAGAGCCAGGTGGGAGCTCGACTCCCTTTTAGAACCGGTGTTGGAGGCCACATTGCCATCTGTCCCCCACAGTCTAGTCCTTGACAGAGTTTCAAGGGGAGGGAAAATGGACTCCGCCTCCTCCCTGTGGCCATTTTGGGGATAGACACTCTGACACCCAGGAAGAGGCAATGTGACTGAGGCAGCTCTGCTCAGTCTGTCCCACAAAGCCAGGTCCCTAGGACACCAATGGCTTGACACCCCACTCTTTCCAGAGGCCCACTAAGCACTCGGTGCTGGGAGGATTCTTCGGTGCCAGATAGACGAGGGCTTCAAGTCTCTAGCAATCCCCTGACACACGCTACAAGTTCTAACCCACAAGCCCCGACACGTTGCAGGAACCTATTCTAGACGTACCCCGACGTCTCCATAACTATTCCGAAAGTGTGGAATTTGGGTTTGGCCCAAGCTGGATCAAAGCCAGCTCTGCAGCTGTGTGTCTTCGGGAAAGCTACCTGACTACTCTGAGCCTCACTCTCCTTAGCCTGTAAAATGTGGAAGGTATAGAGCTGCCATTATAGGATTAAATGATGTTCTGCAGGTACGGTGCCCGGTTTCAGAGCCCTGAAGGGGCCGAGCCCCGCGTGCTGCTGACGGTGGGAGCCCACAGAGAGGGACGAGGCACCATGTGGCCAGCACACAGGTGTCTCCCTGGCCCTCTCTAGACACAGCCTTGAGGACTTCTGCCCCACCCCCACGACATCCAGGCCCCGCGTGTACCATCCCCACGGCGCAGCTCACCCAGATGCCGCATCCCTGGGCAAAGAGGCCCCTCTGCTCCAGAAGGTCACCTTCCCAGCTGCGCTGCAGCTGAGCTAAGGGGAGCAGAGGAGTCTAACAGGATTAGGTTAATGAGGTCGTGGCTGGGTGGCCTGCCTGCTTCTTACATGGTTGCATTTTCCAGCTGGTGATTAAGAGGCAGGCCCTGCAGGGTTCAGGCTCATTACCATGCAATTGAATCTCTTCCCAGATACCAGCTGAGGCACGGAGGGGTTAAGTACATTTCCCAAGACCACGAAGCCGCCATCAGGGCTCCTCTGGGACAGTTCCGGGATGCTGGAAAGTGTCAGGCCCCCTGGGGACGGCACTTGAGCCAAGAGCTCTTTCTGTCAACTGGTGGGGGCCCCAGCAGGTGCTCTGAGCAAGGGCTGCAGGTAGAATGCCATCCCTTTCTGGCAGCGCCCAGCTAGCGCTGCCCGCGGGCCTCGGGCCAAAAACATGGGCTTGGTGCCCACTCTGAGAGGAGTGACAGCAAGAGCCTTGGAGATGGGATGGCTGGGCCAGCGTCCCTCAGCTGAGCTGCCGGGGGCAGGGGGCATGGAATCTGTTGGGTGGGAAGGCAGCATGACTGAGCAGCTGAGTGCAGGGCTCTAACCTAGCTTCTACCGCTCACTGAGTGGCCGTGGGCAAGGTACTAACCTCTCTGTGCCTAAGCTTCCTCCCCTGTACAAGGCTGAGAATAAAATTATCTCAGTAACCAGCATAAAATGCTGGCCAGGGGCTTGCAGCTGGTCTCCTCCCTTGGGTTTCAGGCTCCCCAAGGGCTGTTCGGAAGCAACGGCTGCTCATCAAACCCGAGTGGGATTGCACGTGCCCGGGACTCCATGGGGATATGCAATAAGCACTTACCATGTTCCAGATACTGAGCTAGGTACTCACTTCATGACACCCAAGGTCAGTGTTTGTTACAAGGGAGCGGGCTCCAGACTCTGCCCAGGCTCTCACGCCCACAGCCCGTGAGTGACCGGGCCTCGATCTGATCCTCAGGTCTTCATCCCAACGTTCATGTTCTTGCAGAACACGTCTTAGGATGCTTGAACCCATGGTCATCTTATGTCCCAGGAGAGAATCAACAGGAGGGTAGCCAAAGAGGCTCTTAATGTGTCAATGGAACACAGATGCCTTGAGACGGGAAACAACCCTAGACGCTGTTCATGTGTTATTTGTGTCTGCATTGCTTTCCTCTCTTTATTGAATGTTGACCCAAGCATCTATGTTCTCTATGCACAGCCGCCTGCATCACCCTGTCTGTGGTAGAGGCATTCCAGAGGGATCATTACAGAGACGTTAAGGCAAGTTGTCCCTAATGAGTGCAGCTCTGGTTTGCAATGGGCAAAGTACAAGAAGCAGAAGGGACTTGCTAATTCTACTCTTAGTTAACGCAAAGCTTCTCAACCTGAGCCAGAAGAGTCTTTGCTGTGGGGGAATGTCCTGTGCATTGTGGGATGTGTAGCAGCTACCAGTGTCTCTAGCTGCTAGATGCCAACAGCACACACATCTCCCTGCCCACCACAAGTTATGACAACCAAAAATGTTTCCATAGATTGCCAAATGTGCCGGTGGGGTGGGGGGTAGGGAGGAGGATGAGGGAGCGAGGGGCAAAAATCACCCGGGGTTGAAAGCCACCATGCTCAATCTTAACACCATTCTGGTAAGTTCAAGCCATTGCAATCAGACAAGAAAATAAAATATAGTTATCCAAGGAAGTAAGTTCACTGTTAGCTGTTGGTTCACAATTAAGTTTCAGATGGGTTAAAGGATTTGAGGCTTAAAAAGAATCACAGAATTAAAAGATAGGAGAATGTGAGTCTGTGGTCAAATTTTAAGACTCTGTAAATCAAAACCACCATAAATACAAGATAAAATTCAATGTTACATATTCTACTGACATATATAACAGATATGAATATATGACAGTCTACATTCATTATGATACATGAGGGATTAATGACCCTACATTATAAATAAAGTTTATAAATAGATAAGGAATGATTACTGCCCCAGGAGAGGAAAATTATAAAGCAAACTATGTGAACTGTAAAGGAGACGCACAAAAGAAGAAAGGCAAGTAGTTGGCAAAGTTTAAAATGGAAAAAAAAAAAAAGCACAATAAAACAACTGCAATGTACCTTTGCATTGACAAAAAATGGTTTTAAATAGTAATATCCCCAGTTGTGAGGAGAACATACAGAACCTTTTTCTGCAGATAGGAATTTATGTAGCATTATCTTTCTGAAGGAGAATCTGGTGTTATAACTGGCACATTTTTGGCCCAAACATTTCACTTCCAGAAAATTTACCCAGGAAAAAAAATCATGAATGTGTACAAACTGTATCATCAAGATTGCTTTTCAGAGCAGGAGGCAGTTGGCTGTTTTAATGATGCCATATGCATAAAGGTGAATACGGTGCAGTCTGTTAAAAGGATGGATAGACAGTATTTTCCAAACTTGTCCTTCCCAAGTCCAAGGTGTTCCCTGAGCTGATTCATTGTTTGCCTGTGGTGGGGGTGGGGCGGAACTGTAGGAAGGGAGAAAGCCAAGGGACAAGAGCAGGGAAGACTAGGAGCTTCCACCCCCGTTTCAACCCGTCCAGTTCCACTTCTATCTGTTTTATATATTAGGCTCGTGGGGAAAATCCCTTAAAGAATGCATGCTAGTTGGGGTATCTGGGTGGCTCAGTCAGTTGAGCATCCGACTCTTGGTTTTGGCTCAGGTTGTGATCTTAGAGTTCTGGGATCGAGCCCTGCATTGAGCCCTGCATTGAGCCCCGTGTCGGGCTCCATGCTCAGCGGGGAGTCTGCTGAAGATTCTCTCTCCCTCTCCCTCTGCCCCTCCCACTTATGATCTCTCTCTAAAAAAAAAAACAAAAACAAAGAATGCCTGCTAGAGCTAAAACATTGCAGAACATTGATGTAGAATAACACCATGGCAGAACAGGCATGGATTTGGAGGTCTGACAGATTTAGTTATAGTCCTCTGCTATGAAACTAGCTGTGTGATCTTAGGCAGGATCCCTCTGTGCCTTGGTTTCCTTGCCTGTAGAACAAGATGCTTCCTTATAATGCTTCCTCTTACCGTCACTGTCGTGAGAAGTGAGATAACACATGTAACGTGCCCAGAGCTCAGCACATAGTAAGCAACAATGAAGGATAGCTACTATTATTGTTAAGTGAGATGCAAAAATGTTCGCAGGCGCACTGGACAAAGAAGATCATGCACATGATCATACATGTGTCAGTGCATGCTGGATTGCATGTGAGAGAATGTACATAAAATGCTAGCACTCCCGCTTGCTGGGAGGTAGAATTACAGGTGGTGTGGAGTTAAAACTTTTTGCTTCCTCTCCCAGAAAGCGCTTTTACAGATTCTTAAGACCCTGCATCTCTTTATGTGAAGGGAGGGTCATCGGATACTGACTCACATTCCTTTTTATGATGTTCCAACAGTCTAGACAGAGTTAAACTTCACCTTTAGCCTGTCTGGTAGATAGGATTTATTTATCCTCAGCATTTATCTCCTCTACTAATGCTGGACATTTTGGAGATGATGTATCGGTGTCAAGATTTGGGGATCATTAAATCCGACTCAGAACTGTCTCCTGGGAGCTGATGGAAGGATGTTGTACAACACTGGACGCCGGCATCTCATCAGCCTCGAGGACAAGTTATCTCCGAAATGGGGCAGAGAGGAGAGTGCTGATGTACCAGCCATTTCTCCTGTCTCTTTTGATCTAAGTGCTGCTGCTTATTATGGGATATCCTTGCTATTCCGATAGGAGAGGGCAGGACTGCAAAGGGATTGTAGAATGTGAAAAAGGGCATGGCTTATATAAAACTGTCTCAGATTTATCTCTTTTGAGCTGTGCTTGAGGCCACATTATCTGGCAGCCACCAAGAGGTCAGTGAAATCTTCAAATCAGACGGACCCCTGTCCTTTCCAGCCCAGGAACACCACAACTGCTGATGGGAGTTCGTGTGCCTGTGTTTTGCAAGGGATTAGGGGTTCGAAATGGTGCAGATCAAAGTGTCCAGGTCTACTGCAGAGCTGTGCAGAACCCTCTGGGAGGATGGACACGTTCTCTCTCTGTGCTGTCCAATACGGTAGCCACTAGCCACATGTAGGTAGGGAGCCATTTGAAATGTGGCTCAAGAGGACTTCCTGGATTTGAATGTTGTTAAGATCAACTAATTTATATTTAAATAGCCATGGGTAGCTAGTGGCTACATTATTGGATGGCTCAGCATAGCGGTAAGAACGCAGAGTCTGGATTCATATTGTCTGGGCTTGAATTGCAGCTACTCTCACGCTGACATTGGATGAGGTATTTAACCTCATGGTACTTATCTGGAAAATGGCGTGATGCCAGTACCCCAGCTTCTTCTGAGAATTACATGAGTTGCTATGCATGTTATGTGCTCCTAAGAGCCAATAGGAAGTGTGACTGTAGGCTACTGTGTCGGATGCTCCCTATCTGTCCTTCCTGATCCAGTGTCCACTCTCTCCCACCCCGCTCAGTCCTCCAAAGCTTGACCCCTATAGACACGTCAGTGACCCCCCGACTTGCCCTCTGGCTTCTAGCTGGGTTCAGTCACTGAGAAGTACAGACTGGAAGCTGGAGGCCAGGCAGAGAAAGAGGTCACTCCCTCCTTGCCTGGCCGCCATGTTGTGTGTCCTGCCCCCATCCCCCACAACCCCGGCTGAAGGCCATCGTTCGCCAGGCAGCTCTATTACGACTACTCTCTCCAATTTCTAGTCGCGGCTCCCTCTCCTTGCCCCTCGGGCCTAGACGATGTAGGGATTCTCTCCTGCCTGTTGTCGGTCCTGTTGCTTCACCGACGATGGTTCTAACTGGTTTTCCTTACTGTGGCTCATATCTTGGTAAAATCTTTTTACTAAGTTCTCTTCAGTTGCTCCATTTGAGGGTGCTTTCTGTTTCCTGCCAGACTCTGACTGGCAGAGTTCATGCTATGCCCACTGTTACCATTCTTCCACCCCCCGTAGTTACCACAGGATGGTGTGCAGGTGCTTTCTAGGCTCCCTGGCCAGTGGGCTTTCTCTTTTTGATGGACCCCTAAGTTATTCACTGACCTCAGCTGGTTGGTTGGGGTCTTTAGAAGTCGGAAGATGATCATCAGTGAAGAGAAAACGCGTTTTCTCCACAAGAATCCCTGCCCCCAGAGGATAGTGGGATACACTTCATTAGCAAGCCAAGGCCAGAGAACATTCTAGTTGCTGCTTTTCTGTGCTTTGCCTGGGAATAATGAAAGCCTGAATCCATTACCCGTGTCCCAGTGCAAGCAGAACTCTCCCCATTCCCACCAGCCTGCCCACTTGTCACACCCCTAACCACGGCCATCACTGAGGGCAGTTGACATTAACTCTGTGTCCCTAAGGAAGAAACACAGCTGTGTCTCTACCCGCCTCAGGCCTCAACGGCTGGAGAGACGGCCAAGGTCAGGAGCTGGCTGCTGGGTGCTCGGGGTGAGGACTAAGCGTGGGCTTCACAGAGAAGAAGGTGAAAGCCAGAACAGTAGCTTTGAGCCCAGAGTGGTTGGTCCACTGCACCAGCGAACACTCACTGCTTGCAAGGGGTCAGAGTGTAAGGGTATGTATGTGCAAGTGGGAGAAGTCAACTCTGGTCAATTTAGGGAGAAAAGTAATTCATTGGGAGGACATCAAGTGGGTGCCAGAATGGCCACAGACACTAGAGAGCCGGGCTCTGGAAATGGGCAGCTAAAGGGAGGCCCAACCAAAATCATGCCAAAGAGCCAGTCATGTGGCTTCTGCCACCCAAATCCTGGGTCCCCAGCTCACTCTGCCACAAGGTTGCCTCAGGGAACTGGACACTGCAGGTGTCGTCACCCAAATGCACTCTCCCCCATCCCTGCTTCTCTGGGTCACCAGCTCCTGATTCAAGGTCCCAGGTGGGTGGCAATGCTTGGCTGAGACAAAGCCACATGCCCATGTCCCTGCTGCCAGGGGGCTGGGAAGGCAGCATCTAGACCTTTTATCTTCTGTGGGGATGTGGGCTTTGTCTCTTACCAGGACAAGATGGCAGGGAATCCCCCAAACATAGGAAGGGAGTGAGATTCTGGGCAGCCATTCCCCCCGGGGTGTACATGAATGAACAGCATTGCCTATAGCCTGGAGGAATTGGCAGCCTCTAGACCAGTCCGAGTCAAACATTTATGTTAACGTACCTAAGGACTAACTGGGGTAGTTAAGTAAAAATACAGATTTGCCACACCATCTTTTTTTTTTTTAAGATGTTATTTATTTATTTATTTATTTATTTATTTGTTATTTATTGAGAGAGAGAGAGCCGGGGGAGGGGCAGAGGGGGAGAGAGAGAAAATCTTTTTTTTTTTTTTTTTTAAGATTTTATTTATCAGAGACACAGAGAGAGAAGGAACACAAGCAGGGGGAGTGGGAGAGGGAGGAGCAGGCTTCCTGCAGAGCAGGGAGCCCGACTCGGGGCTCGATCCCAGGACCCTGCGATCATGACCTGAGCCGAAGGCAGATGCTTAACGACTGAGCCACCCAAATGCCCCTGGCCAGAAGTTTTAAAAAGTGATCTAGAATAGAAACTCAGGTAAGTGTCAATTCTTGGAAATTTTGCTTCACTTATAGAAATAAGTGCACTGTAAAAATCAATTGCAATGCAAAACACATTTCTTACTGCAGGTCAAGGTCACAGAAGTTTGGAAGGCACGGTCGTGAGCAGAAAGGGGGGTTTGAAGCTTTTTAAGAAGAATGGTATGATCAGATATGCAGTATCAGCAAAGAGCCTCTGCTGCTGGTTGGACGCGGACCACAGTGGGGGACAGATGCTTTGGGAGAAGCTTGCGGCCCATGTAAAGATGCTGAGGGCCTGAACCTCAGTGGTCCTCACCGGAACGGAGAGGAGCTTTCCAGACAAAATCAGTAAAGTCGGCGCTGGCTGGAGGACTGACCAGGAAGAAGACAGGCTCCCTGTTGCCCGTGTGGGTGACTAGGAGGACGAGGTACCGGTACCCGAGCTGGGGAGCAGTGGGGAGATGTGGATTTGGCTGTTAGCGGAAGCAGAGCAGGTGTAGGAAATGAGCCGAGGGCTGGACACGTGATCAGGGAGGCCTATGGAACCTCACGGGGGTTAGCCTGAGACGTGGGCCACCTGCCCTAAGCTAAGCCATCAGACGCTGTCCCTGGGATTGGAGCCATGGGCAGAGGCACGCAGGACCATCCATCCATTCTGTAGGGTCGCCCTGGACAGAGTCGCATTCCTTCCAGAGGGCTGGTCCTTCGGTTTTCTGCTAAATCAGTGAGCTTCCCTGTACCTGTCCTTTTCGGTTCAGTTAGTCAAAGCCATTTTCTGTTGCTTACCACCAAAGAGCTCTGACTGATAAACAGCACCTCACCGTGTCCACGGGATTAAATGTGCTACAGTTTCAAAGGGGTTGCAAACTGTGAAGTACTGGACAGATGTGAGGAAGGACATCTCCCTGAGGCCCCTCACCTTTGCTGGTGCTGGGATGCCCCTCCTGCCTCCACCTCTCCTTCTGAGAACCTCGGGCGGGGCTCAGTGCTAGGCTAGCAGTAAAGAACACAGGGAGGAATGCCTTAATGGTCCTGAACTGCCCACCCACAGAGCAATCAACCAGAACATCAGCTATGACCTGCGCTGCCTGCCACCACCCTTTCCAGACCAGAGCACATTCGTGATGGGCAGGAGAAAGGGGGAGGATGGTGACCAGGCACAGGAACAGAAGCTGCAACTCTGTTGGCCAACTAGGTCGCGGGGTCAAGTCATGGCTCCTAAGCAGGCACTGGGTCTCTATTCTCAGAGTCCTCTCTGGCCCCACCCCGGGGCTATGCTAGTTGCCTCCACTGTGTTCCCAGCAACACCTGTGGGCTTCCCCAGGGTAATCATTCTTGCTGGACTGTCTCCCCAGAAGCCGTCAGACTCGAGAGGGCAAGCACAGTATGGGCACCATGTCCTTCAGACGGTGACTTGCCCTCAGTCGGCTCCACAAATATCAAGAGAATGAATGAATAAGGGATCCTTGTTCCTGCCAAGTGGCCCCAGGGTCCTTCTTCCCACTGAAGCGTCAGACCCGAAGGCTAGGCACACATGGCCCTGCATGGCCCGTCGCCCCCAGAATCTGCCGTCTTGGCTCCTTCCCTTGGCGCTGCGTGCAGAGCTCTTGTTTACCCAGGAGATAAGCAGAAGCCAGGTCTGGTCATGCATCAGGCAGCGGTGGAAAATCCCCAGCCCGGCCCCCAGCTTGCCTGACCGCTGCAGGGAATGCCCAGGAGCGGGAGCTCCGAGCAGGGTCTCCCTTTTCCAGCTGCCCTGGAAGGCAGGCCCTGGAGGGCAGGCTGTCGGTACCCAGAAGCCCCTTCACCTCCCCCCGCCTCCTCTTTAACATCTGGCAGCGTGGGCCTGAGGGGAAGGCCCAGGCCCAGGTCCTTCTACCTCAACCCAATCCACCAGACCCCTGCAAAGGCTGGACGGGGGTTGGCAAACGTTTCCCGTCAAGGGCCAGCTAGGAAACCTTTCAGACTCTGCAAAACCAGACGGCCTACATCACAGCTACTCAACTTGAGAGCAAGAAAGCAGCATGCACAACAGGCCGATGAATGGGCTGGGCTGCCTTCCAGGAAGGCCTTAGTTATAAAAACAGGGAGCAAAGTGGGGAGAAGTGGACGTGCCTAGACTCCTACAGAATCCCCCCCACCCCCCAGGGTGGAGTCTAGAGCAGTGGTGAGTGATGTTGAGTGTCTGTTCATGTACCTGTTGCCGTTTGTATCTTCTCTGGGGAAAGGTCTATGCAGGTCCTTTGCCCATTTTTTTTTTAAAGATTTTATTTATTTATCTGACAGAGAGAGACACAGCGAGAGAGGGAACACAAGCAGGGGGAGTGGGAGAGGGAGAAGCAGGCTTCCCTCGGAGCAGGGAGCCCGACGTGGGGCTCGATCCCAGGATCCTGGGATCATGACCTGAGCCGAAGGCAGACACTTAACGACTGAGCCACCCAGGCGCCCCTTTGCCCATTTTTTATTGTTATGTTAATCACCATACATTACATCATTAGTTTGTGATGTAGTGTTCCATGATTCATTGTTTGTGCATAACACCCAGTGCTCCACGCAGAACGTGCCCTCTTTAATACCCATCACCAGGCTAACCCATCCCCCCACCCCCTCCCCTCTAGAACCCTCAGTTTGTTTCTCAGAGTCCATCGTCTCTCATGGTTCGTCTCCCCCTCCGATTTACTCCCCTTCATTCTTCCCCTCCTGCTATCTTCTTCTTCTTTTTTTCTTAACATATATTGCATTATTTGTTTCAGAAGTACAGATCTGTGATTCAACAGTCTTGCACAATTTACAGCGCTCACCATAGCACATACCCTCCCCAATGTCTATCACCCAGCCACCCCATCCCTCCCACCCCCCACCACTCCAGCAACACTCAATTTGTTTCCTGAGATTAAGAATTCCTCATATCAGTGAGGTCATATGATACATGTCTTTCTCTGATTGACTTATTTCACTCAGCATAACACCCTCCAGTTCCATCCACGTCGTTGCAAATGGCAAGATCTCATTCCTTTTGATGGCTGCATAATATTCCATTGTGTATATATACCACATCTTCCTTATCCATTCATCTGTCGATAGACATCTTGGTTCTTTCCACAGTTTATTTTGCCCATTTTTTAAATCAAATTATTTGTTTGTTTGTTTTCTATCAAACTGTAGGAGTTCCTTACATGTTGTGTATTAGCCCCTTATAAATTCTGGAGCTCTTGGGTACGATAACGTGACCGTAGTTAACAATACTGTACTGTCTAAATTTGAAATTTGTTAAGAGGGTAGATCTGAAGTGTCCTCACCACCAAAAATGGAAAAGGCGGGGGGGAAATGGTAGCTTTGTGAGGTGATGGATATGCTAATCAGCTTGTCTGGGATGATTATTTCACAATGGATACATATATCAAATCATCAAACGATAAATATACACAGTTTTTAATTGTCAGTTGTGCCCCAAGTAAAGCTGGAAAGAAACACAAACAAGCCTTCCAGGTGATCGGACAGCTGCTGGGGGAAAGGGAGCAGGCAGCCCTGGAGAAGAGGTGAGGAAGTGCAGGGCAGGGTGGGCGGAGCTGGGAGCAGAGCAGGCTCAGTGCTGGGGGTGGGAGGGGCGGGGGCTCCAGAGCAGGGAGACCTACATCCTTATGACCTGCAGGGATGGGAGCCAGAGAAGGGGGGCACACAAGGGTGCTAACCCTTCAGGAAAGACTCAGAGGAAGAGATGGGCTTGGCAGGAGGGGGGCCCAGGGGGGAGTCGTGAAGCTGGACAGGCGACCATGGCCAGAACGGGGGGCACTGTGACTGGCCCAGCAGCCCGCGGTGGTTCTCGGCCCAGGGGGATCCCAAGAGTCACCTGGGAGGCTTTTCAAAAACACCGGTGCCCAGGCTGTATTCAAGACCGCAGATCAGGGCACCTGGGTGGCTCAGTTGGTTGGGCGACTGTCTCCGGCTCAGGTCATGATCCTGGAGTCCCGGGATCGAGTCCCGCATCAGGCTCCCAGCTCAGCAGGGAGTCTGCTTCTCCCTCTGACCCTCTCCCGTCTCATATGCTCTCTCTCTCTCTCATTCTCTCTTTCAAATAAATAAATAAATAAATCTTAAAAAAAAAAAAAAAAGACCATGGATCAGAAAGGGGCAGGAGAGGTCTGCAGAGCCCACTGGATGTTTACAGCTCATAGGAGATGCTACTGGACCGCCAGGGTTCAGAGCACCTGAGTTAGGGGTGTGGCAGGAAGGAAGTGGGAAGCTCTCGTGGGGAGGCAATTCCAGCTACTGCTTCATGGGTCCCCCCACCCGCCAACCCCAGTGTACAGATGAGAACATCAAGGCCCAGCTAAAGCAGGAGGCTTGTGCAGAGTCACAGAGCTCCTAGGTGATGGGCCTGGGCCCAGAGACAGGGGAGGCAGGGCCCCAGGGCTGGCAGGCAGAGGCCGGCAGGGCTCCACTCCCCCATCTGCGGGGGAGCCTAACAACATTGCAGGGAGAAGACAGGAAGGAACAAGAGGAGCTGGGCTCACCTCCAGCCAGGGAGTGAACAGCCAGCTTGGGGAGGGCTGGACTCGGCGGGTGGCCATCCAGGAGCCCTCTCCCACCCAAGTGGCACCAAACGGGGCTCTGCATCCACTCCCTCCCTGTGCCCTTGCCTCTCCCTGCAGCCTGGACCTGGACACACGTCCTCGTTTGGTGGGAAGAAGGGCATCTCACGCCATCCTATTGCCTCCTCACGGCCATCCTGAAACGTGGAGTGGACTATCACTTCTGTTTAATGGCTAGGCAAACTGCAGCCCGGAGGGGCTAGGGAACTTACCCAAGGTCACACAGCAAGGACATGGCAAAGCTGAGACTCCAAGTGCTCAGGAGGGAGCCCATGCCCTTGGCTGGGTGCATGGAAGTGACTAGAAATCAGGAGGGCACACAGAGCCTGGCTTTCTCCACAGGGACCTGTGGTACAAGAGCTGACGGGCATCCATTCATGCCAGCAACCAGAATGCCTCCAGTTCCCTACTCCGTTCAGTGGCATCCCCACTCCTTACCCATCTTCACTCCTGTCTTTTTCTCCTATTAGAGGAGGACCAGCCAACTGAGCCAAACAGTTATGGCAAGTTTCAGAGAGGCCCAGCGCTGGGAGGTGAGAATTCCTCTCTAAGTCTTTTCTCTGCCAGAGACGTGGCCGGGGCCGGGGACGCGAAGACAACGCTCCGGTACTTGTCCCCCACCCCCTCTGCCCCCTGCTCATACTCTAAACTACGCGACCCATAGTCCTTGGATATGCTCCCTGGGTAAAGTTTCCTCCCTGCCAGACTTTCTGCTGGATTTCAAGAGCAAACCAGAGATTTTTCTCTTTGTGATTTGCTTCAAATGTGTTTGCTCGATGGTTAAGAAAGACGGGCTTCACCACTGTTCACACCTCCTCAAAGGCCCTTCTCTGGCCTCTGAAGGATCCATCTCCTGGCTGCCACTGGCTGCCCAGCCCAAGCAAGTGGGGCTGCCAGAGCCCCCTGCCCCCCCAACTGCCTGGACAATGTCATACAACCCACCCCCCTCGCTGGGGCGCAAATGAGCCTGAAAGGAGGGTCTACCAGATGCCTCTTAAGAGCAAACAGGGCAAATGCCATTTGCTCTCTGGGGGGAAGGAAACTGCCTAAGCAGTGTGTGGCTTCCTTAATGGGTGGCTTTGAGTTCGTGGGAGAAACGTGTAGAAAGGGGGATCAGCAGCTGCCTCAGAGGTGGCCCTCGCTGGCCAGCCCCTCGGGAAGAGAAGCACAGTCTCCTCGGGGCACCTGACGTACAGGGATGAACAGAGTCAGAGAGGAGGCAACCGATTGGTGTTCCCCAAACTGATCATCCCAGGATTATTTTCTTTATCCAAGGGGACTCACACACCCTCACCCAGCTGCATCCAGCCACAAACCAGCCTGTCCTTGGGTAGGTCTCGGAGTGTAGGCATCAGGGAAACACAACACATTGGATGGCCCCCACAGTGGGGACAGTCTCAAGTTCCGGGTCCCAGCTACAGACTTGGCTGCTCAGGAGAGCACATTCTCTGGAGAAGTGGCAGAGAGAGGAGGTATTTGAGGAGGCCCTGAGGCCAGCAACTCAGAGGTCAGGGGTCTGGGGGCATTTGGAGGCAGCCAGTCAGGCTGACAGAAAAGGGGGACAAATCCTTGACTTGTCACAGCAGAAATGTTCCCCAGGCACGTTGTCACTTCTCTGAGCATTGCTCTCTGCATCTGTAAAGTGGGACATTGTCCCGCACAGGACAGTATGGGTGCCAAGTGTCCCCCACACTCAAGGACATGGTCCAGGCTGCCCCTCCGCCCCACCGCCCTGCATCCCAGACTGCCTGGTCATTCCTCCTGTGCGCTCATATGTTATGGGATATTCAGATTGTTCTCTAGCTTTCCTGTAAGTGTAGGATTTACCGACCGGATTAAACAAAAGATGCAGGTTTTAAACTCCGCACTGTGGCACAGCACGTGAGACCCGTGTGTCAACCAACTTGATATTTCCAACAGACACATATTAGTGGCTTGATAAATATACATAGCAGAGGCACCAAATATATCTCTTGAGTAAGGGAGTGGGTGAGGGAGTGAATGGATGGATTTAAATCCTCTTGTAGCTCTTCCTCTGAGGACGGACCCAGGACATCTCCCCGGGCTCCTTCTCGGGGCTTCTGTAGCCTGGAGCTCTGGGTAACGGCCCCAGTGGGAAGGGCAGAGGCCAGCTGCTGTCCCCCAGCGGGGAGGGCCCACAGTGGGGCCAAGAGCTCCCTGAGGCAAACTCACATGGCGCCCCACAATGAGCAAAGCAGGACCCTTTGTTTCCTCCACCCTTTGTGCACACTCTGCGCTCCCCCAGGGCTGCCTGCGCCCGTGCTGTTGCTAAGGAACCATCTCTCAGAGCACCTAGGGGAGGGGAGCTGTGCTCACCAGGGCTCTGGAGCCCGTGCCCGCTCCAGGGCTTTGTGGTGGGACCAGATGAGGCCTCCCCTGGACCAACACCTGCACTCAATGAGGTCTTTCCCCCAGGCCCGGTCAGGTTGTGGATCCAGGAAATCGAGGTGCCTGGGGTTGTCCTGGAAAGAAAGATGGCTGCCGGTCCCTTCCCAAAGGGGAGAGAGCGAGAGATGGGCCCTCCAGCCCGTCTGGTGAGCCGGTGAGGCAGGAGGATGATGGCAAGGCCACAAGCTCAGAGACGCTGGGAGACGTTTAGGGGTATTTGTTCCTTGGTGTGAAGTCCCCGAGGGGGGCAGAGAAATGCCACCACTGCAGGCAAGGAGACAGGCTGCTGTATCCAGCACCACCTCTCCACTTTCCTCTCTGTGTCCAGCCTCCCTACCTCTCCAGCAGCACAATTCTTCCCTCTGCCTACGAGGCTCTTCCTTCTCTTTGTTAATTCCTGCTCATTCGTAGGATCTCCTCTTGCCCAGGAAGGCTTTCCGGAACCCCCAGGCTGGGTCAGTCGCCACCCCGCTCCCCTTCTTACTCTCTTGGGGCACCCTGCACTCAGCAGCCGTCTTATTCACAGTATAAACCCCAACACCCAGGATGGACAGACTGATGAGGAACACATACGTTCGGCATCGTACTCTTTTTCAAATCTTTCATTTCTTAGCACGGTTGTCCCGGCTTTTTAGACAAATGCCAAATGCCTCAAAGGCACTTACTGAGACTTAATAAGCATCCATCCCCTCCCCATACCGCCCCCCCATTCAGCCCTTAGTCCAATGTCAAGCACAGGAGTGGGCAATCAAGAGCAGTTTGCTGAGAGCTTGCTGCCTGCTCGCTGCCTGCCCTGAGCCTCCAGAACACCCCTGCCGGGAAACAGAGTGAAGGATTCTTGGGCATCTGCAGAGACTGAAGGCCAGGAGCCTGGACTCAGCCCCCAGGCAGCAAGGAAGGAATTAGCTCCAATCGCATTAATGTGGTTCTTCAGGAAATGCTGCTGAATCAGAGGTTACAGCCACCACCAGCTGCCTCTTTTTAATAGGACACTAATGCTCATTCTGAGCAATTACTCTATTTGCAATGGTTTCTTAATGTTCAGTTTCTGGAGCCCTGAGAGGAAAGCATCTTGTGTTTCCAGTAACCAGCTCTCCACTGGGCAACACAGGAAAATGAGCTGGGGAAATGCCCTTCCTGGCCAGTCCGGGCACCCAGGCTCCAGACAGCCCGAGGAAAGGGTGGGAGGCTGGCTTCCCTGCCCAGCTCACACTCCCATGGCCTCACCGAGGGTCGGCCTATATAGGCAGAGGCAGGTGGGTCTCTATACACAAAAAAAGCCTCCCTGAGGTTTCTCTAGGGCTCCCTGCGCAGTTACACCGCTGCTGAAGGCAAGTCCCTGCTAAGTGCTCTAACAGCATCCAGCACCTCTCCCAGCGTAACGCTTATCATGCTCAGCATTTTTATTTTAATAGCATTTTCCATCTTGATTATTAGGGTGATTAAGTTTCGTTGGGGAGGGAAAAAAAAGCAAAGTGTAAAGGAGGAAACAGGTTGTATTACCACAGCACTCAAAGATCATACCTCTTCCTAATATATTTTCTATGCATAGGCACACATAAAGATCTGAAAATACCATTTTTTTAAATAGGGCTAATCATACCATCCACCCTGTTTTTTAACAATAGGGTGGCCATACTTTATTGTAATTGCTTATGTAATCTGCCTTTTCAATAAGTTTTTGGCACAGTGTGGACAGCACCTACTGGGGAGGAAAAAATTTTCCTTTATCCCTCAAGATTCCTCTGGTTGGTCTAAGAATTAAATTGACATAAGAACAGATTAACCAAAGAAAATAAAATTTAATTATGTACCTATAGGGAATCTACGTAAACATTAGAGAGCCAAAGACAGGCACAAGCAAAATGAGGTATATATGTCATTCTGGAATAAGGAGCAGGGGGTAGGGGTCTGGCACTACAAAGGGAAGAAAAGCTATTCACAGGAAGAATGGAAAAGGTGAATGTTAAACTAATGTTTGCTGGGCATCCAGAAACACTGTGACATAGGATTTTGATCACACCAGCCTTGCTAGGTTCCTCCCAGTCGACCATACCTAGGTTCATATATACTAAAGTATTCTATGGTGATAGCTCCCTTCCCTGAGCAGGTCTTCTATCCAAATTCTTTTAGGCAGTTAAGGGGAGGGGGGAAAAGAAAAACCTATTGAGTCTTCTGTTTCTTCAAAATAGCCTAAAAAATCTGCATGCCAAAAAGATACATTTTGGGGTAGCAAATTTTGCTCCCCTACATACCCAACTCTACCAAGTTCACTGATGCTTACTGGGCAGAGAGCCTAGCACATTGCAGTCACTCCATAAATGCTAGCTGGTGAAACGGTGCATCAGTCAGGATTCTCTGGGTTGCAAGCTATCCAATTAAAGTACCTAATTAAGCACCCAATTAAAACTGGCTAAAGTAAAAAAAGAATATTTTAGCTAAAGAACCTTGGCTGTTCCAAAATAATTCTAACCTCAAGTGAGACTTAATCGAGTAACTCATCCAAGACCTAATCAATCTCAGTCACTGTGTCTCTCTCTCCTGTCTTATGTGGTGTTAGTGTCATCTTTAGTTTCCTTGTGGTGGCCCAGAAACTCTGGCTAGACAACATGTCACAGCCTCACACCACATCGTCCAGGAGAAGAAAGCAACTTACTTCCAATAATGGTAGCATACGTTCTGGAGGGAGGGGATCACTCTCTTTAGCCTATATCTGGGCACATGCCTTTCTCTGAACTCACCCCTGTGGTCAAGGGGATGGCTAGAGCTGGGCATGGGGTCAATCTCACCCAAGTCCCATGCGGGAGAAGAGAGAATAAATGAATTCAACAAAGGAAAATCCCAGTATTGAAAGGGAAAGGAAAGGAAAACACAAATACCCACTAGAGATGAATGATGGATAGATGGATGGACACATAGGCAGGTATAAGAATGAATCAGCTATTGAGGAGAGCATTATGGTTCTCACTCAGAGAAAGGAGTTTGTAAGGCAGGTGAAGTTCATGGGGAAGGCAGGTTCCTACCCCAAGGCATGAAGATGTTAGCACAGACCTAGGCCATCATGTCCAGAGGAGGTCCAACTGTCACCCAGTGACTTGTCAGGGCATTTCCTCATTTTCAGTCTTGGTTTCTCCATTTGTAAAATGAGCTGGGGGTTAGGGATGGGCTAGGTTATATCTCTTCTGGTTTTAAAATACTATAGTTGAATCATTTCAGACATTATCCTAAAAGTTAGCTGGCCTCAGCACCTCACCCCAGGGTCAGCCAACCACTGTGAAAGAGTGAGGGTTAGCTGAGTGGAAGGACCCTCACCATTGCCGATCACCAAGAAACCCGAGTAATGCAAGAGGAACCTGTAGATGCACAAAAAGTGTGCTTGGGTCCTCTACACCAGAGTTCTCTGGAACTTTGGTGATTTGTGTCTGAAATTAACGACTTTGGCTTGACTCTGAGTGCAATGGGAAGCCTCTGGAGGGTTTCAGGCAAACGATTGCCATGATCTGACTCCCATTTTAAGAGTCTCTCCAGCAGCTATGTTGAGACTAGAGGAGGGAAGTCCCTTCTCACTCCATGGCTCTCCTCCCCTTCCTGCTTACCTCCACCTCTCTTTAAGGCAGCCAAGAGTTCTCATCTTATATCAGTGAATCTAACTGTGAGGATATGAGAGTGCAGACGGTCCCTCTTCTGTCTTGACAGCTTGGAAAATATGGGACTTTCGGCTGTTTTCAACCAGGTGAAAAATAAATTAGGCCATCCAAATGAGAATGAAACAGCACACCTAAAATAAGATAAACCTCTATCTGGATTATTGCAATGGCCTCTCAACTGTCTCCCTGTGTCCATCCTTGCCCTGCCCCCAGCAGGACGGGACAGTCTATTCTCAACACAGCGCCTGAGTGACTCTTAAAAGGGAAGTCCAACCACATCAGTCCTTTGCTCCAAACCCTCCTGCGGCTTCCTGTCTCACTCAGAGTCAAGCCAAAGTCCTTGCAATGACATATGGAAACCATCTTTGTTTCTTACTCATCAAGTTTATTGTCTGTTTTCCCCACTGGCATGTGCACCCTTCATGAGGGCAGGGTCTTTTCTCTGTTTTGTTCATGACACTAGTCTACCTCCAGTCCTGACACCCAGGAGATGCTCAAAAACTGTTTGTTGCCATCTGTTGAAGGCACCCTTCTCTCCTACCCTTCTTCTCGAGTGGGAGGCAGATGGTGGAGCCTCGGAGTGTTTGCTGTAGTCTGAGGTGGGTATTTCCAAGCAGGGAGCAGGAGAAGGCAAAGTGGAAATGCAAAAAGCTTTCCGGCTACGGAAAGCTTGCCTGGGCAATCTCGTTATTTATGGAATTAATTTATGCAATTTTGTGTACGCTGAGGTCAAATAAACCTTTTTGTTTTGTTCATTTATTTCATTCTTTTACCATACTATCTAAACAGAGGTATTCAAGATAAATAGAAAAGAATTTAGCTGGTCCAAAAACTTGGGAATTCTGTTTCCTCAGAGATTTGTCTTAGGTAACTGATTTCTTTCTACGTCAGGAAAGAAATTGGAGCACTGCCTCACTGAGCCATCAGATGTCTGGGTTTGCAAAACTCACACTCAGGGCCATTCATTTCCTCCAGAGCACTTGGCTTGAAGTGAAGTAATGAGGTTGCTCATTGAGTGGAGATGCCTTCCAGGCAGCAAGAGATTCAAACAGGAATCCCTCCCTAGAAGGAGACCTGCAGACCTTCCCACTTCATTATCCTTAATAATAAAGGCAATTCTGCATTAGGGAAGTCAGTCTCGGGGCAGGGGGTGGGGGGGCGTGCTCTGCAGATGGTCTAAGGACAAATGCCCCAACCACAGCCCTGCTGATTGCCATGCCTGCAGGTTTGGTTCCAGGTGACCTTCCCATCCTCCCCTCCCAAACCCCCTAACATCCCAGCTCTGCCAAAGCTGATTGGACAATGGTGGTCAGGTGACCCACGAACAGCTGATCTTGGGCTAGCAAGCTACATATGATGTGGCCTGGGACAGCAAAAGGAGCTGGACCAGTCAGATGTGCTCTCTCAGGAATTTGATCAGGGTGATGATGCTATTAGCTATGAGAGGAGAGTAAAAAAAGGAGAGTAGGGGGTGGGGGGCCGGGAGATGGACAGAATGATATAGCAGAGAAGAAACAGAGCGGCTGAGTGAGTAAGCCAGCAGGGGCATGAGAATGAATGGACAGTGAAGTAGCTGAGCCACATTAAGGATGGGTCATCACTGCAAAACCCAGCCCTGAAGTGGATGTGGATGCCAGACCCATGTTCCACCTCCAGGCTCTGGGAATCACACCATACTGAGCCACACTGAGTACAGGTTCAAGAACCCACCCTGATCCCATTCTGGGATTTGTGTTTTCTCTTTTTGCCTGTGCCACTCTTACAATAACCACTCCACCCCATCGACTTTACTTATTTCTTGACCTAGCCAGCGTGTTCTGTCTCTCTTCCAAGCAGAAGGGCTAACTCAATCCGATGTCTTAATTAATTTGACCAAGCATCAATATTAAAGGATGGAGTGGTTAGGTTGTAGAACTAGTCATTAAAGGGAATTCTGACTTCCCAATTGATAAGCAGTTAGCAACAGCTGCTTAATCTAACAGGGGTTCCCCATCTCAGAGTTAAAAACAACTATCATTTACTGAATGTCTGCCATGGAATGTGCCTTTTCTGTGTGCTTTACATATTTCCACTTGTTTAATATGCTATGGGGTCCTACTGTTTTCATATAGCCCTTTTACAGACAAGGAAATACAACTAGTAGGAGGTAGAGCTGGGATTTGAAACCATGGAGCCCAGTTCCAGAATCTGTGTTCTGAGGTCCCTCTAGTTTTCAGTCTGTCAGTACAAACTACCCTTTCTAATGTACCCAAAATCTGCGGTTGTTTCAAACCTCTTTTCTCAGTTAATATATTCCACAGATCCACAGTATAGAAAACAAAACTGGATGGAGCTGCTCTGATTGAAGATGGGGGTGGGGCAGCTAGAGTCACAGCCACCTGATCCCCCTTCAGTGCCCCTGGCCCCTTTGCTGTGGTCCCTGGAGAATCACCACCTCCCTCTTCCCCAACAGGGAGTGTGGTTTGAAAATCTCCAGCGTGTGTGTTTGTGGGCAGGGGCAGAGAAGCTAAGCATCTGGAACCTAGGCTTCCAGGGGAGCTCTGCTCCCAATGCACTCTGTGACCCGGCAAGTCATATCACCTCTCAGATTTCAGGGTAACACCTGTAACTCACAAGGGGACCCAACTTTCTGCCCATCCCAAGCTGCTGCTTGGTAGTTGGGCCAGGCTGCTACCAAAGCCTCCTCTAGCAAATTATGTTCTTCCTAGATCGGCTGGAAACAAAAGAAAGGAAAATAAAGAAAGGAAAGAGCAAGGCTTACTCTGCCCCTAGCTCTCAGCTCACCGACTGGGTGCAGAAGCAACAGTACCTCCCATGTCAGTCATCAGCTTGAACCTTTGGGATTACTCCTCAAATGGGAAGGGTTAACTCTCTCCCTCTCTCTTTCCTCTCTCTCTCTCTTCCTCCCTCCCTCCCTCTTGCCCTACCTAGCCCCTGTAAGTGTGTGTTTCTCAATCTCCCCTCTTTGTCTTGCTACTTTCTATCAGGGATTTGGACTTTTATCAAACACAAGTACTGTATTATCAACCAAGAAAGCACTCACTATCTGTTTGGTTGTAGAACTTAAAATGTCCTTTCTGATAAATGAATCCTGGTTCTTTCCATAGACTATGATGTTTTAAAAACACATTTACACAGAACATAATTCAGTTTTTAAAAGAGCTGTAAAGTAGGTTTCTCCACAGAGATCAAAGCCCCACTTCCTGCAGGTCGTACGCAGGGCTGTATCTATTTGTCTGCAGAGATAAGGAGGGCCAACATCCAAACTGAACTAATTTCAGAGCATGCCCAGCAGATTGGTGATAAATGCCTTTTAACAGACTCTGTTGAAATGTGCAATAGCACTGTCTTACAGACACAAGAAAGCCCTATGCTCTGAGGTGTAATTACTGAGTGATGGTATGTTAGGATCATTTCAAAGAAATGCTCCCCAGGCAGAAACAGGGACTCAGGAGCCAAAATGAGAAAGGGCCTTAGGCAGGAGGACAAAACTATTTACCAGGAAGGGGGTGGCAGTAATTTCTGGGTCATGTGACACAACAGCTTCCTGGTCAAAAAAGCAGCTTCTGACTCACACCAACAGTGAAACTGCCCAAGGGATTAAGGTTTTTTCCACTCAGGTCTCATTTGGGACCAGAATCAGGTCTTCCCCACTAATTCTGTCCTTTTTCTTCATAAAGGGCCATAATCACGATAATGAAAATCATTTTGTGAAAGCATTTTCTAGGCCAGCATGGAGTTAGGTGTTTACTCGTTCAACCATCTTACAAATCTTTATTGTGAAGCCTACTGTGTGCCAGGCTCTATTTGGGGTGTTGGGGATACAGTGATGGGTAGAATATAGAAAGTCTATCTTCTCATGGGGCTCACATTCAAGTGGGAAGAGAATTTTAAAATGAGCAAATAAAGGGGTGCCTGGGTGGCTCAGTTGGTTAGGCATCTGATTCTTGATCTCAGCTCAGGTCTTGATCTCGGGGTTGTGGGTTCTACTTAATAAAAAAAAAAAAAGCAAATAAATATACAATTAATGAGAAGTGCTTAGGAGAAAAATAAATGAGGCTAAAGGGGTAGAAAGTGAAGAGGGGTACTATGTCAGATAGAGTAGTATAGTCTTCAGGATAGGGTATCATCTGAGAGTAACCTAAAGGAAGTGAGACATCAAGCCATAGAGAGAGAGAGAGAGAGAATAGTCCAAGTAGAAGAAATACCACTGGGAAAGGCGACAGCATGGTTGGTATGTTGGAGGAACAGCTGGGAAATCAGTAGGTATGGTATAGAATGAGCAAAGAGGAGAGAGGTAGGGCATGAGATCAGAGAGGTCATGGGCCTTGTAGGAAGGATACAGACATGGGACTTTATTCTGGCACCAATGGAGAGTCTTGATTTTTTTTCTTTAGAACAGTTCTGGCTACTATGGGGAAAACAGAATTTAGGACAACGGTGGAAGCTGCGATGCCATTTCGGCAGCAAATGGAACAGTCTGGAGGAGAGACTTCAGTGCTAACCACAAGGATGGAGAAGAGTGGCCCCACTGTGAACATATTTCAAAAGTGGCAGCAACGTATTTGTTGCTGAATTGACTCTAGAAGAAAAAATAGGTCAAAGATGATTCCATGAATTTTGGCTTGAGCAAATGGGAGAATTAGTGGTGCCATTTACAAAATGAAGATTTGAAGGGGGAACTGGTGGGGAGGGATCAAGAATTTGGCTTTACCACGGGTGTGCCCCGCCCCCCAGTGCTCTTACCTGGCCTCACTAAAACCAAGAGCGTGCACTGTCCCAGCACTCACCCCTTGCATCAATAAAGCTGTGGACATGCCCCACCCTCAACACTCTCCCACAGCCTTGCTAAAACTGGTGGGAAAGTACGTTCATTCAGGAAACACCTAGTGATCGTCTGTCTATGCTGGCCAGAGGGGGCTTGTGTTCCTGGGCCCCCTGGGACTACAACAATCAGAAAGACAGTTGAGAGCACACTCAGGACACTCATGCACAGAGACTAAAACACATATCCATTCTGCCTGTGAAAAAGGCCCATTTACTTGTGGATAGGCTTCGGGTTTGCCACACATTTAGAGGTTACAAAGGCACTCTCAGGGAATGTAGGCAGAAAGACATCATTTTTACAGTCTCCTGTGGCCTTGCCAATGCTTGCAGGTACTTCCCAGAAAGGAGCTTATATACTTGTCTGAAGCCCTGATTCTTTCAACTGTCATCCAGGGGATACCTCCAGATCTCCAGAGGTCAACAGCTGCAGTTCCACAGGACTGCATATACCTACAAGCTGCTGCCTGAGGACCTGGCCTCCAATCAGCCTAAAACTAGGTGCTAACTGAGATCACTCCCTCTGGAACACACTTGGCACACCCTCAACAACTGGAACCTACTGGAACCTATCAAGAATAAATCAGAGTACTTTGACCATAATAAAGGTACAAGAGACAACTAAGAAGTAGGGCAAGGTTGAAAGATAAGTTTCCCCTCCTACACAAGGCCACTGCTTCAAGACTGGGAGAGGCAGCTGTTTTGCATAATACATAAAAACAAACACAGAGAGTCGAGCAAAATTAGAAAACAAAGGAATATGTTTCAAACAAAAGAACAAGACTAAAATCTCAGGGGGAAAAAAAAACACACACAAACCCTTAATAAAACAGAGATAAGTAATCTGTCTGATAAAGAGTTCAAAGTAGTAGAAAGATGCTCGCTAAATGCAGGAAAAGGATGGATGCACACAGTGAGAACTTCAACAAAGAGACAGAAAATATAAGAAAGTACCAAACAGAAATCACAGAGCTAAAGAATACAGTAACTGAAATGAAAAATACACTAGAGGGGTTCAACAGAAGAACATATCAACAACCTGGAAGACAGGGCAATGGCGCTCACCCAAACAGAGCAACAAAAAGAAAAAGAATTTTGAAAAGTTAAGATATCTTGGGGCGCCTGGGTGGCTCAGGCAGTTAAGCATCTGCCTTCAGCTCAGGTCATGATCTTGGGGTCCTGGGATCAAGCCCCATATCAGGCTCTCTGCTCAGCAGGAAGTCTGCTTCTCCATCTGCCTGCCACCCCCCCACCATGACTTGTTTTCTCTCTCTCTCCCTCTCTCTCTAATAAATAAATAAAACCTTTTTTTAAAGTAAAGATACCTTAAGAGACCAATAAATAAAATCTTTTTTAAAAAAAGTAAAGATATCTTAAAAGACACCATCAAGCAGAATAACACTCACATGATAAGGGTGCCAGAAGGAGAAGAGAAAGGGGCAGAAAACTTACTAGAAATTTATAGCAATACAGGCCTACCTCCTGAAACAAGAACTCAAACAATCTAGCTTTACACCTAAAGGAACTAGAAAAAGAAGAACAAACTAATCCCAAAGTTAGTAGAAGGAAGGAAATCATATAGAGAACAGCAAAAATAAATGAAATAGAGACTTAAAAAAAAAAAACAACAGAAAGGATCAATGAAACTAAGCTGGTTTTGAAAGGATAAACAAAATTCATAAACTTTTAGCTAGATTCACCAAGAAAAAAAGAGAGAAGTTTCAAATAAAATGAAATGAAAGAGGAGAAATTACAACTGATACCATAGAAATATGAAGGAAAGATCATAAGAGACTAGTATGAACAATTACATACCAACAAACTGGACAACAAAGAACATATGGATAAATTCCTAGAAATATACAGTCTTCCAAGACTGAATCATGAAGAAATAGAAGATCTGAATAGACCGATTATTAGTAAGGAGATTCAATCAGTAATCAAAAGCTCCCAGCAAAAGTCCAGGACCAGATATCTTTACTGGTGAATTCTACCAAACATTTGAAGAAGATTTAATATGTATCCTTCTTAAACTATTCCAAAAAATTAAAGATGAGAGAACACTTCTAAACATGTTTTATGAGGCCAGTATTACCCCAATTCCAAAACCAAATAAGGAGACCATAAGAAAAGAAAATTACAGGCCAATATCCCTGATGAACATGGATGTGAAAATCTTCAGCAAAATATTAGCAAACTGAATTCAACAATACATAGAAAGGATCAAACACCACGATCAACTGGGATTTATTCCAGGGGTGCAAAATGGTTCGACATCCGCAAACCAATGGGATATATCACATTAAAACAATAAGGAATAAAAATCATATGATCATCTCAAATGCAGAAAAAGCATTTGATACAATTCAACATTTATGATAAAAACACCCAACCAAGTTGGTAAGAGGGAAAGTGCCTCAACAAAATAAAAGTCATGTATGACAAACCCACAACTAACATCATATTCATATTCCTGAAAGCTTTTCCTCTAAGACCAAGAACAAAAGAAGGATGCCCACTTTCACCACTTTTATTCAACATAGTATTAGCTGTCCTAGCCATGGCAATTAGGCAAGAAAAATAAATAAAAGGCATCCAAATGGGGGGTGGGGAGGAAATCCCACTATTTGCAGATGATTCAAATGATACTATATACAGAGAACCCTAAAGGCTCCACACACATACACATAAAAACCCTGTTAGAACTAATAAATGAATTTAGTGAAGTTAGAACTAATAAATGAAATTAGTGATACAAGAATCAATTTACAGAAATCTGTTGCATTTCTATAAACTAATAGTGAGCTATTGAAAAGAGCAATTAAGAAAACCACCCCACTGATAATTGCATCAAAAGGAAGAAAATACCTAGGAATAAATTTAGCCAAGGAGAGGAAAGACCTATACACTGAAAACTGTAAGCCACTGATGAAAGAAATTGACAAAGACACAAATAAATGGAAAGATATTTCCTGCTCACAGATTGGAAGAACTAATATTGTTTACATGTCCATATTGCCCGAAGCAATCTACAGATTCAATGCAATCCCTATCAAAATTCCAGTGGCATTTTAAACAGAAATAGAACCGATAATTTTAATATTTGTAGGGAACCACAAAAGACCTGGAAGAACAACAATCTTGAGAATGAAGAACCAGACACAAGGCATTATGCCCCCTGTTTTCGAATTATACTACAAAGCTGTAGCAATCAAAACAGTATGGCACTGGCATGAAAACAGACACATAGATCAATGGAAAAGAAAAGAGAGTCCAGAAATAAACCCACATATATATGGTCAATTAATTTGCAACAAAGGAGCCAAGGGAAAGGGTATCTCTTCAATAAATGGTGTTGGGAAAACTGGACAGTTACAGGCAAACACATGAAAGGAATTCGCTATCTTATGTCATACACAAAAACTTACTCAAAGTGGATTAAAGACTTGAATGTAAGACCTGAAACCATAAAACTCCTAGAAAAAAACACAGGCATAAGCTCCTTGACATCAGTCTTGGCAGTGAATTTTTAGGTTTGACTCCAAAAGCAAAGGTAACAAAAGCAGAAATACACAATGAGATTATATCAAACCAAAAAGCTTCTGCACAGCAAAAGGAACCATCAGTGAAACAAAGATGCAACCTACTGAATGGGAGAAACTATTTGCCAATCATACGTCCAATAAGAGGTTAATATCCAAAACATATAAAGACCTCAAACAACTCAATAGCACAAAACCCCACAAATAATCTGATTGAAAAATGGACAGAGGATCTAAATAGACATTTTTCCGAAGCAGACACAGATGGCCAACAGGCACATGAAAAAATGTTCGGCCTCAAGAATCATCACGGAAATGCAAGTGAAAACCACAATGAGGTATCACCTCACACCTGTTAGAACGGCTTCATCGAAAAGACAAGAAATAACAAGTATTGATGAGGATGTGGAGAAGAGAGCACTTGCGCCCTGTTGGTAGGAATGTAAGTTGGTGCAACCACTGTGGAAAACAGTATGGAGGCTCCCCAAAGAATAAAGAGTAAAACTACCATATGATCCAGCTATTGCACTTCTGGGTATTCAACCAAAGGAAATAAAAACACTAATTCAAAGAGATATCTGCACCCCTATGTTCACTGCAGCATTATTCACGATAACCGACACATGAAAATAACCTAGAGTATCCACTGATGGATGAATGGAAAAGATGTGGAGCGTATATACAATGGAATACTACTCAGCCATAAAAAAGGAAGACAACCTTGCCATTTAGAACAACACAGATGGGCCTTGAGGGTTGTTAGGTTGGCCGGTGGTGCAGGTGGCAATGAATTGCTCCAAGAGTAGACCAACACACAGGACAGAGTTGATTCACTTTCCAAGAGAGGAGAGGAGTCAGACATTAAGAGAAATGTCGGCCCCAAGTTCCTGTGAGGCTGGGCCTTTTAAGGGGTTTTTAAAGATGTGAGAGGGTTGCAGCTGCATTCACGGGGAGGGGCTGGTGGGGAGGGAGTCCCATTCTTGGCAGGGGAGAGCAGAAGGTGGCAGGTTTCCAAGGGGCTCTGTCCAGGACTCCACCAGGATGCCGGTTGTGGTCAGGCTAGAGAAGATGTTTTGTAGTTGGGGTCTACTTTCCAAGAATGTAGGGCACCATGGCCTGGGAAAACAAAGTTAGGGCCAAGTGCAGACACCTGTGAGTTTTGCCTGGAAGCATGGTTGGGGGTGGCAGGGGAGGGCGCACTTTGAATAGACTCCTCTCAAGGGTATTATGCTAAGTGAAGTAAGTCAGGCAGAGAAGGACAAATACTGTATGATTTCACTTATACGTAGAATCTGAAAAAACAAAAAGGAAGAAACAAACCAAAACTCATAGGCACAGATAACAGACTGTTGGGTATCAGGAGGGTAGAGGGTTGGGAGGTGGGCAAAAAGGGTGAAGGGGGTCCGATGTATGGTGACAGATGGCAATGAGATTTAGTGTGTGTGATCACCTGGTAATGTACACCAATATCAAATTATTGTGGTGTACACCAGCAACTAATATAATGCTCTATATCAATTTTATCTCAATTTTTATTTAAGATTTTTATTTATCTATTTATTTGACAGACAGAGAGAGACAGCAAGAGAGGGAACTCAAGCAGGGGGAGTGGGAGAGGGAGAAGCAGGCTTCCCGCTGAGCAGGGAGCCCGACGTGGGGCTCGATCCCAGGACCCAGCAAAAGAGGCTGCAGGAGTGGCCAGGGAGGCTGGGCTCTGTGACTGAGGGAAGCGAGTATGTCAAGGAGGGGGGCCTGATCAGCAAGGTCAAAAGCTGCTGGTAAACAGCAAACATGGGAAACTGAGGCTCCACCTTGGAACCGACAAGACGGACAGAAATGGAGGTGGTAGCTGACCTTGACAAGGTCATGATCTGTAAGCCCACATGCAGGCTGCTAGCTAAACATTACTGTCTCCATTTTACAGATACGGAAGCTGAGGCCAGGAGGGGCCCCGTGAGGCTCCCAGGGCCACATAACCAGTGAGCGGTGGGAACAGGACAGGGACGCGGATGTATCTGACGTCACTCTACTCACTGTCAGAGTTGTCTCGTTCTGGCCATCCAGGCTCCTCACCCCCGCAGCCCCTGAGAAGGTGGCCTTGAATTTAGGGCCAAGTGAGCAGTGTCAGCATGAGGTCCTTCGAGACAGCAGCTTGATCCAGCTGGAAACATAAGCCTGGTGTTTCATTTTCGTGGTTTGTATTCCTGGAACTTACTAGGCTTTCTCTCAGCTCAGCTCTTAAGAAAAATGTCATTGATTCTCACTGGACCCACAGGTGAGCAAGTTTTGAGGGCCAACTCTGCCACCCTTGACGTCCAGTCCCGAATTCCGTAACCTCTCCAGCCCAGAGAAAAGTCCGCTGGGTCCTGCCAAGGCTTGGCCCCGCCTGCTTCCAACGTGCTCAGCGCCTTCTCTAGGTCTTCCTTGTCTATCATCCCCTTGAAACTAGGGCAAAACGGCAATGAGTGCATTTCGATTTCTTCATCTCTAGAGCATCTTACTGATTACGGTGAACGTTAGCTACTTTGGAAATGCATTTTTCAGCTTTCTTCATCTCTAGAGCATCTTACTGATTACGGTGAACGTTAGCTACTTTGGAAATGCATTTTTCAGCTTATAACACTATTTTATCAATATTTTATGATGAAAAACTTCAAAGAGAGAGAGCAAAGTTGAAAGTATTGTGCAGTGAACACCCATATGCCATCACCTCGAGTCTACATTTAACATTTTCTTCTGCTTTCCTTCTATTCCTCCCTCTGTCCACCATCAATCTGTCTTATTTTTTTTTAAGATTTTTTTTTTTATTTATTCATTTGAGAGAGAGAACAAGAGAGAGCAGGAGCATGAGCAAGGGGAAGGGTCAGAGGGAGAGGGAGAAGCAGACTCCCCACTGAGCAGGGAGCCCAATTCGGGGCTCGATCCCAGGACCCTGAGATCATGACCTGAGCCGAAGGCAGACACTTCACCGACTGAGCCATCCAAGCACCCCAACCTGTCATTTTTTTTGACTAGTTTTCAAATAAGATGCAGACGTTAGGACCCTTCACCTGTAAACACTTCAGCGTGTATATCATTAACTAGAGTTTAGTATTTGCTTACGGCTTTCCTTTTTTGAGATAAAGTTTGCAAACACAGAAATTAACAAATCTCAAGCTTAACGTATGCTGAGTTTGAACAAATACATACACACTCGGGGAATTGAAACCTCCATCAAGATACAGAAAGTTGTCATCACCCCAGAAAGTTCCCTCATGCCCTTCCCCCCCACCACCCCAGAGGCAACCGCTGATCGGATGTTTTTCACCATAGATGATTTTGCCTATTCCAGAATTTCCCGTAAATGGAATCCTCCAGCATGAGCTCTTCTGTGCCTGGCTTCCCTGGCTCAGCACAACGCTTTTGCAACTCACTAATGCAATAGCATGTTATTAGTAGTTCATTTCTTGGGGTTTTTTGGGGTTGTTTTTGTTTTTGTTTTTATTTTTTTTTTGCTAGTAGCATTCCATTATGTGAATATATCACAGACTGTTCATCCATTCTCCTGTTCACTGCAATAATTATTTGGATAGGGGAAATGATTCTTTAGTGAATTTCTAGTTGGGATGCTTCTGCTTTTCTGTTAAGAATTCTCTCATCATTTAAAGCAAACTGGGTCTGAATCATGGCTGTTAGAAGCCGTGTCTTTGACATCAGAAAGCTATGGATTGCTATTTCAGTGCCGACCGTTACTAACTGGGTGACCTCTTGCCAGTCACCTCGCCACCCACGCTGCGTCTTACTTTTCCCATCTGAACACTGGGCATGAAAACATCTAAAGGATGTGAGACGCTTATCAGAATGAGAGTAGCTAGTTCATTCCTTTGCTCATTCAGGTAACAATAAGTAACAGGTGCCTGCTTTGTTCCGACCCTGCTAAGCCCTGGGAAAGCAGCGGAATCAAAAGGAGGCAGGTCTTCATGGGGCTTTCAGACTCAGTAGGTTAGGGAGACACCAGACAGCTAGCTACACAGTTAATGATTTAATTGTCATTGTTATCAGCGCTGCAGGGGGAAAAGGGGCAGGTGCTGGGAGCCCGTAACAGGGTTATTCAAGAGCAGAAACAGGAGCCAGGGTTAAGTAAGCTTAAGGGGAAGCCTTCCAGGCAGAAGGAGCCGCAGAGCTCCAGGCTCCCTGGAGGGATGGAGCAGTATGTGCTGGAAGAAGACTGGGTTTTGTAGATGGTGTTCAAAGCTCAGAACCATAGGCAGCGAGAGCCGGCTGGACTGGATCCTTCACACAGGACTGTTGGGGGGGGGGGCGCTGTCTGCTTTGTTCACTGTTAACAGCCCTAGTGCTCAGAACAGTGCCTGGATAGATTGGGGGAAGGAAGGGAGAGTGGGAGGCTTGATTTAGCCGTGGTTTGGGACTTGGGTCTGACACAGGTCGCGGGCTGCATTGCAGAGTCCGGGTAGGAGGAAGCTCGCAATGTGCATGCATTTGCTTGGGTGGCCATTAGCAAAATACACAGGCTGAGTGGCTGCAAACACAGAAGTCACACTTCTGTAGACAGGAAGCCCGAGACCAAGGTGCCATCAAGGTGGCTTTTTGGAGAGATCTCTCCTCCTGGCTTGTAGATGGCTGGTTTTCACTGTGTCCTCCGACTTTGCACCGTTCCTGCCCGGAAGAGATCTCTGGTACTCTTCTTCTAAGGATGTCAGTCCTGTCAGATTAGGGCCCTACCCTTGTGACCTCATTTAACTTTATCTCAGGAGAGCCCCGCCTCCCAAAGCAATCACCACCGGGGGTCAGAGCTTTGATACAGGAGTTGGGGGGGCAGGGCCACAGTTCAGGCCACAACAGGGCGGACGCAGGGAAACCGGTTAGGAGGTTAGGGAAGAAATGCTCACGGCTTGGGTTAGGTGTTGGCACTGAGCAGAAAAGTCTACCAGCATCGGCGGTCCACTTTCACAGGGAGGGAGGAGTCGGAGGTGCCCAGGAGAACACATAGGTTTCTGCAGCGAGTGTTAGTGAATTGAGGGGTGGCCCCCGAAAAGATCTGTCCCCGTCCTAACCCCTGGGACCTGTGTATGTGACCTTATTTAGAAAAAGGGTCTTTGCAGATATCCAGGTGAGATCATCCCGGATTACGGGGGTGGGGGGTGGGGAGGCTACATCCAACAATCCAGTCCATGTGTCTCCATATAAGAGACAGAAAAATGAAGACAGGGACCAGAGAAGGCGTTGTGAAGCAACAGAGCCTGGAGTCACGTGACCACAAGGAGCACCCCCCCCCCCAAGGTGAAAGAGGCAAGAAAGGAGTCCCCAGAGCCTTCGGTGGGGAGTAGGTCCCTGTCGACACCTTGATTTTGGACTTGCCATGTCCAGAAAGGTGGAAGAATACATTTTTGTTGTTTTAAGTCACCAGTTTTGTGATAACCAGCTATGGCAACCCTAGGCAGCTAATCCAAAGAGTAACTGAATCTCGGGTGAAGGTGTCACCTGGGAGAGGGGCGAGCTGGGGGGGCCAGGGCTTGGAGGATGGGAGGGAGAGTCTAGATCAGGTGTGAAGGACCCAAGGGCAGCAGGCCGGCTCACCGTAAATATGCAATACCTGATGGCTAGTATCATTATTATTTACTTTCGGCGTGCCCTGGTGTTAGAAGAAGTGATTGCTCCCCTGGAACATATCTGATCTGCCCGGAATCTTGGGGTGGCAAACAATCTGCCAGGACACGGCGGAGCTCGGCTCCTCCCCTGCAACACTCCCCTTTGGACACCAGTATTTCCGGGTACAAAGTTCTGTTTGCACCTCTTCACCTCGAGCTGAGCCCAGCTCCGCACCCACCCAGAAAGTCTCTGGCACAACCAGGCAGGTTGAACCAATGGAAACAGCCAGCCGGCCCTGCCCTCCTTCCCTTCTTCCGCCCACAGATCCACCATTGGTAGCAGGAGTCCGCCATCTTGTGGACACCCACCGTCCTAACAGCCTGGTCCTAAATCAGGTCGGGATGAGAGAGAAGCCGGCTCCAAAGTCCCTTCACGTTTCCCATTTCCAAGTACAGCTTCGTGTCATCAGGCTCCAAAGGTCAAGGGTTTGGGCGAAACCATCGTTCTGGTCTTTAAAAGAGCTAAGAGGCAAGCACAAGGGCGTGGAAGCAGGCCATGAGGGATGGCCCCTTCGGCGTCTGGTGGGTCTGCAGGTCATCCTTCAAGCCCCCCCCCTCCAGTTAATGGGGTGGGAGCGGCTGTTTGGTGGGAGAGAGAGCGTTGGGCCTACTTCCCTCTCCGCTTTCATAAACCTACAGGAGGCCTCTCTATGCCCCTGGACACGTCCAGTTCTGAGTCACAGGTCAACAAGCTGGGGTCTTTCTCAAGGACTGTATTTAAAAGCTAGTGTGTACCTCAGTGTCTTCATCCATTAAATGGGGATAATAACAGTACTTACCTGATTGACGTGTTGTTGGCATGAAATGAGTTCCTCTACACACAGTGCTTAGAGTGTTGGCTAACACCGCAGGCTCAGTGCAAGTTAACTACCACAATCTACACACACAACCCCCGCCCCCCAGCAAACCCAATCTTCCAGCAACTTTCTTACAGCATTTCGATGTATCCCCACTCATGGTTGGATACCACCAGTATCCAAGTAAGCCAGGTCCTGTGGGAGAGAAATACAAATGAGGGAGGTACGGTCCTTACCTCCTGCAATTCATGGGCTAGTCCGGCAGCAGGAAAGGTGCCCATACACTCAGAATGATGGCTGCAAAGTCAAAACTAAGTCATGCTTTTAAAAAGCAACAAGAGCAAGTGTAAGGAGAAGCAGATGATGCTTGGTCCCACCTGAGGAGACCAGGTAAACTACTCCCAGGTGCTCAGCCTCAAGGGAATCTGTCTGGAGCCGAGAGGGGGTTCTCATGTTTTATTCCCCCCATGGAGTCCCGTTGGCTTTATGTCCTTGGCCACTCACTCATGTGAGCTTCTTTCTCCCCGTGGCCACTGCCTACCCTCCCAGCCTAGCCAGCGTCACGTCTGTCCTGGTCTATGGCAAGTGGGTCCTAGCCAATCCCTGTGCATCCTATGGGCTCTCCCAGCCTTCACCTAAGTGCACCTCCCACCCTGCCACTCCTGGCTCAGTGTTCTGGGGGCTCTTCACAGCACTTGAGAGAAAACCGACATCTTTAACCTGCACCCTTCCAGCATCATCTCTCTGCACTCACACGGGGCCCTGCTGAGCTTCTGGATTCGGGGCCTTCTGACATGCTCCTCTGTCTGCATGAGGCACTGCCCCACGCCTTCTCCACCGGCACTCACCCTTCATCTTTCGGGGCACCCCCGAAAGTTCCCTCTGCAGGAAGTTTCTCGAAGCCCTTGGAAAAAAACCCAATTCCCCTTGTTGCACACATCCCCACAGCGGTCCGCGCTTTCCCACAACTCCATGCTGGGATCACCAGCCTGTGTGTGTGATTATTGTTCGGTCTGTCCACACCACGGGGCAAGGACCGTGTCTGTCCTGTTCACAGTCACATCCTCGGTTATCAGCATAGCGCCTGACATGTAGGAAGGCCTGAATATTTAGTGACTATGTGAAATCCATGGCCCCAGTGATAGGGAGCAGAGTGATGCGTTGAAATACATGTGGAGGGTACGCTGAACTGTACATATTCTCGCTCTGGTGTATAAGGGGACATCCAGGATTTCGGGGAACATTATCTGAGCCAGGTATCTTTCATTGTCAATCAGTACGAATAAGCCTTAAGGCTTGCATACCATGGTCTTAAGTTTTGCTAATAGTAGAAACCAAGTCCTTTATGGAGACTAGATGGGTTTTGCAAAAGCAAATCAATCCTTGCCACGGTGAGACACACGTCTGATTTCAGAGACCTTGGGAGGAAGCAGTCTTTACAGCTGGGAGTAGAATCCCTCCATTGTCCAGCCCCACTCCCGGGCCAACAACAACGCGCCCCTTTATGCCGACCCAGCAGACTGGAGAGAAGGCTGGAGATTCAATGTGGTGGACGGAGAAAGGTGGATGGGACACTCTCTGGCACAGGGCAGGATTCTCGTTCCCTGTCATCTCTGTCCCCAAACACGTCATCCAGGGGGCATCACTCACACCCACGTTCTGCACGACTGATGATGGGGACAGCTACAAGGTCAACGAGTCTATACAGGAGAACGGCACTCTCAGGATGAAGCCGCACTTAGAAACTGACCAGATGGCTGGCGCCGACAGGTCAGCTCATTCTCCACTCTGTAGGCCAGGCGGGTGCGAGGCCATTCTCTCTGGAACTGGAGCTCAGGAATCACAGCAAGGAGAGGAACGGAGCTTGTGAATTGCCTCTGAGTCCCCATCAGCCTCCACGAGGATGGCCTGGCAAGGAAATGTGAGTGTCCGTGGCCAGGGGAGCCAAGCACCTCTCCGGCCTGTGCCCAGATGGGCTGGGCCTGCTCTTGCCCCCCGGATGGAAACGACTCTGTGGGTTTCCACCGCCTCCAATCCCCCTCTCCTGACACTCTTCTTTTAGATCTGTTCGAGCCCTAATCAGCTCTCCCTCGATCCCGTGGCCCTGGAGGCCGGCTGTGTCTTCGGGCGGGTTTGCCAGTCTCTGCTCAGTCTCTTAGCAGTGAATTCATAATCCCACTTGCAGAGAACAAGCAAGCCCCTCTCTTTGCAAGTCTTCTGAGGACAGATCCCCGTGTGCTGCCCAGTCCCCTCACTTGGCATCGGAGGCTCTCACTGCTGTCATGATGCTGTCGCTGACCTGGGAGCTGGGGGCCAGCCCAGCAGGATGAAGGCCTTTGGAGCTACCCCTTCTGCAGAAGCCAGCAGGAAAGCCCCTGCTCCCATCCACATGGCCTCACCCCTGCGGCAGTGTGACATTGCAATGAAAAAGGAAGATGAAGTGACTTGATGAAGAGGTCTCTGGGAGACTGGATTCATTTAAACTTGTTTTGTTTCTCATTACTTTTCAGATGAGGCCTTCTGTTCCCCATCTTTGCAAAACCTGGACAAACAGGATTTCAAGCATCGGCTTAACTACCGAATCATGATTTTACAAGTCACCATTCGGTGTCATGGGGGACAAAAACCCAACTCACATAGGCTCATATGTAAAAGCGGGACTTCATTGGCTAACAAAACTGAAGGGTGGAGAGGCAGTTCCCAGCGATAGATGTGGATGGTTCCAGAACCTCAACTGATGGCATCAGGTACCCGCACTCTTTATCTCTGAGCTCAGATCCCCACCCCCTTCAGGGAGGCTTGCTCCTGGTAGCCTCAGCATACACAACATCAACCCAACACACTCAGCAAAAAAGAAAGCCCCTCTCTAATAGTCCAGCTAGGGTTACCAGTCTCTGCAAATACTGGGGACCCACTTATACTAAAAAAATCATTCCCTGTTGATCTGAAATGCAAAATCTGTACTTTATCTGGAGCACAGGTCCCAGGACTGAAGCTGGCCAGTTTGAAACACATACCCTCCCAGACCCAGGGCACTGTGGTCAGGAGGATGGGTTATGCCAACTGGCAGGCCAAGGTCACCTCCCTATCTTTGGAAAGGGGGCAGCATGGTCAGCCCTCTGAATATCCATGCCCCGATAGTGGGAGATGGCTCCCCTCCCAAATAACTGGGATGCTAACCCTAGAAGAAGGGGAAAGAAGCCTGCACACGTGAAAACAACCCATGTCCACACAGTGATCCGGAAGCTCCCAGACAATAGTGAAAAGTATAAAACTCCATGGTGGCTTTATGGCACACCATCTTTCACACCGTTCCTTCCTTGCCATGTACACTCCTGTTTGGTTGGCCGAGCAGGTACTAGAATCCCTCCCTATATGAGTTTGCTATCGCCGCCATGGCAATGGGGAGCTTAAGCACCAGACAGCTATTTTCAGACTATAATTCTGGGGCCTGGAAGTCCAAGGTCAAGATGTTGACAGGGCTGGTTTCTTCCGAGGCCTCTCTCTTGGGTTTGTGGGTGGCTGTCTTCCCGCTGTGTGCGTCCTGTGTCTGTGTCCTAATCTCCTCTTCTTAGAAGGTCACCAGTCATATAGGATTAGGACCCACGCTAATGACCTCATTTTAACTTAATTACCTCTTTTAAGACCCTTGCTCCAGTGAAAGGTGAAATAAAATGGAGTCACTTGTGTCAAGGGGTTTTACAAAGGGAGCCAGGAGATCATTAAGGAGGTGGGCCTTAAGCACATCCTCACTGGGTAGAACCCCTGCACCTGGCCGAACCACAAATATGCCAAGGACTCTGCATGATCACCTGCAGCTGGCTATAGTAATGGGCTTTTGCTTAGTGATAGCCTCGGCAACCAATTATGTCTAGCCAACATTTGCTTTCTGCCACCGACACCAATCAAAATTCTTTGTAAACGACCTATGCAAGCATTCCCTCGTGTCTTTGGAAACCCAACTGGTGTTCTCTCATGCGACACAATTTGGGCTGCGACCCGAACCTGTGCCCCCCAAATTACAATTAGGGTCACAATGTCAACATATGAATTGGCACGGGGATGCAATTCAGCCTAAAATGCTACCGTCTCCTTCATTTATTTATTTATTTTTAGGTAAGGAATTGGGCAGTGAGGGTGGTCACGACTTGTCCCCAGTCCCAGGGCTGATTCGGCGGTGGAACTCACTAGGGAGCCATGTCCTCTGCCTGGGCTTTATCCCCAACGCGTAGCCAGCCCTTGGCCAGACTGCATGCTCCCTTCCCGAAAAGCACTCAGCAAATCCATCCTCCTGAGGCCTGCACTCAGCACAGGGCCAGGCACCCAGCAGGTGATGTTCTTGAAATAAGCATTCCTTAAAAGGAATGAAACAGGAAAAAAAAAAACAAAACATCCCTGAAGCATTTTAGGAGATTTAGCTAAAAGGAGAGGAGAACAGGAGCACGTGCTCATGATTTGAAGTGATAAAGACTCCTTAGAACAGCAAAAATGATGAGGCCTATGGATGTGTAAATGAGCCTGGGGAAGACTAATCAGAGGGTAAATTACAAAACAAAAAAAGACCCTAAAACAAGTGAGAGGGGAGAACAGTGAATATTTCAGTGTCTTTTAGTTCATAAGAAATTCATGAGCCACGCGTGTGGAAATTTTGTTGGTTTTGGTGGTGGGAAAGAATTGTAAATATGTATAATATGTAAATACCTTTTATAATAAAAGCCCATGAAGATAAATGAGCCTGTCTGCAGAAAAGCTGGGAGCTGTGTAAGATGCCAGAATTAACTGTCCTCACTAAGAAATTACCATAATGCTTACGGGGCACTGAAAGTTCCTCCCACTCTGGAAAGAAACGCATAAATACGAATCAGAAAATGCACACAGACCCGGCGCCTTTCTTTCTCCGCCACCCTCCCTCCCCAAATCTCTCTCTCTTTTTTTTTTTTTTTTTTTGTCATGTGAGGAAGGCAGCCTTGATGACCAGGCAGCAAAGACGGACTTACCGGGTTCAAATATGACCTCCTTCCACCACCCACGCCTTATGCTGAAAGTGGACTCCAACCACCTACAAGCTGACCTCAAACTCTCTAACTGATCGCTTTCTCCTTTCCAGCTTCTCTCTCAACTGGGGCAAAAGACCCTGCCGCAAAGCACCCGGTGATGGGAACCGAAGCACCGGTTCAAGCAGTAAGGACTGCCCGGAGCCAGCAAGACCCGGCCCACGACTGACCCCAAGACAATGACCCACCCGACCTGCACGCCCCACCTGCACTGCACCAGGACGCGCACACGCATCCCTGTCCCTCACTTTCCTTATGTAAACCTGGAAGGGTTTTCAGCACTTTGGAGACAGACTTTGAGTCTGGGGTCTTCCCGGGGTCGGCCTCCCTGAAATAAATTCCTTTGTTTCCCCACCACTCCGCTCCCTGCCTTTGGAGTTTGTCAGCGGAGTAGTGACCAAATCTGGTCTGTTTGGGGCCCCCGGAGCCAGGTGCTCTGCGCCCCCGCTACACTGCGATCTTGGCCAAGTCATCCAGCCGCTCTGGGACACGCTCTCCTCGTCTGTGAAATGGGGACACCACACCTTCCTTCCCCACGTTTTGGGGAACTCTAATGGGAGAAGTAGTAAGGCTCATGTAGTGCCACCTCCCTACCCGGCGAGCGGCTGCCAGCGGCCACTCAACACCTGGGGACCAGAGAAACTGGCGCAGGGTAGGTCAGGTCCCAGGGTAAGCAAGTGGCTCAGCTGGTGCGCGCATCCCCGCTCAGGCGCCCGCCGCGCGCCAAGCCCCGCCCCATCTCGACGCCGAGCCCAGTCCGAGCCCCGCCTCCAAGCCATCACCACGCCCTATCCCCGTCCTATCCCCGCCCCACGCCAAGCCACATCCCCCGGTGCCCCGCTCAGTGCCAAGCCCCGCCCCGAGCCGTCGGAGCCCATGGCGCCTGCGGCGGGGCGCTGGGCCCCCGTCCTGTGGCGGGCCTGCAACTGGCTCATGGCCGCGTTCTTCGCGCTGGCGGCCTTGGTGCAGGTCAGCGCCCCGGCCCCGGGCGGCGGGCGGCGGGCGAGGGGCCCGCGGGCTTTGCAGGGCACCGGGCCTCGAGCTCCGCCCCCGGGCCCGGCGCGCGGTGTAGACTAGCGCGGCCCTTGCCGGCCGCAGGGCGGGCCGTGTACGCGGAGGACAGAGATTGGGGGTTACGCCCCGGGGCCCCCACCCCATGCCCCGGCCGAGACGCAGGTGTCCACGTGACCGCCGGCCCCATCGCCCGAGCCACGTGCTGGGAGGAGCGGAGGAGAGGACGAGCAGATGCAGCCTGGGATGGGGACCCAGCCTGGTTGACGGCCGAGGCCAGGCGGGAGGCAGACAGAATCCCCTGTGGCGCGGGTACCCTCCCAGGTTTGCTTTGGGACCTCCTTCGTAAGAGCTGTCCTTATCTTAAGACTGGAGGCCCTTACAGTACCTTTGTCAGACTTCTGTGCGGTTCTGGACACAGTCGTGTGGCTGTGCTCAGCCAGAAGCCCCCTCGACCACCATGATCTGCTAGACTAGGTCTTTTTCCCATTTTGTATCCTCGCTGCCTAGTGCAGCGTCTAGCATGAAACACATCACTAGGATGGATCCCAGAGCAGACCAAACGGAGGGCTGGAGCACCACAGAATGTCTGCTAATGCCTGATGTTTTGTCATTCCAGGTAAACGATCCAGACGCAGAACTGTGGATGGTGAGTATGAGCTGCTTTCCTCCGTTTCCAGACACTGCGGAACGGCACGAAACACACAGTTTTATCTATTTGGCCCGCTTCCCTGCCTTTTGTACATAAAAACTTAGAAATCAGATCATTTGTAAGCCCTTTTCCCTAAAATATCTGGGGAGAGGGATCAGAGTGGTAATGTAATGTGTGTGAGAATTCAGAATCTTACAGAGACATTTAGGGGCCTTTTGGCAGTATTCCCTTTGAATAAAAATGGGCCAACTGAGGACACTTTTCTGAAGACACACAGTACACCTCCTAAAGTCAACTGAGCCATTCCACATGAGTTCTTTTTACCCAGAAACTCCAACAAACACTTGACCAGAAAATGGCAGGCTTTGGGTTTGCAGTTCGTCTAATTCAGTGAGTTATGTTTATAAAAAGTAACTAAAGCCCGTAAAAATCTACAGAATACATTTAATCAATGCTCTGGTTGAACTATTTGGAGGAGGGGGAGATCATTCTGTACATTTTCTGAAATGTCTGGATTTTGCCCAATTTCTTTGAAAACAGGTACATAAGACTGTGCAATATCACCAATGAGATGATTTTCTGCTTTGGAATAATATTGACTGTGTAAAGATTAGCAACAAATGAAAGCATCTGGATCTGTAATGCAGAATTCTGGTCAGTGTTTTAAGTGCAGTAGAACTCATTCTGACATTGCTTATTGTCCAGATTCACATGCCTTTGCATCGAATCAAATTGCCTCTTCCTCAGCACTCTGGCCCATATCCTGAGTTCCAAATATTATTTCCCTGCAGACAAGTCTCCAATACCCAGCTTAATGTAGAATTTCCAACGCTGACCCCTCCAACACCCCAAACTCCTACAGCGTCTTTCCCTCCTAAACCCCCTCCTCCTCCTGACTCACTCCTTTCTGTCAACAGCAGAATCACCCTCGGGGTCATCCTTGCTCCAAACCACAGGCATCTCTAACATCTCTCGGTTCCTTACCACTACCTTTGAGATCCTTTCAAAAAATAAAATGAAGAACAAAGCAATCCAGCAAAACCCAAGCTAGGTGTAACTGCTCATCTGTACGGTATGTGTACACTTTACCTCCCACTTCATGCTTGGGTGACATAGCATGAATAATAATAGACACCATGTCCCCACAGACATCCTACCTCCTTGCCAGCTTCACTCTCCACCACCTCCCACGTGGACTCCTGTAGTAGCTTCCTAATTCTTGGAGCTGCCTCTAATCCCCTGCTCTCCTTGAACAATTTCCACATTATCACTTCCAGCTTCAAAAACTTCCCTCACTTCCCAAGATCACTGAGTTACAACTCCCCAAGTTGGCACTCAAGGCCCACCACAGTGTGGCTCCAATCCACCTTCCCACCGTGGTCTTGGAACCCGATCCCCCTATAATACTACTGTGTCTTGCCCCTAGAATTCCTGTATGTCCTACCCAAGCTTCAAAGTTCATCTCAAATGCTGTGTCCCTCAAAAACTCCCTCTCCCTCTTTCCGATAGGTTCCAACCATCCTTTCTCTGAACCTTTAATGCTAACACATTCTGCTTTATATTCGAGTTGGTTCTGTACATGCCAGCTCCTAGGAGACCAGGGACCAGTCCTTCCTTCTTCTTGGTGGTCCTCAGGCAACCTAACGCAGAGCCTTCCTATGGCAGCCCTTCCGTATTGACTCTTGAATGAAAGCATGCACAAATGAGCCAATACTAAGTAAACGGTGCCTGACTCATTTTCAAGTCCCTCACTTCATCTTGCTCATGGAGGATGCCTGTATCAGGATGCATACAGGAGCAAGTAACAGAAAATCTGACTAGCATCAGGTTATAAACAGTAGAGTATCCTCACTTAACAAGAAGTCCAGAGGCAGCTGCTTAATGGCCAACAACGTCATCAAAGACCTGGGCTTTCTGGGTTCCTTCTCTGCCACTTCCAATGTATGGGCAATATATTCTCTCATGTCTACAGAGTGGCTGCTGCAGCTCCAAATGTCAGGCCCAGACCAGTGCATCCCAAGTAGGAAGAAACAAGGCAGGAGCAAAACATTTTTTCCTCCCATGCTTTCTTCCCTTTTATCAGGGAGGAAACGTTATCCAAGAAGCCCTTCAGACATGCTGCTGTTCAGTGTGTGCATACCAATACAGTTTAAGGTCTGGGATTCATCCTGCTTGGTCAGTGTCCCTGCAGAGTGGTTGTTAAGATGCCCTGAGTATCAGCCTTGCCCCTACAAGACTTCTTACATTTTATGGCTGGAGCATGATCACCCCTAGCTGAAGATACTGGGAAAACAAATTGGCTTTTTCTGCTTTCACAATGGCAGGTGGACAAGGGAGAGAGACATGAAGAATGAATGCCACGGGGGGGCACCTGGCTGGCTCAGCCGGTAGAGCCTGCGACTCTTGATTTCAGGGTTGTGAGTCCGAGCCCCATGTTGGGTGTAGAGATTACTTAAAAAATAAAATCTTGGGACGCCTAGGTGGCTTAGTCGGTTAAGCGTCTGCCTTCAGCTCAGGTCATGATCTCAGGGTCCTGGGATCGAGTCCGTCATCAGGCTCCCTGCTCAGCGGAGAGCCTGCTTCTCTCTCTGCTTGTGCGCACTCTCTCTCTCTGACAAATAAATAAATATATTTTTAAAAATCTTTAAAAACAACAAAAAAAAGAATGCCATGGTACTCAAGAACTATATAGTGAATTAAATATTGTAAATAAATGATACTCTAGGTTTAAAAAAATACACCAACATAAAAATAAAAGTCCATTATAAGTGGGTTCTACGGAGTTCATTATTGAGTATGCTGTGTATTAGTTTACCTTGTATACTAGAAACCATTATTTTCAGTCTCTTGGTCCTCAAAAAGAATTTTTTAATCTTATTCGAGATAGAGAAAAGCATTTAAGGATTAAGATGGCACAACTGCCACGAGAAACCACTGTTTAGTTCAGAGGGTTGTTTTGTTCATATGTTTACAATATAAAGAAATAAGAAGGTCTCAGACCCCTTAATCTGTTAATGACAGATATCTGATACATTTGAGTACACATTTAAAAAAAAAAAAATCTCTGCCGAACATTTCTTACAGAGAGCACAGGTAAGTGTTGTATGGTGTGCGTGCAACTTCTTTCTCTCTCTCTTCTTCTCTTTCTCAGTGGCTAGTCATGCAGGTTTTCATTAGGGGATAACTATCCCCTTACTGCTCCAAGTATGGACCTCAGAACAACAGCATCCCGTGGGAGCTTGTTAGAAAAGCAGAACTTGGGCCACACCCCAGACATCTAGAATCAGATCTGCATTTTGACAAGCTTTCCAGGCGACTTGTATACACACTGAACTTTGGGAAGCTCCGGTCTTACCCCTCAGTAGCATGAATGCCTTTACCTGTGAGAGATGACCAGACTTGCAAATGGCCATCCTGGCCATCATTTAGGGGTGCAGTAGGAGAGATGAACACAGGGTCTGTAATCCAGATGCCCTCTCTCCCCGGGATCAAGACAGACCTGTTTCTGTGGTGAAAACAAACCACTTAACATACACAGCTCTGACAGCTCCCAAAAAGGGAAGATGTCTGACATGCGCATCACAGTTGATACAGTGAAGCAGCTACGTTTCTTGGAAACTCACCATGCCTCCCGTATACCCACGAGGCCTATCCCACTTGCCCTGTGCCCACAACACACACGCCACAGCAGGTCTGACTACAGTCTGCTTGCTGAGCATGAGGCTTGAAAATGGGGCCTCCACAGGGCCCGCCCGTCTTCCAAACTCAAACAGCTTGTCAGCAGTTTCCAGAATGAAGAGCCCAATCTTACCTGATGCAGACACTGTCAGTCAACTTTCTGAGGTCTCACCATCTTTCTGTGCTTCCTAGACTCCTCTGAACATCTAAATCGGGCATACTCCCTAACCTCTGTCATCTCCCTCCTTGCTAACAGGTGGTATACATGATACCTGCGGTGCTGAGCCTGCTTGTGGGACTTAACCCTCTTGTCACCGGTATGGACCCTGGATTCTGCATGGACACGCAGCAAACCAGATTTCTGACAATAAGGACAGACTCCTGGGAGAGAAACGGGGCCCTACAGGTCTCCTCGTTTCTGATAACAAGAAGGGTGAATTCTAATCTAGATCACCCTCACCCGTCTTCAGGCAGACTTCACAAGGACCTGCCACACCAAGACAGCCTTTTTAGCAGCTCAGAACCCGAGACCACTTACACTGCTGTAGAACAGGGGTTCTGCAGTACAGCCCATGAGAGAGAGGGCCTTGGTCACCATGCTGATTTCTTACGCCACCACACGAATGGAAAATCAGCAACAGGGCACGAACCTTGTGTCTCTCTAGTCAGTGGCCCTCAGTGTCCAGTACCACTCCCAGTAACCACTTTCTTACTTCGAATCCATTCAACACGTGTGTATACGGCCTGCTACTTATTTAGGGAAATGGTTTATAATGTCCATACAAATTTCTAGGTTTTTCATTCATACATCTTGCTCTCCCTAACCTTCCTCTGTCCCGTTGAAGTACATACAGCAATTTACTGCATGCTTTTATATGTTTTCCCCTGCTAGGCTGTAAGCCCCTTAAGAGTGGGGCTATGTCTAGCCCATCTTTGCCCAAGTCTCCCTGAAATATGGCCAGGAAGATGGTAGGTACTTAATGCTTGTTGAATGTGAATGGATGGCTCTAAGACAGAGGCTTTATCATATATTTTCCTGCTTCTTGGAATATCTATATATATAAATATATATATATCTCCATCCCAGGTGGGTATACAGGTAAAAAAACATCGCTTAAAATAGCTGGTTTCTATTACCCACAGGCTGCTTACCTCAATGCTGGGGAAAACATAGTGGCTCTGCTTTTTAACGGCCCTAAACTCTAAACAAACCTTAAGTTGGACAGTTTTATACCATAGAACAGTGTCTTATAACCAAAAAAAGTACATTTTAGATTGTGTGCTAACATTTTCTTATTAATACGGACTGTCAGTCCTGATGGGTTACTCTTCACTGTCATGAAAATAGCTTCCCGACCAGTGGGCCGTCAGACTTCTCGGGCCTTAGGAGAAAGACCAGTGGTTCCCAGCTGGGTGGCGAAAACTCTTGTCCCCTGGATGCACGGGCTCCTTGTACAGGTGCCTGGAACTCTTGTCTGCATCTTTAAGGTGTATTAGTTCGGGCTCCATTAGTTGCAGGCAAGGAAGAAACTCAGCTCCAATGGGCTCTGAGCTGAAAAGGAGACGTACTGGGGTACCTGACTGAGAAAGTCAGGGGTGGTGCTGGCTTCACACGCTGCTGGTGGCTCAGAACTTGAGCTTTCCTGCACCTCGCAGTCCCACCATGTGCCACTCTGACTTCAGTCCTGGGTTCCTCGATGGTAGCCCGGCAGCTCAAAGTTCACTTCTTCGTGATGCTCCATCCAACAGAAGATAGAACCTGCTTCCCAGATAGTTCCGCAGAAGTCTCAGAATTGAGCTGTGGTTCCTGATCTGTCATCTGTTCATCCAGAGCCAAATCACAGTTGCTAAAGGGATAAATGCCAACTCATCAAGCTGAGGTCCAGTGGTCTGGGACACATGGCCTGGGTGTGTGGGAAGGGTGGCTCCTCAAGGAAAATAAAGGGTAGTTGTCATAGAAAGGGGACACGTTGGACAACAAAACACTAAACGTCCACCTAAGTTTATTCCAACTGCTTTAACCTCTGTGATGTCCCTCAAAACAAAACTTAAAGAAACCCCAGCTTTTTTTTAAGAAGGCTCCACACCCAACATGGGGCTTGAACTCATGACCCCGAGATCAAGAGCTGCACGCTCTGCTGACTGAGCCAGCCAGATGCCATCCCAGCCTTTTCTGAAGGCTTTACCTGAAAGCAGACTATGGCAGAGCAGATATAAAGAGATCATTTTTCTCTGGGCTGTGGTTCCATGATTAACAGCACGGGAATCTCTAATTTTAGGCAACTTCATTTGGAAGAGTGCCTCTGCAATACACATATTCTTTTGTATCGCGTGGGCTGTCGGCTTGGCCTGCCATCTCTGGCTTCACTCCCAACAGAACATCTTACATGAGGAAGAAGGCAGGTGAGCCGTGACTTTTGCTCCTTGGAAGGGGTGGGGTAGAACTGAGAAATCTGTTCCTCTGTAACCCCTTATCTGCACCACGATGACTCGGCTCCCCCAGCTATACCCTGAGGAGCAGGGGAGGTATTAGCTCCTTCATAAGCTGAAGAAGCAGGAAATGAGCCAGGATTCACACCCAGCACCAGGTACCACGTTCCGCAACCACGGCCAAAGGCAGTCAGCACACGCGTTATATTACTGTCAGGCAGTTGACCTTGGCTCCTTACAGTGAACAAGCAAGGACGCCATACAGTACTACTCAGTCCAGAATGCTGATCATTCCATCAGCATTCTGATTTAGTCGTGGTTCTGGCCAAAATCTCTACAAGTGTGATCGGCCACCTCAGAGGTCAGTATGTTAAGTCAACCTCTGTCAGCCTTGCCCAGCTACGTCCCATGTCATCTCCTCCCTTTGCCAAGGCCATGTGTTCCTATTTCATCACCTCTTCCTTTGCTTCCTCCCACCTTTGACTCCCTGGCCTCATGCATAGCCCCTTTTCCTTCCTGTCCATCCTACTGCTAACACTAAGATTTAGAGACGTAGAAGGTAATCATCCCTGGCAGGGTGCTACTTTGTTAGAGGCCCTAATCCTTGGGAAACTGGAGAGCAAATCAGATTCGGCCTGCCCATGGGATCATCAACCCAATGGGTTGCATCACTTCCACCAACTTGAGGCCCATGAGTTATGGTGGGCTTCCAGTGGTACCATGGCCAAATATAACTTTTCTACTCTATGTAAAATATGTGTGCTTTTAACACATACTGCTAGAAGCATATACCCACCCCAAAACCATGTCTGACTCATACTACAAATCATTCCTCTCCCCTAAGATGTGACCCAATCTCCTGCAGCAGGTGCTCCGTATTTATGGACCTGAGTTCATCCTAACACTGAACACTCTAAAACAGTGTAAAATTGATGCCTGATAATCTGGGATAGTTTTCTTGGTTGTACTATATTCCTTCTAATGACCTGAAATAAGTGATTTATTTGTGTTTTTTGTTTTGCTGGGTTTTTTTGTTCACTTAGAAGCTGGGGAACAGAGATGGAGCTCACATCCGTCTCATAAGATAAAACTTATTTTCATATAAGGCGTTAAGCTATCTGAAAAAAAGTAACTTTTGAATCATGGCCAGACTTGAAAATATTCTGTAGATGCTGTGTGTCTTGGGAGAAGGTCATTCAATAATCAGCAGAAGCTAGTGGTCATGGGAGAGAATGGAATGATACGCATCTCACTCATAGCTACTTCAAAAATCTGAAATGTGTGTTATTTTATAGGGAGCTGTTTGGTCTGGTGATTATCACAGTATGGATGGGCCTATGTCACAGTTCATCAAAGTAAGTTTTCAACTCATTAGCTAAAATCAGGTGTCTTCAAGGTTGGTCAGATCAGATAGGCAGGAGAAAGTATTGACATCCATATGCAGACAAGAATCTTTTGAAAGAAATCTTTCCGTTTCTCAAGGAAAGCCAATGGTAGTTGAATCAGAGGTTCATGATCACCCACACTTGTCTAAATGCCAGTTTCTGATGTGGCCCAGTGTAATAGGGAGCTGTCAGCCAAAAGGGTGTTCTTTAGGGAGAGGGAAAATGATCTCACAGAGAAGCTTAGAGATTTATGAAAGCATGAAGAGCAAAGAAAATATAAAAGTGTGGGTACATATAGATGAATATTAACTTTATAAAATAGTAGTCATAATGTTTCATGGGGCTTAAACATGTAAAGAATAAAAATACATGACAACAGTAGCATATAAGAAAATAAACAGAGTGAAAGTGTTCTAAGAACCTTGAAACAGCAAATTAAACCCAAAGAAACAAGAAGAAAATAATCATAAAAGCAGAAACCAATGAAGTAAAAACTCAGCATAAAAAATGGAGGATTCAGAAGGCCAAATACTGGCTTTATAAAATGATTCATAGCTTCGATAAGCCCTGCCAAGACTACAAAGGAAAAATAATAAAAGTGAGAGCAAGGAAGAGGAAGCAAAAATAGAGAATATCAGGAATGAAAAAAAATGTTACTACATATCCGATAGATCTTGCAAGGATATCATGAACAACTCCTTGGAAATAAATCTGAAAATGTAGACAAAATGGATAAATTACTTTAAAAATACAAATTAGCAAAACTGACACAAGAAGAAATTCTCCAGAACAGTCCCATAGCTATTAAAGAAACTGAGTCCTCAATTTAAGTTTTTGCTAAAAGAAAACTCTAGACCAGATGGTCTAACTGGAGAACTGTACCTAATATTTAAGGGAAAAATAATGCCAACCTTTAACAAACACTTCCAGAGAACAGAAAAAGAAGAAACACTTTACAATTCATGTTATGAGGACAGAATAATCTTGATACCAAAACTTGATAAGAACATTTAAAGGGGGTGGGGCAAAGAAATTACACAGCAGTCTCCTTTATGACTACAGATTGAAAAATCCTAAACAAAGCATTAGGGAATCATATCCTGCAATATATAACCCAACCACCAAGTTAGAGTTTATTCTAGGAACACAGTTTAACATTCAAAAACCAACCAATGTTTTCTGTCACATTAACAGAATAAAGGAAAAAATAAACCATCTTCTCAATCTGTTCAGAAAGAGCATTTGGTAAGATTCATCATCTGTTCACAAGAGCTGTTGGTAAACAGGTGTAGAAAGGAACTGAACCTGATAAGTGGTATCAGCACCAAAGCTTGAGACTCAGTGGTGAGCAGCTGAAAACTTTCCTTCTGAGATCAGGATTGAGAAGGGATTAGCTACCACTGCCACTTCTGCTCAACACTGCTCTAGCTAGGATCGTAGCCAGTCCAATAAGGCAAGAAAAAGAAATAAGAGGCACAACAATCGGAAAAGAAAAACGTTCATGATCCATGGCGACAAAAAAAATCAAACAGAATCTAAAAAGTTAGTAGAGTGAGTGAGTTTAGCATGATTGCTGCACACCAGGTGAACGTACTGAAACCAACTGCATTTTTATCAACAAGCAACAGAAAATGATAAAAACAAAAAGTTAAACATAAATTAATAACCTCAAGAAATCAACTCCCTAGGAGTAAATCTAGAAAGAGGCAAAATCTCTATAAATAAGACTGTAAGACACTATAGGAGAAATTAAAGACCAAAATAAGTAGGGGGATAGATAAACTAATGAAAGAGTAGAATCTAGGAACAGGTCCACACACAAGCAGACCCTTGACTTATGACAGAGCTACGTAGCACTGCAGCTGCAGCAAAGAAAGGCAGACTTCTCAACACATAGTACTGGATCAACGGAAACTCATATGGACGAACTTTCCCGAGCTAACTTTCATAAACCTCAATTCCAGGTGGATTACAGCTCTAAAGTGAGAAGCAGAACAGTTAAGACTTTTAGAGAAGATGACCCCAAATCTCCAAGACCTTGGGAAGAAAAGCTTTCTTAAACATGACACAGAAATCATTAGGAAAAGATCCATTTTAACACTGCCTAATTAATCGGTGACTTCAGTTCCTCAAAAGACATCATTATGTGAGTGGGAAAAGCTATTTGCAATACATCCAAACAACAAAAATTTGCATTAAGAATGAAGAACTCCTTGGGGACGCCTGGGTGGCTACGTCGGTTGAGTGTCTGAGACTCTTTATTTCGGCTTAGGTCTTGATCTCGGGGTGGTGCGTTTGAGCCCCATGTTGGGCTCCATGCTGGGCATGGAGTCTACTTAAAAAAAAAAAAAAAAATGTGCTCACCAAATTCAATCTTTGTACTTGTTTCCAAAGCAACCCATTATTTTTATTGGATTTTTGTGGTTAATAATTCCTGTATGTCTTTATAGGAGTCCGGTTGGTGGAAGAATTCAGCTGGCCACTGCCATTGCAATTGCTCTCCTCCCATTTATCTCTTGGACCTACATCTACATAAACAAGGAGATGCGATCCTCCTGGCCAACTCACTGCAAGACAGTAATTTAAATGAAGTCAAGAATCCTCTTCTTCAAATGAGTATTGTCAGTCAATTGTTTATAAATGTGGTTGTAACAAGCCAGTTTCCTAGGAGTTTATTTTAAAGGTAATTTGAGCTAATTTTAGAGGTGATAAAAAAAAAAAAATCCTAAGAACTTTCTGAGGATGCCTACGACACAGCATGGGATTGCATGGGACTGGTAAGAGATGGGGGTCTGACATTCAGTTGTCACAGTGTAGTAGAAAAGGCAGCAGAACGAAAGTTCCAAACTGTGAATTCTAACTCAACTTATCACTACCTATATGCCTTGGGCAAATATATGAACCTCCTGGTGGATGTCTTCATCTGTAAAATAGGATTAATACCAGATCTCCTACTCACTTGTACAGTTGCAAGGATTGAACTGGAGAATATGAGAGCACTCCAGAAATACCAAATGCTTATAAGGGGCTACACATGATTAAAGCAGAGGAAAGCAGGGTTTGGGTGATAGGATAGACACAGAGGTTCAAGAACGGGCTGTGCCCCTGCACTGAACTCACTGTACGGGACCAGGGCAGCACCATGAACTAAATGGGGATGCCAAATGAACGAGTGTGTCTTAGAGAGAGGAGAGTTAGGTAGAATAAAGGAATTCGGGACCAAAAGGAAAGAGGCAATATTAAATGCATTGTAAATAAAAAATAAGACCAAAATCTGTACACATTTTTTTAAAAAATGAATGTCAAAGGTCACCCAGGGGAGAAGACCGTGCTTTCCAATGTGGTAACTATAGTACCATAACCATGATGCATACACACACACACAACATGGGAACATCACTATGGTGCGTGTACATATATCATAACATAACATAACATAACCATAACATGTTGCATTGAGCACCTGAAATGTGGTCAGATTGAGGAAGTAAAATTCTTTTTTCATTTTAATTTTAAAACATGTCAATTCAATTATTAGAAAACTTATAAATGTGTTTGGAACGCTTGTGTTTGGAACAATTGGACATGTGAATCTACTTCTTTAACTGCAGGTTTTATATCTAAATATAGATCAAGTATTTCGAGTGAAAATGTAATGTCAATGGATGGGTTATTAAATATAAAATACATCCTGGATTTTAAAGACACAGTACAAAAAGAATGTAAAATATTCTTATATTGATTACATGTTGAAATGATATTTTAGATTTGAGTTTAGATATTTTAGAATTGAGTTTAATATAAAATATATCATTAAAATTGTTATCTGCTTCTATTTACTTTGTAAAATGTGACTGCTTTCAAATACTTCTGTGGCTCACATCGTATTTTTGTTGGATGGCGATTTTTTTACATCTACTAGCATCAAACACTGGAGTCAAGATTCCATTTCATGAGATTTAGGAAGTATTTCACTCAAAAAATATTCATATATATATATATATCAGGAGAGGGGAATAAGTCAGGCCATTTGTCTATTTTTACAGCCTTTAATACAATATTACATATTCTACAAATATTTGTTAAAGGAGGTATGTATGGTTTTTGTTTTACACAATGGCCACTGGTCAGGCAACATTCTCTGTTAAGATTGAGAGGAAGGAAAAGGAGAAAAAAACATCTAGTCGATATTAAAACAAATAACATGAAATTTATTTTAAGGGTCAATAAAATACATATAAAGGATTCCGGTGCTTCAGTATACACTTAGCTTGCATGTTGCTTCTGGTTTTTACATCTCTTTTAATGTAACTACTAAAATCACATAGGAAAAAATGGACTCATTTGCAAATTCCATCTAGGATCTACCTATCCTCCATGTAATGCTTGATTATGTGCTTAAAAGACAGAAATGTTGCAATTTAAAAAAAAATAGTGATGTTCAAAATATCCTTTCACCCCATCTGCACCTCCAGTATTGCACTATGAATTCTGTGATGACACGCAATTCCCTTTATGTATCTATGAGCACGGCCTCCTGAAAGGAGTCTTTATTACTGAGATTGTTGTAGACTCCAGTTCTCAACTGAATTTCAGGAAGCTCGATGTCTCTATTATCCAAACCTCTGTCTTCCCACCCATCTTTTTTCTTCCCTCTGGCGGGATCTCCATCAGCCTCTCGTTACCGCTGCCGGGACTGAGACACAGATCTAATCACAGCTTCCCTGCTGTCTGACAAGCCCAGTTCTGAGTGTGGGCTCATCACTCAAGGCTCTTCACGACACAGGCCTGTCGGCTCTTGCACTACATCTTGCCATAACCCCAGGCACCTTTCGGTGAAGCTTCACAGCGTTACTCCCCACTCCTCAATTCAGCATGCCCTTTCACCTCTGCTGATGCTATTCTGCCCACCTGTCGAAACCATTTTCCTCCTCCTTCAAGTCATCCCTCATCTCGTTAAACAAATTTAAACACCCCTCCACATTCCCAGGCCTTTCTTCAGCATTTGGTATCTATGGATGGTAAGGCCGGCGAATGCAGGGAGCACGTGACAGTCGCCTCTCCCGTGGGCTGAATCATGGCCCTCGGGGACACCCAGGTCCTGGTCCCCAGAACCCAGGACCGTTACCTTGCATCACAAAACAGACTTTGCAGATACGATAGAGTTAAAGGTCTTGAGATGGGGAGGTAAGCCTGGAGGTAATCACAGCTGTCCTGATAAGGCAAGCAGAGGGAGGTTTGAAGAGGCGGCCTTGCTGGCTCTGAAGATGGAGGAAGGGGCCTTGAGCCAGGAATGGAAGGCTGGAAGCAGGCTCTAGAAACTGGGAAGGGCAAGGAAGCAGATTCTGCCTCAGAGCCCCCTGAGAGGGGACAACACCTTGAGCTCAGCCCAGGGAAAATGGTTCAGACTTCTGGCCTCCCGAACTGTAAGAGAGCATGTACATGCTGTCTGAAGCCACCAACGTAGTGGTGGATTGGCCGAGCAGCCGCAGAGCACAAACACACCTCAGTACCCCCAGAGCCTGGGCACTCGGCAGGCACGCTGACGCTGACGAGTACTGCTTTTTTCTCTCCCGATGTTTTTAGGCCCTGAGTCAAACCTTCTCTACATTTCAACGGTCCCTTTACTATCCAGTAAGTGTTGCCACAAATAAGACTTAGCACATAGGACAACCGAATTAACGTGCCCCATTTGTCTAGAAAGGGAGTCAAGAGTAAATTCATCTACCCACTGTGGTCTCTAGCTGCTGGACACGAGCTGCTGCCCAAAGAGACATCAGTGGGCACACAGCCGCACTGGCCCTTGGTCTTCCTTTGCTTAAGAGTCACAAGGCCACCGCGTGACTTCTCAGGAGGCCCCTCTCACGGCCTCACGTGGGAGAGACTACACATTCACCTGTGAAATAACTTATTTGTTGTTTACACAACAGGGATACAAGCCTATAAATGTACAAACATGATGGGTATTCTGAGCAAAATGTCCAACGTTCATTCACACAGCAGGATACACAGAGAAAGTTTACCTGAGCTGATTTTATTTTTTTATTACGAATTTTAAGTTACATAGTTAATACATGAATACATCCTCCTTGTAAAAAGTAAAAAAATGTCAGATAAGGCTAAATGAAGTCAGTTTTGAGAACTATACCACCCCGTTCTGTCTCCTCCCTGGCTGATTCAGGCTGCTTTCATTTTTCATTCATTTTGTTTCCAATCCTCAGCACTGGATAGATTATCCAAAAATGACATTTCAGAGTATCTCATGAGCTAACCCACACTGAGGCCATAAATACATTTTGTTATGCAAATAGAATACTACACAATGAGCCTGAGGATTTGGGGGGGGGTAAATAAAAACACAACGCTCAACCACCACTCTCTAGAACGGTAAACAAGATAAATGGGACTAAAGCTGGAAAGCGTTTTCCTTCTTATAATTCATAATTCTATCTGGAACTCGGCCTCTCCCTTTCAACATCATTTTGTCAGGGTAGACATAAACGGTGCCAAAAGCCTGGCTGTCCGGAGCCGTTTCAATAACCCCTTCTAGGTTGATGTGGTGCACACCAAAAGGATCCTCAGAGTAGCCACCATCGTGAGTGTGACCAGCGAAGAAACACACCACACACTTGTGAGACCAAATGACTGCCAGGGCATCTCTGTAATTCCAGGCCAGGCACACACTGTCAGAGGCCTCTGGGTAAATGGGAAGATGGCCTGTTAGTTAAAGAGAAGAAGAGTTAGGAGCCAATTAGGAAATGTCTCTTTCATCAAAACAAATGGCGAAAAACTAATATGCAGGAAAAAAAAAAAAAAAAGGATATCGCTACTTATTTCAAATAGACTAAGACCAGAGAAGCACCAAATAATCCAAAGCCACATTTCTGCAGCATACAGAAGCGGGGGACAGTCCACATACACGGGGAGAGGCCACTGTCCAGGCAGAACCCCTGAGATCCCTACAGCCTACAGTATCTGAAGACGCACAAACCCCAAGAAAAACTGAGGGCATCCCATGCAGAACTGTCCACGAGGGTGGCCAGAAGCCAGGTAGATGCCGTGCTGGAGTCCAGTCTCTTGAACACGAGCGCTGGGTACACAGAAAGAGGTACCCCTAAACTTGAGAACAGTTTAGGGATGGGTCATGGGTTAGAGATCATTTATAGAGGCACTCAATGCTTTAAAACGGATTCATGCCACTTTACATGCCTCCGTGAGATCCCGGGAGCCGGAGCCATTTTACAGATGAGAAAAGCAAGGTAAAGCAGGGAGTATTTATACTCGGTCCCACAGGACATACGTGGAAGTAGAGCCAAAGGATTTCAAATTCCTGACGCCAAGACACACATGGGGTCACGTCATGTCTCACTCTGGAGCGCAGGCACAAAAGCTCCCTCGGCTTTGCTTCTTGCCCTGAAATCACTTTCCTGTTTTGTTACTATTTACTTGCTACCGAAATTTATTCTGAATTTTTCTTATGAGTATTTTTACTGTTTAATATCTATCAGTTTGTAATACAAGTTACAAAGGGGGGTGTTAACAGATCCCCAAAGAGTCAAAGGAGTCAGAAGAACTTACAAGTGTGTGCGCACTTGCGCGCACGCACACACACACGCACACAACCACTCTCGAAGCCGTGATGACAGCTCAGAGTCCAAAGGGGCCAGCGACTCTCCAGATCGAGAGGCCACACTGGACTCCTGACACAGTGACCTGCTCCCCCTCCTTGAAACACTGGGCTGCCAGGACACCACCAGTCCCCCTCGTCTTCCCCCAACCTCGATGGCCACGAATTCTCACTCCCCTCTGCGGGCTCCTAATCTCCCCCACTTCCTACTGGAAGTGCCTGAATGCTTGGTCCTTGGGCTCCACTTCCCTATTGACACCTAATGGCCTGGTGACCTCATAACTTCTCCAATCTAGTAAAGTGGCTGGTGATCTAGTAAAGTATCAAATGTCTCCGACATTCTTTCCACTCCCACATGTTTATACCCAGCCCAGACTTCCACTCTGAATTTCAGACCCGAACATCCAAACTGCTGACTCAACATCTCCACAGATGCCTGATGCGTGTCTAAAACTTAACCCTACCATGGTCGAACTCCAGAACTCCCCACCCGGCTCCCCGTCCTGCGGCAGTGCCCCGTATGTCAGCGAACACGTCAGCAAACAGCATGCTAACCTTCCAACTGCATGGCCAAAACCCCACAGGTGGAGGCGAAATGACTTCTCAGTCCCCAAAATGCAAAGTCAAAGAGCAAACTAAAATGAAAGAGAATCGCCATTAGCCATTTAAAACTTTGTTATAGAAAACCTGACGCACTCAGTTGCCAAAGGTTTGTTCATCCGGGTTCTGGGCTTACAGCCACAGGGAGGAATTTAAGAGGCAGCTAATGTAGACATGGGCCCTGACGGAACAGGAAACGGGGGAATCCAGGACAGGGCAGGAAAGGAGATGGGAGGGACTCGAGTCTCAGCCAGAATCACACGCTACTGACACAACTAGGTCATTTAATCTCCCAGTCTCCCAATCTTTGAACTGAAAGGGTCGACGATAAGACGTGAGGTCCCTTTCAGCTCCAGTATTCTCGGGAGTGACAGGCACAGCCTGACACTGGGAAGCCAAAGAGCAGAGACACGTCAAGAAGTGTTCCGGTTCTAGAGACCACCTACTGTAGCGCCAAAGAGGGTCACAACGCGCAATAACCGCCGGGGAATCCTGTACTCTCCGAGCCTGGGATGCCACTTGGAATTCCCACGACAGCACACACACTCCTACTCCATCTACACGTTTGCCCCACATCGGGGAAAGATTCACAAGTATTTATGGAAATATACTTTTAGATCATCAACTATCAGAAGAGCTTGTCATTTTCAAGGGGTTTTCACGTTCGTCATTCTATTTGGTGCAATCCAGAGAAAAACCGCAGTTTGTAGGTTCAACATTTACGCAGACTCATACGGCTCACAGAAGCAAATGCACACAGACCGGCCTCCCGTCCTTGGGACCCCAGGCACGGTCCTCTCTGTCATTCTGCCACATCAGTTCTAAAGCGAGGATCTAAACTCAGTGCCCAAGCCAAGTACACCAGCCACACTGCAAATCCAAATTCAGTCCCCTGTGTGCGTGCACACGTGTGCAAACACCTGCAGCTGAGTATATGTTAAGCACCTCCAGATTCGTACGACCTGTGATGACAGCGTGTCTGGAAAAGACATTCTAGGTGGAAATAACAGCAATCTTACTTCCTTGCAAACACATGGCAGAGAGTCTAGAAGTGAAGTACTCACTGCCAGGTGAGTCTCTAACGCGTGTCCTATTACGAGCTTCGCTTCCAACTAGATAGCAGAGGCCCCCGGCCGGCAGCCACCACACTGACGGGCAGGCGTCCTGAGGCTGAGGCTGGGTATGGGGCCTGGCCTGAACTGCTCACTCAGATATCACAGCTGATCCGTGAACAAAGGTTTAGACTGCGCAGCTCCACTTATCCACACATTTTTACAGTAAATACAGAAAATACAGTGAATGTATATTCTCTTCCTTGTGATTTTCTTAACATTTTCTTTTCTCTAGCTTACTTATTGTAAGAAGGCAGCGTATAATACATATAACATACAAAATATGCATCAACCAACTGTTATCGGTAAGGCTTCTAGCCAACAGTAGGCCATTTGTAGTTAAGTTTCTAGAGTCAAAAGTTGTACGTGGATTTTCGACTGTGAGGGGGCAGCACCCCTAACCCCCACACTGTTCAAGGGTCAACTGTACTATGTAAAATGATCCCATGTGCTGAAATTCCACTCGGAAACCTAAAAGGCCAACGTACAGGCACTAACACATGGCAAGATACTTTTTCTATTTTGCGGTTCTTTCCTGACTCAGCTGTAAATGTCAATCTTATACTCAGGTTCTCAATAAAGAAAGGTAAGCATTCATTTGACAGCAAGAGGACACCATGACATAAATATCATTAGTACACTCTCAAACCCCACTTTCCCATTCTCTAAAATGCTGGCGTAATCAAGTAATTTAAATACTTACTCACAATCACCACCTTTTCCTGGTTTGTGTCAGAGAACGTAAGAACTTCATTCAACCAGTTCAGCTGCTCTTGGCTGAATCCTCCATTAAACTGGACAAACTGGGGCTCAGAAAGTCCTGAAATGAAGGCAGTATGTCAGACACATCCGATGTCAGCTTCTTCCTCCTTTGGGCATGCACACTTGGCTAATGTGGGGACACCTGTACTTTTCTGTAGGAATGTGCGGCAGAAGTTGACTTAAAATAAGAAACCGCAAGAATTTACAGCAGCAGACAGATAAACGGCCTGTACCCACCCAACTGCTTACCTCGCTAGCTCCACGTTACACTGAAAACAAAACACAGGCTCCTGTGTCCACGGGCCACACAAAGTCACCTTGCGCCCCACTGGCCTTTTCCTGAGTCCTTTAAGGATGCTAACATGTCACTCTGCTCATATCTTTCCATCTGCCCCGCGCTCTGTCCTGAATACTCCGCCCACCCTGCACTTCCCAAGGATGATGACTCCTTCCAATCATTTAGGTTTCTGCTTAAATGTTTTTCTCCCTGGAGAGGCCACCTCCGACCAGCTAAGCTAAAACACTACCCCGAGTCCTTTTCTTTAGGCTTACACATAATTTTCTTGGTAGCACTTATGGCTGCAGCCGTAATTCTGTCTTTTTCATTTGTGGTCTGTCCTGCCCGCCTACTTCTCTTGCTTCCTCCACTGCATCCATCCAAAGAAAAACAAAGGTGACACTGTCACCATCGTTTCCGGCTCTGAAGAGCTAGCCCTGGAAAAAGGGCCCGGCCCAGAACAGGCATTCGGATACCCGTTAAATAAATGAATCTTGAACCAGCGGCAGCCAGTCCACACGCCGGGAGAAATCCTGACCCTGAACAACAGTGACAATATACTTTTACCTTAATCATCCATCTTCCTGCTGAATAAAAGGTAGCTGAAGAATGGAAAGACAATGGATTAGACTCTCAGCTCAAAGGAATAATTCACCTTGCGGACTATTCAACTCCGAATTTGGATTGTGCTCCCTCAGTATCTTCAGACACTGCTGGTATTTTGGAGAGGACTGATCCACGCCTAAGACGCTCAAGTCGTAAGCATCCAGTAAAATGAACCGGAATTGAGGGAACGGGACAAAATGATAAGCATAGTAATCCTCCGAAGGCACAGTCTCGGGATGGTGCACAATCTGGTCTTCTAGAAACTTTGTGTTAAGTTTAGAATTTGTTAGGTAGTTTCTGCTGAAGTTATAGAACTCGTGGTTCCCCCACGTGTGATGAACGGGGACTTTAAGCATCTGGAACGTGTTCATAACAAGTTCAAGCGACTTTTCAGACACTTTGTACTGTGCGTTATACCCGTCAATGATATCTCCAAGCTGAAGCACGCAGCGGGGCAGGCTGCCCTCCCCATTCCAGTGCTCGATAGCACCCCGTAAGTGAAACAGACTGTGTCTGTAGTATCTTCGTCTGTTTCCTTGGAAGTTATAGCCATCTTCTAAATCAGCGTATTGGATATCTGCTATCACCCCAAAGGAGAAGAGAACTTCCGAATTCTCACTCAGGGTTCCAGGGTCGGGCTTATCGTCCATAACCTTCAAACGGGTTTCTAAACAAAATAAAGAACATAACTACACTATAAACATCTTACTTTTCTAAATGGGCTGCAGAGAATGGTAAATAAAGTATTAACAGTTAATCCACCAGGTAGCGTGGTAGAGAGAAAAGCACATGGGCCTTAAAGTCCAATTGTCCTACGGCCAAAGTACCAAGTCTTTGAAACAGGTCAGTTTTCTCATCTGTAAAATAATCTCTATTCTTCAGAAGAGTAATTTACAAAAGGGTATTATCCTATTAATGAACAGGTATTCTAAATCCAGAAAAGTCAAATTCACATCTGGTAGCATTTGTAATTTTTAAGAAATACACACTAGTTTGTTACACGCTTACACACACACACACACACACACACACACAGTACTTTCTTCCACAAACACCAAAATAATTCTATCAAAACTTCAGGATTCTTTTTACAAAAAATTACATATTACACTCATTCATTGTACTTTATACATTAGATTCCCACTACAGATTATTTCATGTCAGGCTGGATCTTTTGTCTTCTTTGGTGGGTGGGTCACTTGAAAGAACTTGCTCATATTTTATATCTGGGATAACAGGGGGGAGGAAATGAAGAAAGAAGGGAATCATTTTAAACAAAAACTAACTATAATATTGATGTGACTATCTTCATTTCTGACAAATGGTTCCTGGTTCCTCAGTTGTTGGATTCCAATCTGAACCAGCTTTTTTTAACCTGAATCTTAACTACCCTGTCCCCAAAACCAAAATGGAAAATAAGTCATCTTTTCTTCTCACACGTGATCTGTGCCCTGCCACACTAGCCAAGAATAAGGGATTTAGACCTGAAAGCTATTATTTTACTAGATTGTTTACAATCTAAATTTATAATCACTTCTAATGCCCCAAAAGAGCCAAGAACACTAAAGATTAAAAATAAAAACCAGGGGCGCCTGGGTGGCTCAGTCAGTTAAGCATCTGCCTTTGGCTCAGGTCATGATCTCAGGGTCCTGGGATCGAGGCTCCCTGCTCATCGGGGAGTCTGCTTCTCCCTCTCCCTCTCCCCCTCCCCCCTGCTTGTGCTCTCTCTCTCTCTCGTTCTCACTCTCTCTTGCTCTTTCTCTCAAGTAAATCTTTAAAAATAAAATAAAATAAAGGCCATGATCCTAAATGATCAACTATTCTTATTATAAAGTCTACAGTAGTACACTGTGCTGTGGGATCAAAGCATATTAAAGCCTCACTGTTTCTAAAAAAAACCTCATGTGGAATTTCTAAAATTACTTCTCGACTCCCGGCCTCCAGCAGCCCACTACAGCTACTGAGTTCTCTTCAATCACCCAAAGATACGTGAAATCCTAGCTGACAGAGCACTGCTGTCCGAGGCGGGGGTGACAAACTCTACACCCGGCAAGAGGGCCGGGCGGCAATCTGACTTCCTTGAGAATTAGGGGCCTCTTTTCATTCTGAAGCTGTTGTCACTAATGATACACATTCTATGTGATCCACCCAATTGTGAGCTTCAGCCACCTTCCTCTCTTCCTTAATCGGGTTTTGTATAACTAGCCCTAACAAAGGTATAAAGCAGCATTAGAAAAAAGTTGGAAATCCTGAAAAATGGCTTGGTGTTCTGACACATTTTTTTCATTTGCTCGTTTCATCCTGCAGTCCCCATCTGAAAACCCAGTAGATATCAAGCCAGCTGACGTGTCTGCAGGGTGGATGAGATCGTCTGATTCGAAAGGTGAAGAACTCAGATACAATAAATATAGAATTCACCTAAGTTACATGAAAATCTGTAGTCTTACTAGGTTTCAAATGTTTGCGATTCAAAGTACAGATAATAGGAGATTTCAACCAGAAGTTAACTGGGTACATGTATCACTGGAACATTATTACCAAAGCTTAAGAGAAAACAGTTTCTGGGGAGGCTTTTATCCTTTGCCAAATGAACTTGTTTGTTTTCGTCTCTAAACTCAGAGGCTTTAAGGTGATAATCTGTACTGCGGATCTCTTAAGGGGGAGCTTTTAGTCCCAATTAATTTGATCTTCTAGGAGAAGCTATTATTTGTGCCTGCCTAGCCAGTATTTATCTCCTGTTCTTCTGGTAACAGCACCCCTGGTCTTCCCAGGCATCTATACAATCCTCGCTCTCAGTGCCTGCGCTGTGACCTTGACCCCCTGGCAGTGCAAGTGTTGGAAAGGGCACACACGTGACCCTGGCCTATAAGCGCCCAGTTTCCCTCTGGTCAGTTCGGGGTAAGCATATAACCCACACGGGAGACAGTGAGCATCAGCGTAGGGGCTTTTGCTGCAGCTACTCGTGCGAAGCTGACGACAAAAGCCTGAGCCGCTGGGGAAGGTTACCTGAGAAGGAAGGAAGCATATTTGAATGATGCGAAGAAGTCCGGGAAACATGAGTTGAACACCTGGATCCACCTGTCTCTGTTAGAACTGCTCTTGGTCATTTAGTTCTATCGGCCATTAAATTCTCCTCTGCGGCCCCTGCGTGGCTCAGCCGGTTAAGCGTCCAACTCCTGATTTCGGCTCAGCACATGAGACGGAGCCCCGCGTCGGGCTCGGTGCTCAGCACAGAGTCCGCTTGGGATTCTCTCTCCCTCTCTCTCTGCCCCTCCTCCCCCTCGTGCTCCTACACGCTCGCTCTCTCTCAAATAAATAAAACCGTAAATACATAAACAAACATAAACAAACAAAAAATAAACAAAATACGTAAACACACATAAACCGTAAATAAACAAACAAACTCACTCTCCTCTGAGTCAAGCCAAACTGAACTGGCCCTAAGATTCCTGTCGTATTCTACAAAAAGTCCCATCAGATACACCTCCCACTGGAATACAGTTCAATTTAGAGAAACTTAAGGGTAAACTAAGATTTGCCAACCTTTTAAAGAAAATTAAGCAATGTGCAGAGAAGCAGCAAGGGCCACACACTTCAAAACAGTAATGTGTTTTGGGTAGAAAAGAGATCTGCAATGTCAAAGACATATGGCTTTTAAAAATAAGGCTAAGGGCAGGGAATATACGGTTTTATGAAATAAAGAAATTATTTTTTAAAACAGAAGTGTAGACTGATACTGCTATCTGTTAAGAGAAGATATGAAGCAAGGAGGAGGGACAACGCCACATGCAAGGAAAGACCATGAGGATCAGAAGTGAGTTAGGCAGGTCTCAAGACCTCGAGTGGGCAGGGAACGGATTCTCCCAACTAGTTCAACATCTTTTATTGTATGGTTCTGGGAGGTGCCAGGGAGCTCAGAAAGACTGGTCCTGGTGGCCAGAGAGATAAAAAAAAAACTCAGGACACCTCCAGTGGGGAAACACACAATTAATAAACATGCCAATGCCATGAACTTTTCAAAATACCCTCCATCCTCCACCAGACACACACACACAGAAGTGGGTGAGTGGAGGGTAACTGTTGAAGCTGGGAATGGGTACGAGGTTCACTCTTGCTGCTTTTACGCGGGTTTCAAGATGTCTAGAGATGTCTATAATACGAGGTTTTTAAAAAGTGTTTTTAGAGAAGATAAAGTCTGAACGAATTAGAAGACCTAAAACCTAAGACCTCTGAAAAGAAAGGAAAATCCCAAGTTTTACGTGAACTTTGTTCTGAAAGTCTGGAGCGCACCATTATGTGTGAAGTTTCCTAAGTTGTAGTTAAGAGGCAGTGGGACGGCTGCGGAAAGCTTTGAGATTGAAAACCTGGGAGGGAATTGTAGTCCCAGTTTTTCCTACAGGGAAACAACTCATCGGCACTTGTGAGATTGAACTAGCATATACCGTACAATAATCTACTTTTGTAAATCGTAAAGCACTACCAACGTGTTATTTTTTAATTATCTGAAAACACATCTGCCTAGTCAACCCCCAGATAACTGAAACTCCTGCAACATTTTATAGACCAGAATAGTATAGAAAACTTCACCAGAGTTTCAAAAATTCTACCAACGAACTCCTACAAAAATTCACAAAGATTTCCAAAAATTCCGGCAGAAAGTCATGGTGCAGGACGAGCAGCCAGCAGTCTGTGAAAACCTCCTTAGGCATCAATGATGTTTAACAATAGGAAGAAACACCCAGGGATGCTTATTTGCTGGAAACTTGCTACAAGATGATACTAATAAAACTTCTGCAATAAGACGGCAGAAGGCCAAAGCTCCTTGTAGAAGCCTCTCACGCATCTACCATGAAGTAGCAAATGAAGACAGTCCTACACTCCTGCCCAAGAAAAACGAAGGGGTGTGGGAGGACACAGCAGGACGGTAGTAAGGAGAGAGGGTCAAAGGGAGCTACTGCAACAGAGACACGCCCAGGCCGAAGCCAGAAGTATCTCAGGGAAGGGGGCAGGTCAGGTAAGCAAAGTCTTTCTACGCAGAGCCCATGGGACAGGCAGCCCTGGAAAGGAAAAGGGGTGGGGGGGGTAGTGGGAGCAGTCTGGACTTTTAATTGTGCTAAGGACTGCAATGGCAGGAAAGCTGAGGCTGGAAATGTTTGTGGCAAGGGACAGGGGGCAGAAGCAGACAAGTTACAGTGCTGGGAAGGTCACACAAAGTTAGGGCCTAGCTGTCCCAGTCAAGACAGCCTGAAGTTACCTCAAGCACAAAATCTGACTGGCCTCGTCACTATGGACAGAACAAGCATCAGATGATATTATGTATATTCTGTCTCTTTCAAAAAAGGTATCCATATCGAAAGAAAAAAACTCATTTGCCGATCCTGGTGGTTTAAAAGTAGTAATGAAAGTGATAGGTTTACGCTAGACATCTTTTTAGGTATCTTTTAACACTAGATTTCAACGGTCGGAGAAATCGGGCTCAGAGGTGTTATCAGCAACTCGTCCCATGTATAGTTACAAAACACCTCCTTTGCATCAGGAACGGTTTTAGAAGCTAGTATTTTATCTAATATTATACACTTAATATGAAGAAGTTGTATAAAAATGCCTTGGCAAACAAATTAAGGATAAACCTAGTAAAAGAATCACTTTGGCAAATGAAATTTAACAGACCAGCTAAAAACAACACTGAATTTTAACTTATACGACTGACATCATTAACATCCAGCGGAGCAATGGGAAAGATGAACAAAAACTGTATATGCTCATCGCCTGAACGAGTAAGGTATTTTTGTGTCTTTCTGGCAATTGGAAGGAAAACTTCTCCCAGGGCAAAAAAGAAGGGGGTAAAAAAAAAAAAAAAAAAAAAAAAATCTCACCCACGGGTAACCTCAGGACGGAAAAATTAGTTTGACTGAGAACGATGTGAAGTGCACCATGTCCTTGGAGCAGAACTTGCAGAAAATTCCAGGTCACCTCGGGAATGAAGAAACGTGGGTATCAGCAGAGTCCAGCTCGACTGTTAGGGAGGAGCCCACTTACTTGGCCAGTTATGCCGGCTCCAGTCCCACAAAGCACTCGGGCACGAGCTGCTGCTTCTGCTCAGGGGAAGCTCCGGGATCTGAAGTTAGGGAAGAGAATTAGGCTTTTTTCCTCCCCGCTTTGTCTGTGTGCTGCCGGCGCGGAGGTGGGCAGGCAGGGGCAGGCGTTAAGGGGGCAGACACGCTGGGAGGAAAACACAAGCACAGAGGATGCGCGTGCAAGCGGCACCTTCGCCAGCCAGGAAGAAGCAGCCCAAGGATGCTCTGCGCCCAAGAATATGCGGCTGTCCCCGGAGGAGAGACGCGGTCCCAGGTGAGGACCTGAACCCTGGAAGCCCCAGCGCGGAGGGGAGCCAGCGAGGGCGTCGTTGGACGCGGGGGCCCAGCCGACTGACTCGGGGAGGGGACACGGCGCAGAACCGGCTACTTCGTGCGGAGCTGCTGCTCCCCGCGAGGTGACAGCGCCCGGCGCTCACCGCCCCAGCCACTCCAAGGACCCCTGTGCTCAAGGCCCGAACGGTGCAAGACTACGCCAAGTGCAACAGGCCCGCCGGCACCCCAGGAGGGAGGCAGCGGGGTCCGCGCCCTGCGGCTCCGGGCCGGCCTCCAGCAGGACGACGGGGCGACGCGGGCGGGGACGGGGGGAGCGGGGCTCTCCCGGCGGTGACTCCCGCGCCCGCCCTGCCGCCCGCCCGCCCGCCCGCGCCGCGAAGCCCCAGCCCAGTCCCGACCGGGCCCGCCTCCAGCCGCGAGGAACCACCTACCGCGCGTCGGCTCCACAGCCGATGGGTCCCTGGCGACCGGCTGGGCGACCTCGCCACCAACGAGTGGAGCGGAAAGAGCGGCCCGCTCCGACTTCCGGAGGAAGTGGAAACGGCGCCGGAAGTCGGGGGGCGGGTCAAAGGAGGCGCGGTCTCCCGAGTCCATGGCGGGGCTCTGGCTGCTTCCCGGCCCTAGCCTGCGGCTTCCGGGGGGCCGACTTTGGCGGCTCCTGCCTCTCGGGCTCGGGGGGTGCGCCCCGGCGGAGGGGGCCGCCAGAGTCTGGCTCAGGCAACTCGGCGCGCGGCGAGAGGAGGCGTGGCGGACCTCGGAGCTGGCTCGCAGCGGCGGGGGAAGCCGGCCCTTGAGCACGGGGATGCCGCCCCCTCCAGGGTCGTCCGGCCCCGAGCCGAAGGGCCGCAGAGACCCCATGCGCCCCTCCAAGCCCGGGGTGAGTGCACACCTGCAGCCCTCTCTGCTCGTCGCGCCTGCACACCGCCCTGCGGCCTCCCCGGCCCGCTCGGTGGTGACCTCGGAAATGGTCCCCAGCTCAGCCTTACCGGCGGGGGTCACAGACTCTGCTCCCTCTTTTCCCTCGCTTCGCCCGTAGTCCAGCCCGAAAGGGAGGACATGAGGACTGGCGCCTTCCCCACGCGGCTGGATTCTCGGGCTTGGGTTTTAGTTTTGCGTCCCCTCCTTCCAAAATACCCCGAGAATAGGGTTCGTGTTTGCCTGGGGGTCTCGGCCTTAAGTTGACCATGATTGAGGAGTCAGAGCATGTTTATTTCTGTGAACCCCCTTTAGAGGTTCGGTGTGTATGTTGAAATTGAGCAAAATGTGGGTCGTAGTTGCGTGCCGGGTATATGCCTTTTTCTTCGGTTTCTCTCAGGTTCTAGTTCTGACCCCACTGCCCACTAGTGTTGGGTAAGAGAAGTGGGCTTTAGAAGCTGGGGGAGGAAGGTTAATGAATGAGGCCGAGGTAGTCGACATCTTACTAACCTTGGGACTTGAAAAAAGAGGGCAAAGGAATTAATTTGCAAGAAGCTCCATTTCTACTTACTTTGGCTTTGTTACTTCTGGAAGCCAGAGTTAGATCAACCTCCCGAATTTTATTTATGGTCCCAGTATCAGCACAATCACATAATTAACCGGTTTTGAAATCAGCAGTTGGAGTCAGGGTCACACTTAGTAACAGTCATGGGACTTGAGCTTTGGGTGTCTTTCACATGAAATGCACTTAAGGACTTTCTTTCCCTTTGGGAATGAATGCTTCTGGAATTGTGATCACAACCCAGATGGAACTGCGCCCAGACACTGTTGGTACTTTTTCACCCCAGAGTAAAGTGGAAACATTCCTACATATTTAACAGAATCAAGACCTGTATTTATGTATATTAAAAGCCACGATAGTAAATTTAGAATGGTTAAATGTTTGCATCTTACTGGTGTTTTTATTTGAAATCTCTGCCCCAGTAGCCGGTTTCCTGGAAGTCTTTGGCATTCACATTTGCAATTGGTGGAGCTTTATTGGCTGGAATGAAGTACTTCAAGAAAGAAAAGACAGAGAGTAAGTAGATATCTATCCTCCTGTCAGCTCGAAATAAAATCCTTTTCTAACATCTTTTATTTTGTTTTTAAACTTCTTATCCTGAAATAATTTTAGATGAACAGAACAGTTGTAAAGATGGCACAGAGAGTTCCTATGTACCTTTCACCTGGCTTCTCCTACTGTTAACAAATTACGTAACCATGGCACATTCATCAAAATTAAGAAATTAAAATTGATGCAATTCTATTCACTTGATTTGGAATTCGGCAGTTTTTTCATTGTCTTTTATCTGGTCCAGGATCCAGTCCAAGATACCGCTGTCTAACAGTATGAAAAGACTTACTGTGGACAGGTTTGGAGGTGGGTGGTGAAGCCCAGAGGCTACAGAGATGACCAAGATGCAGTCCAGCCACTGAGGTGCACATGACAGGGAAGCAGAGGCAGAATCAAAGGACTTCACTAGATGAGGTTCTGCCAAGCCAGGGGGAAGCCCAGGATGCTCTGAGGGCCAAAAAAGGGCCAGCCCCTACTGCAGACCACTGAGTGTCAGCAGAGGGAGAGGCCGGAGGCTGACCACGGATGATGAGCGGAGATTAGGAGAACCTGGTCAGGGGGTGCCAGGAATGGCTCTGGATTAGCACGGGAAGTGTTTAGAAATTGTTTGCAAGAACTTTATACTTTAGTGAATAGTCCGGTCTTTTAAGATTTGGTTTAAAAGTTTCCAGTAAACCTTTAAAATATCACTTAAATCTGTTTGGGTTCTTTAGAGATCTCTTGATGCCATGTTACAAAGGATGTGTTTAAATCTGCAAGGCTTTAGAATCTTAGCAATATAAGATCCGTTACTGATAAGTAGATGTGTTTCTTTTGTATAACAATCAGTGTTTTATTGATGTGGTTTTCATACTCTAATGAGAAATTAAGTTCCTTTAGTTTCACAAAGAAACAAATCTGAGAAGCTGGGAAAGTAATGGCAGAGACAGTTCTAGGATATGCAAACTTTTGACTTTAGTTTGGAATTTCGCCTGCAATAGTATTTGTTTAATAAAATTATTATGGAACTATTAAAAGTATTTCTAAATTATCTGAGTATTTGCTGACATGATGCCTCATCAGATGCTTCACTGTGTACATTTTACAAACAAGTACGTTCTCCCAACATAATCATAATGCAGCCGTCAAAATCAGAAAATTAACATCGACGTGTTAACTGCCATTCAGCCTTCAGACCTCATTCAAGTGTTGCACCTTGATGTTCCTTATCGCAAAAGGATCCGGGTCAGAACCATTCTTATGCCTCCTTGTCTCTTTAGTCCCCTTCCATCTGTAGCAGTTTCTCAGTCTTCCTGTGACTTTCATGACCTTGAACACTTTGTTATTTTGTAAAATGCCTCTTAGTTTGAGTTTGTCTGATTTCCTCACGATTAGATTCAGGTCATGTCCTTTTGGCAAGAATATCACAAAAAGTGATGCTGTGTTCTCACTGCTTCTAGTCTAGTACCATGTGATTTCATTTCGTCGCGTTACTAATAATGTTCAGGTTGATGATGCATGAGTCAGCCTTCTCTACTGAAAACGTAGTTAATGTATATTTTGTGGTGTATATTTACATATATGTAAATATTCCAGTCCCCACCAAATTCTCGGTGTTTCTATGTCCATACCAACTTGTGCTTTCCTATGTATTCCAAGAATTGTAATCTACATTCTCTTTATTTTGATGCTCAGATTGTCCCACATTGGTCCCTGGGAGTCTGAGCGACTTCCTGTTCCTTTTGACCTGCCTCCAATGTTGAGTTCTTCCTTAAATCTGGATCTTCTTGTACCTCCTCTTAGGTGGCCCCAATACCAGCCATTTCTCCAAAAAGCCCTGTTTCCTTTTAGTGGAGGAGGATATTTAGAAATCAGGAGATGCGCTCATCGCTTCCGGGTTGTATCTGCTCCAGGGTCCTCTCCGTGGACCGAGCTAGAAACTAGATGTAGGTACTTGCATCTCCGTTTATTTCTGTATCTGTATGTGTCTCAGCCACAAGTTCACACCGGCACCTCCAGTCTCAGCTCGATGCTGCAGGGTGCATTCTGATTCTCTCCGTCCATCTTTCTACCTCTGCTGCCACGTTTGACTCTTACCTTTAATCTGCTTATTTATGGTTCATCCCTTGTGCGTAAGTAAGGTCCCGTGGCCGCTGTCCCCGCCCCATTCAGATGCCCTCCTCGGGACACTCAGGCTCAGACTCCAGACGGCAGCCCCTGCCCAGTTATGGCCACGCCTAATGACTTGGCTGAATTGTTCCAGAAGAGACAGCAGCATCTTTACCGCTTTTTTTTCTTGGAGTCCTTACTACACACCATAGCATTTGATTTGACTTTGTTCATTGTTGGATACTTAATTTTCTTAAAAGATTTTTTAAGCTGATTGGAAACAGACTGTTCTCCACAGTCTGTGCCCCCAGAGTTAGGAGTATAGAACTGACCATACATCAGGCATTTCGGTGCTTGTGGTTAGATTGACTTTTGTAACGTGCGTGTTTGTATCTCTTCAAGAGCTGGAGAAGGAGCGGCAGCGAAGCCTGGGGAAGCCTTTGCTGGGGGGCCCGTTTTCCCTCACAACACATACTGGAGAGCCCAAAACTGACAAAGACTACGTGGGTCAGTGGGTATTGATTTATTTTGGTTTCACTCATTGCCCTGATGTCTGTCCAGAAGAACTAGAAAAAATGATTCAAGTCGTGGATGAGATAGGTAAGCCATCACTGACTATAAGAAGTACGTTTACTTAATGTCCTTAACATTACCACGCTTTTCACATTCTCGTGCTACTGTCGGGTTGGGTGTCGTGATCATTTGGGTTCATTGTTAGAACAGAAAATCTCAGCATCGTACTTGTTCACGGCTTTGAATCCTGTGACCGTATCCTCTACCAGCCGGAGCTTGTAAATGCCGGGAGGTCTGGTTTCCCATAACTCTGCATTGTGCCCCTTCCTTGATTGTAGACACCCGTCACGGACCCTGCCATCGTGCATGTGACACACAGACTGGAAAGTCACTGGTACGGTCTGTGCTGTGCAGTCAGCTGCATTTATGACCAATGAGGAAGCGGGGTATGTCCTTCTTAAAATAGATTGTTTCAGGGGATCCAGCGTTTATTGATGATTATTGCCCTTGATGATTATTGCGGGGGGGCAGACTGCAAACATCAGGTTGGATCAGGACACGAGATAGCCACACGATGTGATCTGGGTAACGTGCACAGACTGGTGCAGGTGTTCGGTAGGATAATTATCTGGTTCCTGCACAGATACTATGGACATCTGCTCCTCCTGCAGGCCGTCCCATCCCTGCCCCGCCCCACCCCACCCCCTGCACTCGAATCTTCGGTGTCCCTCTGCTTCCTGAACGCCTTGCTGAAGTACTTACTACTGCTGGTGTTCCTCTTCTCCCCTAGAGTGTGAATACTGACCAGTGAGAACTTTCTTTCAGATAATATCCCAACTCTGCCAAATTTAACTCCACTTTTCATCACTATTGACCCAGAAAGGGACACACAAGAAGCCATCGCAAATTATGTGAAAGGTATGTCTTATTAATAATATTTACATCTCAGGGCACCTGGGTGGATCAGTCAGTGAAGCATCCAACCCTCGACTTCAGCTCAGGTCATGATCTCTGGGTCCTGGGATTGAGCCCTGCGTCAGGCTCTCTGCTCAGCGGGGAGTCTGCTGGAGATTCTCTCTACCTCTGCACCCCCCCCACCCGCTCACACACATTCTTTTTCTCTCTCTCTCAAATAAATAAATAAAATATTAAAAGAATAATAATACTTTACATTTATTTAAGCTTTTCGACTTTTTGAAAGATCAACTCATTTGACCTTACATGCCTCGTAAAATAGGACAAATGATATTATCATCAGGTTTAGAGAAGATGAAAAGTTGAGGCTCAGTTGTGACTTTGGCCGATAAGCAAATAAACAAGTTTCTCAATTCCCAATGCACAGCTCTGTTTATTTTGTCACAGAAAAGACTGAACTTGGCCTTCATATATCAACAAAGCTGACAGAACGTTGAGTAGAGAGTGAGGACACATTGCTTCCAATTCCACTTCTGTACCTCATTCTCTCTGTAAAATTAGGACAAACATAAATCCTGGGAGTGTGTAGATTGGGAGATTAGAGACTCTATACAGTTTGGGGTCCTAACACATTTTATAAATCCAGAATATATATTATGACAGAGACACATGTATAACTTTTCATGGGAAAGTTGAAACATCTCCACGTGCAAGTTAAAACCTATGAGAGGGCATTTTTACAGACTTAAGTTATGGTAGAATTAAAGATGAATGCTTATTAGGTCCTTAGGAGCTTGGGCAAGTTGCAGAATTTTCTCGGGACTCAGGTTTCCTCCGCTGAAAAATGATGACAGTAAAAATCTGTTTTGTTGTTATAGGAGTGACGGGAACGTGGGTGCTGAAAAATCAGGAATTGGAATTTTAATTTTAATTATGGTGAAATCGGTTTAGGCTACTGGTCAAAGGGACCGATGAATAGTTTTACATTTAATTTTACATATGACACATTGTAACGCATATCGCGTAAAGCTTTGAGGTTATTTAAAAGTGTTTTGTGAAGGCCCTGCTGTACCTTCTGTTATTTAACATATTTACTGAGATACAATTGACATACACTTAATACGTACCTATATTAAAGTCTGCAGTTTGTTACCTTTAGTCATATGTCTGCACTTGTGAAATCATCAAGCAAAACTGGACGTTCCCGTCACCCCCAGCGGTTTCCTTGCACCCTTGCTCCTCCCTCCCCTATGCCCCCCTCCTGTCTCCGGGCATCCACTGATCTGCTTTCTGTCGATGTAGGTTAGTTTGCATTTTCTAGAAGTTTATGCGAACAGAATTATACACTCTTGAGTAAAAGCATACAAGTAGGTTATTGGATCATGTGGTAGGTGCACGTTCATCTTTTTAAGAAACTGATAAACAGTTTTCCAGAGTGGTTGGACATTTTTACATTCCCACCAGCCGTGTGTGAGAGAGCTCTAGCCCCTGCCCATCCTCACCACATTTGATATGGCCGGCCTTTGACTGTAGCCACTTCACTAGCTGTTCGCTGGTCATGCATCGTGGATTTGCTATGCTTCTCCCTAATGACCCTTGATAGTAAGCATCTGGGACGCCTGGGTAGCACAGTTGGTTAAAGTATCCAATCTTGGTTTCAGCCCAGGCCTGATCTTGGGGTGATGAGATCAAGCCCTGTGTCAGGCTCCACGCTCAGTAGGGTCTGCTTGGGATTCTCTTTCCGTCTCCCACTGCCCCCCCCCCCCCCTCCTTCTCTCCCAAAAAACTTTTCACAAAAAAAAAAATATTAGGGGCGCCTGGGTGGCTCAATCGGTTAAGCATCTGCCTTCAGTGCAGATCATGCCCAGGGTCGTGGGATCAAGCCCCGCATTGGGCTCCCTGCTCAGCAGAGAGCCTGCTTCTCCCTCTGCCTCTCCCTGCCGCTCTGCCTACTTATGCTCTCTCTCTAGGTCTCTGTCAAATAAATAAATAAATACAGTCTTTAAAAAATAAAAAAATATTAAGCATCTTTTTGTGTTCTTACCACCTGTATGTCTTCTTTGGCGAAGTGTCTTCATATCTTTTGCTCATTTCTATGGGGCTGTTCATTTTACTTGTATTTGTTTATCACGTATATTCCCAATATGAGTCTTTTATCGGGTGTATGATTCACAGATATTTTCTCCCAGTCTGTGGCTTGTCATTTCAGTCTCTCAATGTGGTTTGAAGAGCAGTTTTGTTTTTGTTTTTTTTGTTTTTTAAAGATTTTATTTATTTATTTGACAGAGACACAGCAAGAGAGAGAACACAAGCAGGGGGAGTGGGAGAGGGAGAAGCAGGCTTCCCGCGGAGCAGGGAGCCCGATGCGGGGCTCGATCCCAGGACCCTGGGACCATGACCTGAGCCGAAGGCGCAGACGCTCAACAACTGAGCCACCCAGGCGCCCCAAGCAGTTTTCAGTTTTGATGAAATCCAGTTTACTAGCATATTCTTATATAGATAAATCTTTTGGTTTCATTTGTAAGAAATCTTTGCCCAGCTAAAGGTTAGAAAGGTTTATTTTTTCTTGAAGTTTTAGAGTTTTTATTAGATATTTAAGGTGAATTTATGTTCACAGTGTGCAGGTTTAGCAGGAATTTGAACAATGACATAGTTATTTGCTAAAGCAGGTGTGACTCATTGGGTGACAAATGATCTCTAGTGTAAGTGTGTTATGTTGTCACCGGTTGGTTACTGCAGGTTAACCAAACCCTAAATATCCCCAGATGAGGGGAGATGTGAGTTCTCATAACTGAAATGCAAGAACTATACAGTAATATTCTTCACCAGCACATACATACATCTGTTTAAGCTCTTAGAGTTTTTGAAAGATCCGTTCTTTCAAAATTCTTTACTAGTTGAATTGGAACTGAGGGGGGGGGATTTAAAAATACTGAAGTTCATGTGTAGAAAATTACTGCGATTTCAACAATTTTTTTAAAAAGATTTGGACATGCAACTAATAATGTAGACTTCATTCACTTTTCTCTCTACTCAGAATGGAAAAGAAAAACAAGCCATCCTGCTTTTTTCAGTATCTGAACAGTTTTTCAATTCAGGATGAATTAGAAATGACAGTAGGTTTTTTTTTTTCTCTACCTTTGGAAGAATGTCGTGCTGTTAGGTGTTGGACTGTCATCTCTGTAGTCTGATGAATCCAGGTGTTTTAAGTGACTTCTACCAGCTCACTCCCATGAATCCCAAAAACCGAGCAGCAGATGCATGCAGTGAGATTGTTTGCTGGAAAATGAGATACAGCTGTTGGCGTGGGATGACTGAATCCTGAAGCAAACCTTTTTTTCAGGACACAGTGAAAAACTGTACTGCTTAATTCATGACAATATCTGTCTATAAACGTTACATGTCTCAGAAGTATATCTAAGTATTTAAAAGCAACTAAATTAACAAAAAATGTGATTTAAATAATTAGAATCCATTCCCTTCAGATCTTTTACAAGATTATTTTGAAAGGATCTGACTTACATGTTTACAAAGAACCAGCTTTGGGTTTCGTGCTTTTCCTCTACTGATTTCCTGTTTTCAGTTTCATTGATTTCTGCTCTGATTCCTTTCTTCTGTTCACTTTGGATTTAATTTGCTCTTCTTTCTCTAGCTTCCTGAGGGGGATAATTAGAGTCCCAATTTTAGGTCTCTTCTCTGGTGTACGAATTCAGTGCCACAAATGTCCCTCAAAGCACTGCTTTGGCTGCATCCCACAAATTTCGATAAGTTGTGTTTTCATTTTCACTTAGTTCAAAATACTTTTCACTTTCTCTTGAGATTTCTTCTTTGATCCATGTATTATTCAGAAGTGTGTTTCATCTCCATGTATCTTGGGATTTTCCGCTTATCTTTCCGTTACTGACTTCTCTTTTAACTCCACTGTGGTTTGAGAGCATGTCATACGGTTTCTGTACTTTTAATCTGTTGGGGTGCATTTGATGGCCCAGAACGTGGCCTGTCTTGGTGAATGTGACTTCTTTATTAGGGAGGAGAATTTGCATGTGTTCTGGGTGCATTTCTTTTCCTGTGAATCAGGAGGGAGTGTTCAGGGACCCCCGGAAGACAGGGGTAGTAGAGCTGCCTTATAACTGACGCTGGCTTTTAAAGTCGAGGTGGGGGGGGGAGGTTTGCTTGCTGCTCATTTTTCACTGCGTTTCTCGTTTTTTATTCAGAATTTTCTCCCAAACTGGTTGGCCTGACTGGCAGCAAAGAAGAGATTGATCGAGTGGCCCGAGCATACAGGGTGTATTACAGCCCTGGCCCCAAGGACGATGATGAGGACTACATAGTAAGTAAATGCTCGGGTGTCACCCGGAGGCTGGCGCTCAGGCCCCGCACGGTCCTGCAGCTCGAACGACTGGCTTCAGAAATGAAAGAAAGGGGTGCCTGGGGGGCTCAGTCGGTTACATGTCTGCCTTCGGCTCAGGTCATGATCCCGGAGTCCTGGGATGGAGCCCCGCATCGGGCTCCCTGCTCAGCGGGGAGTCTGCTTCTCCTTCTGCCCCTCCCCCTGCTTGTGCGCTCTCTCTCACTGTGTCTCTCTCTGTCAAATAAATAAAATCTTAAAAAAAAAAAATGAAAGAAAGGCTGAGATCAGTACAAATTCCTCAGAAATTGGGGATATTTGAAAGGACAATAGAAGTATCGCTTTTTTAAGAATGCTGGTCTAATGTCTATTCACTGTTCTCATAACTGCATTGCGTGTTTTCCGTCTCGGTGGCCCATAAAATTATGGGAACGTACACAGTGAGTGGTATTTTAGATTGAGTAGAACGTGATGCTTGGATACCACATTGGAAATAGAGAGAAGCCATCATTTGGGGGCAATGCTTCTTTGAATTCCAAACATTGTACAGGTTCTCCCTGTGTGCCCAGGGAAGAGCATAAGAAGCGGTGCGAAGCCCTGGGGAAGTGCATTTTTGGAATGCATCGGAGTTCTGAAAAGCAAGGGAAAAGAGCGAAAGCCACGAGTAGCTAGACTTTCTGGAAGGCTTATTTTCCTAGGAACTATATGCTTTGCACAATCACGTGTTTATATTTGCTTCCTGCTGTTGAAGGATAGGGGGTAGCGTTGTGCTACCCCCACCCCCCCGTGCCCTGGCTTCTCTGTAACATTGGTTGAGCAAAGCGATTAGTCATAAGAGTCCATCGACAAACCGTAGTTGGGGTCGGAGCTCTCTCAGATCAGTGGCCAACCATACCATCAGGTGGCCTTCGTGTTACATAAAATACTTGGGAACATCGGGTTGTGTTGTCCGCGTTGACTGGTTTGTCCTGACTCAGCAAGAACACATCATTTTCACAGTGCCTGTAACCAGTAGCGACAGCTACGTGCCCTGCAGATCATAAACATAAACGTGCCTTTGGGCGCTGAGATTCGTATTCAGTCATAAGGTAGTCCTGCAAGGAATCCAGAATGTGAATGGTAACTTCTTTTCATTTTAAAAATTAGAATACAGATAGGTTTGCCTTTTTTTTTTTTTAAGATTTTTATTTATTTATTTGAGAGAGAGAGAGTCCGCGCGTGAGCCCTGGGGAGGGGCAGAGAGAGAGAGAGAGAAGTAAAGCAGACTCCCCGCTGAGCAGGGAGCCTGACCCGGGGCTCTATTCCAGGACCAGGAGATCATGACCTGAGCCGAAGGCAGACGCTTACCCAACTGAACCACCAGGTGTCCCTGCAGATAAAATATTTGTCTCATAGAGACTTCTTGGACCCTCTGGAATTCATGCTAGACCCCATTTTGAGAGATACTAGTCTACTGCCCTAAGAATTTGACCTTTTGATCAGAACCAGTGAGTTGTACGTCTGAAGCTAATATAACACTGGATATTATTAACTGTGCTGGAATTAAAGTAACAACAACAAAAGAACCAGTGAGGTTGTCGCTATACATTTCCTAAATCAACCAGTAGGGGGAGGCGCTCTCCAGCTTGTGAGGTGTTTCATTGGTACGCCTTTTGTGCCTTGAGGCCACAGATCTTCATCCACAAAATGGTATGGGAAGCTTCTGTCAAGACTTAAGGGCCTGCAGGGAGTGAGGGAGTGTCTTAAAGGCTGAGATGTAACCGAGTGAGGTTTTCTTAATCTCAGGAGCCACAGAAGGGAAGCTTCTGACTTTCGAGCGCCCGTGGAGTCTTCAGACAGATAGTACGTGTAAAGTGGGCATGCCAGACACTTAGGATTCCGTCGGAAGCTAAGCGTGTACATCACTGCTTTATATATGTGATATTAACCTTAGTCTGTGTTACATAAGAAGTGTTTTTGAAAAACACTACAACTTGGGGCACGTGGGTGGCTCAGTCCGTTAAGCATTCGACTCTTGATTCTGGCTCAGGTCACGGTCTCAGGGTCGTGAGATGAAGCCCTGCGTCAGGCTCTGTGCTCAGCGGGGAGTCTGCTTGAGATTCTCTCTCCCTCTACCTCTGACCCCGCCATGCCCTCTCTCTCTAAAAAAAAAAAAAATAAGAAAGAAAAACACTACAACAGGTTTTCAAACCAAGAAAAGATGTTCAGTTCCAGTCAAAATGAAAGAAGGGGAATTACACAGTGTAATGCCACTTTCTGTTAGATCAGCAGAGGTCAAAAGTTTGAAATATTGTTGAAATCTAGTTTGGGAAAAGAGGGAATACACTGTTGGAGTGAATTTGGAAGAACAGGCATCCACCCTGCGTGGATGATAGGAATTTAAGTGATACACCCTCTTCGGGGGGCAGTTTGTCACATTTAAAGTGGCATACTTTTTACTTCAGAGATTCTGCTTTGGGGAATTTTTCTACACCTGTACCCTACAGCACTGTTCTTAGAGAAGACAGGAAACCAAGCAACCGATTTTTTAAAGGCTACTGCGTACGTACTCCAAATGGTGTCCAGTCCCTTGTCAAATGAGAAAGCAGCTACGGGGCGTTGTTACTCCCACACAGAAGGAAGTAGTGCCGGTGGTGAAGGAAGTAGACACACAGTAATAAATGCAGGCAGTTTCCCTGGAAGCATCCAGAAGGAACTGGTTACAGTGGTTCCCTCTGAGCACAACGGAGGGACTCTGGGCATCTGGAACAAGTGGCAAATTTCTGCTGCCTACATTTACTGTATATTCTCATGCGCATTTTTATGTGCACATGTTACCTTTTCAGAACGTAATGTGTCCAGAAAACTCACCCGTCGGAAAAGCCGCAGAGATTGTGGCAACGAGCTGGTCGAAGGAGTGGGCTGAGAAAGTGGACAGACCCGGGTGTAAGCTTAGGTCTGGCACTTTCTAATGATTTAACTGAACTCTCGAGCCCTTTGGATCGTTTGTGGGGGAGGAGGGTACCTGGCTCCGGGACGAGGGCAGCGAGAGAGAGAGCGTCTCAGTCCACGCCAGCTTCCTTTCCCTACCGTAGGGACTACTCGCGCTTTAAAGCACGCTCTGTTAGAGACCCGCGGCGATTCGCTCTGCCCACAAGCCACTGAACGTCGAGACGTGCCCATGACCAGTTGGGCAGATGCGTATGGAACAGTATTTTCACTCCATATTAGAAAGTAACTTATATTAAGCACACTCGTAAGAGAAATCTACTGGAATTCTAGTCTTTTAAGGGGGAGAGAGAATAGAGTGGGAAAAAGGGAGAAGTCGGGAGAAAGATGGAGGCCGGGGACTCTTCTGTGACTGTCGGGTGTGCGGAGAAGCGCAGCTCCCCCGTGCTCCGTGTCCTGCAGTAGGCTATTCCAAGACATGAAATCAGCAGCTGTTGGAGCTCTTGGCGCATTCCTTCCTCATGTGCGCAGGCGAGTGGCTCTTTCCATTTGCTCTCTCCTTGTGAGTGTGTGCATATAAAGAAGTAATAACCTCACAGACCTCCAATGTGTGGCGGGTACCTTTGGGGATGGCTCCAGTTTGGTGTGTGTGATCGGATTTCTGTCTGTCTTTTTGTCCTGCCAAATAGCAATCAAGCCTGCAATAAATTCCAAGGACTCTAGGCGCCAAGTCTTCTGCTCATTTAAACTGGGATTTGGTGGAGGCATATAAATAAAAAAATTGATGACTAATCTAAGCCTAAGTTAGAGCTAGGAATGTTTTCAGAGCTTTGCCTGGAAAACATAATAAATTGAAGGTGACTCCTTGGGAGGTGTAGCATTTCCGGCTCCTAAGGAGTTACCAGGTCATCTGCTTCTGATAGGATCATTCAGCGTAGTAGATACAAATTTCCTAGCGGGGGGAACCCTTGTTTTCATGTTCCTGTTTGCAACCCTGATAATCAGGACTAAATATTATGCTGAAATTTATAGATTACATACCTACAGAAGTGGTGGGTTTTCTGGATTCTCCTAAAAGGTGGTAGGCAGCATTTAGGAACAATGAGGAATAATATACACACACACACATTTATGCACATATTTCTTCCTAAAGCAGTACTCAGTTGTTGGAAGTAGACTCTCGGAGACTGTGTGGACGCACCTGTCACGGATGGAACCACCAGAATTCCAAATTCTACCTGCTGTTTAAAGCAGTAGTCAGTGCGGAGTTCTGGAACACACAAGATTTTAGATGTTTGTCACCGTGAATTTATTACAATAGGCTTAGACCCATCCTGTAAATGACAGCTATTACAAAGGCTGTTTAAGTTGAAAATAGAGCTACCATACGATCCAGCAATTGCACTCCTGGGTATTTACCCCAAAGATACAAATGTAGGGATCCGAAGGGGTACGTGCACCCCGATGTTTATAGCAGCGATGTCCACAACAGCCAAACTGTGGAGAGAGCCAAGATGCCCATCGACAGATGAATGGATAAAGAAGAGGTGGTATATATACACAATGGAATATTATGCAGCCATCAAAAGGAATGAGATCTTGCCATTTGCAACGACGTGGATGGAACTGGAGGGTGTTATGCTGAGTGAAATAATCAGAGAAAGACATGTATCATATAACCTCACTGATATGAGGAATTCTTAATCTCAGGAAACAAACTGAGGGTTGCTGGAGTGGTGGGGGGTGGGAGGGACGGGGTGGCTGAGTGATAGACATTGGGGAGGGTATGTGCTATGGTGGGCGCTGTGAATTGTGCAAGACTGTTGAATCACAGATCTGTACTTCTGAAACAAATAATGCAATATATGTTAAGAAAAAAAGAAGAAGAAGAAGATAGCAGGAGGGGAAGAATGAAGGGGAGTAAGTCGGAGGGGGAGACGAACCATGAGAGACGATGGACTCTGAAAAACAAACTGAGGGTTCTAGAGGGGAGAGGGTTCGGGGGATGGGTTAGCCTGGTGATGGGTATTAAAGAGGGCACGTTCTGCGTGGAGCACTGGGTATTATGTACAAACAATGAATCATGGAACACTCCATCAAGAACTAATGATGTAATGTATGGTGATTAACATAACAATAAAAAATTTTTAAAAAACCAACAAAGGCTGTTTAAGCATTAACGTGAAATTTTCTCCTGCAGTATTTACTCAGTAGAATAAGCAGCGTCTTTCAGTAATATTTTTGTCCTTTCTCTCCCTCCTCCCCCCTTTCTCTGCAGGTGGATCACACAATAATCATGTACTTGGTTGGACCAGATGGTCAGTTCCTAGATTATTTTGGCCAGAACAAGAAGAATGCAGAAATTGCAGGTTCGATTGCCGCGTACATGCGGGAACACAGGACGAAGGGCTAGCCGGAGCCCCGGTGCCGGCCGCGTGTTCTCTTGCGGAAGAGGAAGAAAGCTTTGTCTCCCGTAGGAGCCAAGATACCCCTGTATATACACACGCACACACACAAATGCAACCTACAGAATGGCCTTCGCACCCCAAGAGCATCTTGTCTACTATCTGAGAGCGGTCCAACCCAAACCGCCGACAGGGCATGTTACCCTTGGGTTTCGCCAAGATAGGTCTTGGACCTGTAAAGATGCAATGGAACAGTCCCTTGAGCCCAGAGGACCAAGTTAGCATGAGGCCAGTGGAGGGGACATCGGGAAGCAGGAAAGGCACAGCAGGTGCATTTCCCCACGTCAGCAGGGCCCTCGGGTCAGCGTTGCTGCCCCTCGGGTGCCCCGGACCCTTGTCCACAGTGTGGGACTGAATTTCCAGGAAGAGTGAAATTTCCATAGTGCCCTTGATTTTCCTCTTCGAGTTCGTGGTGGCTGCTAACAGTCAAATCAGGCCCTTGGACGTTCGTGGTTAATCTGTAGACCTGAAAGCGCACGTGTCTACAGTCCTGCGGGTTAGCAGATCTCACGCTCTGGTTTGCTTTGTGTTCCCCTGGCAGTACCTGCTGAGTTTACTAATGAAGAGGAAATCTATTGCTAGGTCAGTTTCTCTAGGAATCTTTTATGTGATTTTTATTTAAACGTGCGGGGTTTTCAGTGACCTACCAAATGGAGGCAGGTCGTCTTGATCATGGCTGGAACACAGGGTACTTGTCTGCCTGGACTGGGTTGCAGTGGGTGTGAAATAAAGGTGTGCTGAGTTTTGCAAGCATGACTTTTCTTACGGGTGAATCGTGGGTGCGCGCACAGCAGCACACAGCCCTCGGAGCAGAGACCCACGGCCTCGGCGGGGGCGGGGGGGGCTCTTGGGTGCTTGTTAAAGCCCCGGTTCCCGGCCAGAGCTGGATTCACGGGGCCCGGGGTGGGGTGTGGACCCCTGCGCTCGTAAGCAGCCCGCAGGCGGCCCGGTGTTGGCAGCCTGGGGCCCGTGCCTGGTGAGACTTCTGTGGGGAAGCGAGGCTTTGGTCTGGGCAGGTGAAAACGTGACCGGCTTTTGGTGTGGCCGTCGGAGTGCTGTGCACGCAGCCATCCAGGAAGATGACTGTCGAGTGGTGGGACGAATCTTCCCTTTGTGAACTCAGCTTCCCTGGGGGTCTGGGCTTGACCGTCGCTTTCTTCCCCCTGAAGCTGCTCCCCAGGGCAGCTCTGGAAGGTCTTCAGTCAATCCTAACACATGCAGGTATCCTTTCTGGTCAGGCGACAGGTCCTTACGCAGCACTTGGGTTTCACATGCACGTGAGCCGGGCCTGTCTTGGTTCTTTAAACTCTCGCTCATTACAGTAAACCTACTAAAAATACAACCAAGTACGCGAAAAAGAAAAACCGTAAACGGCAGTGGTTCTATGGGCTGTATTGTGTCCCCCCAGGATTCGAATGGTGAAGTGCTGGCCCCCAGCACCTCAGAGTGTGGTGGTATTGGGGGCAGAGGGTCTTTACAGAGGGTCTTTACAGAGGTCTCTGCGTGTAAATGAGGCCGTGAGTGTGGGCCCTCGGCCGCTGTGACCGGCGTCCCTGAAGAAGAGGAGACCCCAGCTCCACGAGAAGCACCTCCGCCGACCCCTTGCTCTCAGGCTCGGAGGCCCCAGCGCCGTGGGAAGCTGGGTGTCTGTTTAAGCCCCCGGTGTGCGGGGCTCCCTAAGGGGCAGGCTCCCTGAGAAACAACCACAGATTGAGTTGATGGCAAGTCCAGGCTGGAACGCCTTTGCTAGGAACCTTGTCAAGGAGGCGAGGGACTTCACCAAAGGACCAGTCTCGTGTGACAAAAAAGATACTAAATAGGGGCGCCGGGGGTGGGGGTGGGGGTTGCTCTGTCAGTTGAGCGTCTCTGACTCTTGATCTTAGCTCAGGTCTTGATCTCAGGATTGTGAGTTCAAGCCCCAAATTGGGCTCCACCCTGGGTGTGGAGCTTACTTTAAAAAGAAAAAGGAAAAAAAAAAAAAAGGTTACTAAATATCTAAAATGCCAGACATCAGAAAAGAGGGTCTGTTTTAAGCCCCGGAACATTTGTGCGGATCGCTTTGCCGACGGCTTGCTCCCGATAAAACACAGTCCTCATTCTCAGCTGTTCCAGGTCCAGAAAGGGACCAGCAGCTCTTGAAGAAACATATTTGCCCCTCATTCCAGTGTCAAGTTTAAAGGCTTAGAATCAGGATGTTAGCAGCGGGGGAAAGGGCCTCGGAGATGAGGTCCAAATCTCTTTTTACTCATGAGGGGACAGTCCCTGGGTTCTGAACCTAGATTAGAACTCGGGTCCTCATGTCCAGTCAAGCCCCAGTGTGTTCCCTGCCATGGGGGGGGTGGCTTAAAGTGACCCTTGGAATCCAACCAAACCTGGGGGCGCTGTGTGCTGGGCAGGCAGCCTTTCAATCACGAATTTGGGGAAATCAGAATCCAAGGCTGCCTTACAACAAAGTATCACTTGTAGATCTTTACCTGGGTGACGGAGTACTCACGCTGGACTCTTCATAGAGTTAATATTTTTAGAAACGGCCGTTGTTTATTTGAGAATTCTAAGAGTCCAGCCCGTGCGGGAGGCTGGGAAGTATTTAATGCATCTGGCTGTCCACGAGGCGGCCCATCACCTGAGGTCTAGGCGCTGACTCACTGAACCACCCATTCGGTCCGTCTGCAGTAAAACACTCATGAGTTGGGAGGCTGACGCGAACCCAGTAAGGTGATTTGAAGTCGAAAATGTACCTGTACTGAGATATTTTAAAATATTTCTTACTGCTTTTAAATGTGTGAGTAAAAAATGAAACTTCTCAAATCATCCATGATCCCTCAAATAATATCTTTCTTAAAAATTTTTCATATAGTACAATTTAAACCTCTGCATGTGTGTGTGAGAGAGAGCTACCTTTAAAACAGCAGTCACCCATGCAGACATTTTTATTCCTTAACACCTCTAGAACTTAGGAGGTCATCATTTGCTATCCATTTTTAAAAGATATTTTAAAGGTGATTGATTCTTCCACAATTTCAGTATATCTTCAGTAAAGAAAATTTGGAATATACAGGGCGCCTGGGTGGCTCAGTTGGTTAAGCGACTGCCTTCGGCTCAGGTCATGATGCTGGAGTCCCAGGATCAAGTCCCGCATCGGGCTCCCGGCTCAGCAGGGAGTCTGCTTCTCCCTCTGACCCTCCCCCCTCTCATGTGCTCTCTCTCTCTCTCTCTCTCTCTCTCATTCTCTTTCTCAAATAAATAAATAAAATCTTTAAAAAAAAGAAAATTTGGAATATACAGAAAAGTTGAAGTAATTTTAAAATCACCATTATTCCAATACCAGGAAACAATATTGGGATGCATTTCCCTTGAATCATCAACATGTTAAAATCTCTTCTTATGCCAGAAACTCACGAGTATACCTCTTTATAAAGTGAGGCAGGACACTGCAGGCTCCATCCCCTCTTCCCCACTGCTCCCTGCCCCCCCCCCCACAAGCACCTGCAGCTTGGTGTTGGGTGGGCATCTTCCCAGAGCCCCGAGGGTCCAGTCGGGCTCAAGTTACAAACTCGAAGCTAAACGTGTTACTAATGTGACTCGCACAGATGTTGCCCGGTTTTTATATGACTGGTAATTGTTATTTTTTTTGTTATATTATTGCGTATTGGTTTTATTATTGAGTTTGGTAAATATGGAAATTAGCCCAGTATTCCTGCCAAGATTAGGTGGTGGATTAGCCAGAGAAAAAGTAGTTTTCAGGGTGATCTTCACTTGTCTTCTCAGTGCTCCCCTGACCCCCATCTCACGAGCGCGCGCACACACACACACACACAAGCGTCTGCCTTCAGCTCAGGTCATGATCGCAGGGTCCTGGGATTGAATCCCACATCGGGCTCCCTGCTCAGCACGGAGCCTGCATCTCCCTCTGCTTGCTGCTCCCCCTGCTTGTGTTCTCGCTCGCTCTCTCTGTCAAATAAATAAAATCTTAAAAAAAAAAAAATACAATGCAAGCTAAATTAACCCTTCCAAGCCTCTTCTCTTGCCAGTGGCCTGGGGATACTACCAGCAGGGCCGCCGGGCGGGTCCCCTCCGCAAAGCTGTGCAGAACACCAGCACATGCCTAGCAGGTGAGGGCTGCCATTATTTTGGTCTCGGTGCAGGTGCCGATTTGGGGCTTGACAGATGGTGTGGACAAGTGGGTTCGGTTATAAGTGCTTCCTGCCCTCCCTCGGTCACTGTTCCGCTTCAGCCCGCCTGGGGGGATGCTGACTCCTGACAGGCTCCCGCCCGTTCGGCCCCCCACGCCCATGCCGACACACACCTAAGCCCGGAACTGGAGTCATGTTGCCTTCATGAACCGTTCACACCTGCTTGGTTAAATGGCATTCGAATTTAGAGACAAGGTTCTTGGAAAAACCGTAAAGTTCGAACCAGAAACCTGGAGCATTTGGTCTTGACACGGGAACACCAGGGCACGGTCATATGGTAAGAGCCGGCAACCCATTGGGGTTCTTGCTCAAGGCACAGAGGCCCCATGAAGCCCCCTTATCTTTAGTGAGGCAGACAGACTATAAACCAATAGGTTCAATGGCATCAGAGAGTAGTAAGTGCTATGAAGAAACCAAGGTCTGGGGAGTGACAGGGAGGATGGGCATTAATTGGTCATGGGAGGGTCCTTTGGGGGGTGACCATCTGAAACCGTGTGAGTGAGTCATGTGAGTGTCTTGGGGGTGGGGGGGGTCTTCCAGGACCAGGGCCATGACCCTAGTAAGAGGGTAAAGAAGAGGTGGTCCATATATACACAATGGAATATTATGCAGCCAGCAAAAGGAATGAGATCTTGCCATTTGCAACGACGTGGATGCAACTGGAGGGTGTTATGCTGAGTGAAATAAGTCAATCAGAGAAAGACATGTATCATATGGCCTCACTGATACGAGGAATTCTTAATCTCAGGAAACAAACTGAGGGTTGCTGGAGTGGTTGGGGGTGGGAGGGATGGGGTGGCTGGGTGATAGACATTGGGGAGGGTATGTGCTATGGTGAGCGCTGTGAATTGTGCAAGACTGATGAATCACAGATCTGTACTTCTGAAACAAATAATGCAACCTATGTTAAGAAAAAAGAAAAAGAAGATAACAGGAGGGGAAGAATGAAGGGGGGATATCGGAGGGGGAGATGAACCATGAGAGACGATGGACTCTGAGAAACAAACAGGGCTCTAGAGGGGAGGGGGGTGGGGGGATGGGTTAGTCTGGTGATGGGTATTAAAGAGGGCACGTTCTGCGTGGAGCACTGGGTGTTATGCACAAACAATGAATCATGCCACACTACATCACAAACTAATGATGTGGGCGCCTGGGTGGCTCAGTCGTTAAGCGTCTGCCTTCGGCTCAGGTCATGATCCCAGGGTCCTGGGGTCGAGCCCCGCATCGGGCTCCCTGCTCAGCGGGAAGCCTGCTTCTCCCTCTCCCACTCCCCCTGCTTGTGCTCCTGCTCTCACTCTCTCTCTCTGTCAAATAAATAAATAAAATCTTAAAAAAAAAAAAACTAATGATGTAATGTATGGTGGTTAACATAACATAATAAAAAATTATAAAAATAAATAAAGTGTATGAAGCTATAAACTTAAGGTGTAGGCAGTTGACTGCACGTGATCTGCAGTTTTAAAACACAGAGGGTGGGAAAGAGAGTTCCCGCGAAGGCGGGCTCGAGAGGAAACCGTGATGCGGAGAAGGGCTCGCTGTCGCAGGGACGGTGACACGAGGTGACCGCTAGCTGGCTGACCCAGGTGGGCGGCGGACTGAACAGAGACCACACGGAAGGTGAAGCCCCGCCCCCATCCCCAGACCCTGAGAGCTTCAGCAAACCCAGACAAGCCATGTCAGCAGGGCTGGGCCCCCATGGGCAGGCAGGCAGGGCCACCTCGCTGTGCTCGCGCACACAGTGTCCTTCTTCTGCCACCAAAGGTACAGGAAGGAGCCCGCTGACTGCACACCCCCCGCCCCAGCTGGCAGAGAAGCAGAGAAGCTTGCTCTGAGGCTTCGGAGGCTCTCTGAGCCCAGGACGCAGCGGGCAGCAAGCGGAAGGAGGGAGCAGGCCTGTGGCATGTGGCAGGCCTGTTCCTCGCTGGCTGTCCCCATGAGCTGCAGCTGGCTGGTGTCAGTCAAGCCGGGAGGCCACCTTGATGATGCCCGTGCCGGCCAAGTCCCTTTTTAGGGACTAACCCAGGGACACTGCCCTTATACTTGAGCCATCTGAGGGATTCTTGGGCGGGTCTGCAGTTGGCGGCCGTTACCCGTTTTCTACTGAAGATGGCTCCAGGACGAGGGGCCAAGCTCAACTCTGCAGCCGTGGGAGGGTCGCCCGGTCTCAAGAAGTCACACTAAGAGCCTTGGGCTCCTCATCTGCTAGGCGGCGAGGTCTCGGGGGCGGCCTTGAGGCTGTTCTGCCATCACGTGGTCAGCTGTGGCACAGACCCGTCCAGCACGTCCCCCTCGGGGAGGGCAGCAAGGACCCAACGGGGAGCTCGTCTGCAAGTCTGTAGCAAAACCAATCCTAGAACCTCCGCTCTAGCCTTCTACCCAAGCGTGGCCCCAGGGGCCGGCAGCCTCGCATCACCGAGGGCTTTCTAGAAACGCAGGGTCTCGGGCTCCACCCCAGACTTCCTGAATCAGAATCTGCATTTTAACAAGACCCCCAAGTGATTCTTACACACGTTAAGGTCTGAGAACCACCGCTCTGTGGCACACTGACTTCGGAGCCTACTAACTTTTCCCCAACAGGGAAGAGAGAAAGTAAAAAATAATAAAGTAATTCATCTTCCCCCCCCCCAACTGCCGCCAGGAAGCTCTTTCTTTATAATTAATTTTGCTGCCAAGGCACACGTAACTTGAAAGTGTCTCTCAAGTAAACAAATTCCATTTTCTGGTAATGATTTGACCGCTCCATTTTTCAAATTTTAATCAAAGACATAGATCACTCCCTGTCAGAACTTCTCTTCAGCGCAGGATGCCAAGGGTTTCTCGGTTGACGGAATTACAGCAAAAAGCAAAGAGATAGGCTGTTTGGTTAGCCTGGGAGGCCTTATCAGGGCTAAATGCAGTATTTCCACTTGGGCCTTTCGGAGCACTGGCTTGACTGAGGACCCTTTGCCCTCCAGTCTGCCCCGAGGCTGATGAGAATAGCTGATGTAATTAAGTGGGACTGGGAGAGACTGAATCTGCCTGTCTCCTGGCCACCTCAGGCTCTGGTAAGACTCGGGGTTACAGAAGATAGCGGAGCCCCGGGGCCTGCAAGGATCAACTTTCATTCTCAACAGGGTCTGGCATTTAGTGTATAATTTGGGTATACACATGACATACATTTCACCTATATATCTCAATAAACCTTACTTTAAAAAAATTGCAATGGCATTTTGGGGGGGCTCAACAAAAAGATTCAGAAATGAACCTGGCAAAAATAAATGTGAAAAATAGTTATAGGAAAGATATAAGAAAATACAAGAAGGGAGTAAAAATAAGAGCAAGGACAAAGGACTTGCCTTGCCAATATTAAAATATATTGCTGAGCCAAAAACTTGTAGTGAGTATACAGCATTTACCAGATCAAATCACAAACAAGTATGGAAACAGAGACATGTCTTGTAAAACTCTCTAACAAAGGTGGTATATTGGATTGGTGAAGATTAGTAACAATTAGTACTGGGACTCAGTGAACTTAATGAAATGAGAAAAGGGAGATTGTTACTCTATATCTTCCATTCAAATGGACATAGGTGGATTAAGGATTTAGGTATAAAAAAATATAAGTACCGGCAGGAAATACGTGTGAATAGTTACCCTACTGGGGGTAGGTTTCCCCCAGGTGCCATGGCTCGTGTCCTGCCCACATGCACCTCATGGCAGCAGTGGCCCGTCTCCTGTACCACACGGTCACACCCATGCAGCCCAGAGTCGGCCAGCTCACAGGCTGGACCACTCAGCTCCTCCCTCAGGAACATGAACAGAGGAAGGCTGAGCTGGTCGGCAATGGGAGCAACCACAAGGCTTCAGTGAAGATGGACCCCAGCCAGGCCAGAGGTGCTTGCCCTGCACCACCGAGCCACGTGCACATGGAAATAATGCATGCACAGGAGTGAGCAAACAGAGTCTGCAGGCAGAGCAAGGAGCAGGCAGACGGAGACAAGCAGGAACCCCAAAAGAGAGATTTCCTTGAGCGGCATTCTCCAACCTTTTTTGAGTAGCAATTCTTTTAAAATAAAAAATGTGACAGGCATCCTCTAATATATATACATTTATTATTTATAAATTATATACACATACTACTGCATGAATACACCTGGCAAGTGGTTGCCAGATGTAACCCATTAGAAAAAAAAAAAAAAAAAGCCAGAGAAATGAGAGGCTGAAAGAGCAAATAAATGGTATTTTTAGCCTGGGTGATATATACACGGGTATTTTATTATTTTATAAACTGCACATGTGCATGTTTGTGTATCTTATGTATGTTTGCCCTATTTTCCTATAAAAATTTAAAACGTCTCCCGGGCTGACAAAATGCTAAGAAGAATGTTACTCACTGAGTGTGAGGGTATGGAGAAATGGACCTTCCCATGGAACGAGGGGGATATAAAATGTGGCAGGCTCTCTGGACAGCAATTTGTCATTGTATGGCAAGCCCGCTCATCCACCCATATGCATTTATCCACAGAAAGAACCGTAGAGAATGCACAAAGATTTGGTCACTGCAACGTTTTTGTAACAGTAGATAATAGTGTAAATAACAGAAAGCAACCTAGGGGACCAACTCTCGGGGATCTGTAAGGTGCCCAGCTCCAGGGGATAAATAAACCATGGTCCATTCTGATGGGGACCCCCACGGACCATTGAAAGGGAGCCACGGATTAATGTTGAATGATATGGAAAGACATCCAGTATATACTTTAAGTGAATAAGTAAGCGGCAAAAGCTCGATCTCATTTTTTGTATAAACCCCAAAAATACGTACCAAAGTGATATTAACAACGATGGTCTTATGGATTATTTTTAGTTTCTTATTTTTGAGGATCTATTTCCTAAACCCCCCTAAACAAACATATTTTAATTTCGTAATAAGACAGTGATCTTTAGGGAAAATATCCTACTTTCAGGAAGACAAGTAGTTCATCCCCGTGTCAATTTTAATCAAATAGTCATTGCTTCCTAGGAGACAAGGCCAAGGATCCTGAAGCTGTGGCCGGGCTCAGATAGTGCGTGCTATGATCCGCTAGTGATGTCTGCAGGGATCGTGGGAGGTGGAAGTAAGCTACCTTGACCTAGTACCCTCCAGCCGTGACACAGAAACGCTGCAGTTTATCAATGTGGCCTTGTGTTTTGGGTTGCTTTTGACTGGGGAGAGACACGGCCAGAGTCACGTTCCCAGTTCCAGCCCGGGGGCATCTAGGAAGGAAACGCTCTTAGTAACACACCGTCACAGGCACTTGGGACGTGGATGGAGAAAGACAACCCAGCTGCCTCCCGCACGCCATGTACATGCTTTGAGGGTACAGCCAACGCCCTCATCCAAGTGGATCTCTCTGGTGCTTCAAATCACAGAAGCAAAAGACAGTAGCGCTAAAGAAATGTAAGGGATCATTTGATTCTACTCCATTTTTTTTTTCTTTTTACAGAAGAGGAAACTGAGGAGCAAAGAGTTAAGACGTTTTGATTTGCATAGGAGAAAAGTCATTCTTCCCAGAGTCCTGAAGGGTGCCCCCAGGACCCTGCAAGAGCAGGAGGATAGCTTGGCACACCAGGCTCCGAGCAAGGAAACCCAAATATCCCCCACTGAGTCACAGTTTCCACATCAATTAAGTGGGGATAATTCCACCTGCTCTGCCTACCCTCCCCCCCCACCCCGGGAATGTTGTGAGGCTCAGATGAGATAAGGAACAAACAAGGGAAACATTTGCAATATACACAAGAGATTACTAAAATCTTTGACATATGAAAGTTCTTAAAATAGATGAATACTAACCTCTCGAGAGGAAAAAGACAAAGAACATGAAGACTATTTATAGAAGAACTACAAATGACCAGAAGCATATGAGGTCCAACCTCGCTCATAGTAGAAGAAAACACGCTAAGACATCAGGAAGTTACATTTTTCACCTATAAAACTGGCACAAATTAGAGCGATTGAGGCCCAGAGTTGGCAAAGATGTAGGGAAATAACCTTTAGGTGGTGGGGAAGGCAGGGCGGGGGCTGGAGAGTAAGTAGATGTGATCCTTTGGGATCAAGGATGCTCGTCACTATGATATCTTAAAAAGTGGGATTTGTTAAATTAATTACGGTACATCTACATCATGGAATTGTATGGCACCATTACAAATGATGACATAAATCTAAAGGTCCTGACATAGAAGGATGTCCAAAATAACATCATGTAAAAATAAAGTTGATTGCAAATACATTTTTGCATGATATCATTTGAATTTTACAGGGAGCATATGCTGCTTTAATAAAAAATAGGTACACATCTCCCTGTTTATTTTGAAAGGAAAAATATGGATAGGCATATAAAAATATTTGGAGGTAATATATAATACGAGCGGTTAGTCTCAGTGGGGAAACTACGATTTACCTTCACTATCTTATAATTTCCTATAAAATTTAAATATGTGTATGAATGTTGATTTTATTATCAGAAAACAATCTTGACAAAGGGAAACTTTTCCCATAATGTCTGGTTGCTACCTCGTTTCTAAATGAACTCTTTGCTCATTGTCACTCCCAGTTTCCTGAGGACCCCAGAACCTGCTTTTCTAGAATGAATTATTCTGCTAGAGAGATGGTCCCTGGCATGGAGGACTTGTTTCTGGCTGGAGCCTCCCGCATAACACCTAAGAAAATTCACAATAATTTCGTATCTAATAAATATCCAGGTTATGCTCAGATTTCCTCAGTTTGTCCACAAAATGCCTTTCCAGATGGTTCCAGATTGTTCTTTCTTCCACCCCCCCCCAACTTCGTTTCTTTTCTTCAGTCTAGGATCTCACCGAGGTTCATGTGCTGCATCTGGTTCTATCTCTGTGGTCTCTTTTAACCTAAACCAGATAAGAAAATAACATCGACTCATTTTGAACTATGTTGGCCAGTTTTGTTTTGTTTTTCTTGTGGAATGTCCCGCATTCTGGATTCGACTCATGGTTTCTTCTCCCTGGCATCACTCATCTGTTCCTCTCTCTACTTTCTGAAAGGCATGACGTGATGTCCGGAGGCTTGATTAGATTAGGGTTGGTAGAGGGTATTTACAGTGCGTCCTGGATCCCCTTGTTAGGACACCAGGTTGTCCTGGCAGGATGTGATTCGTGGCGCTACGTTTCATCACCTGGTTAGGGCAGTGACTACCCTTCCTTCACCCAGTGGTTTTAGTAGCATTAATGATTCTTGCTTGGACCAACTATAATGGAGATGGCAAAATGATGCTATTTCTCATTTTCTCATTCTGTCAGGTCTGTTAGTGGTATTCTTCTGTGAAGAAGAGGAAGAGCTCACTTCTTCAATACTCCCACCCCTCACTCATGGATTATTTCCTATTCAGTCGGCTGATACTCAAATAAAGTCATCATTCTTTCAGATACTCCAATCGATTCATACTAATAGGTCCAATTCAAATTAACATCACTGGATTTTTCTCACCTTCTTTTATTTTATACTTGCGCCTTTTTTTTCCCCTTAGAGTGAAATCTTGGTTTCTCATAAAATGAATATTTTATGAATATTTTATAATTTAGTTATTTGCATTATCCAAAAACATATAAATTGCCTTGAATTGTAATCCGGTATTACAACTAATAAGAAGCCTACTGAGAAGAGTTCCCAATTTCTTTGCAGTTCTTTTCATGCTTTGAATACATCTCCTGAAGAATGTAGAGTATTTTTCAGAATTGGCAGGAGTTAAGATTTTTTCCAGGTGTGGGTATGCTATGAATTTTATATACATGAGGTTTATTTGTTTTGTTTGTATTCAATTTTGGGAATTGCTTTTTTCCTTCCTTTTTAATTTAGATTGATTTTTGAATATATAAACCACTGACATGCCTCAAAAGTCAAAACCATATTAGGAGGCATAGCTGTCTGGATTCCTATCGCCCCGCCATAGTAGCCATTTTTATTAGTTTCCGGTTCATCCTTCTTAGTTTCCTTTTGCAAAAATGAGCAAATATGGATAGATATTCTTCTATCTCCTTTCTATATACACTGTTCTGGACCTTTCCTTTTTCACTTAAAATGTATCCTGGAAATTACTCCCTAGCAGTTCATAGAGATCTTTCTAGTATTTTTGTTTTTGTTTTTGTTTTTGTTTTTTTATGGCTGCAGAACCAGAGATCCACAGAGTTCCTCATGTGGATTTAGCATAATTTAATCAGTAAGCATCCTATCGATAAATCCTTGGGCTACTTTCAATTGTTTACTGTTATATATGGTGCCACAATAAATAATCTGCGTTTACATTTTACAATTTGTGGACTTCTATCTTCGGGGTGGATTCCTAGAAGGGGTTCTGCCGGGCCAAAGGGAACCTGCATATTTAATGTTGCGAATCTTTGGAAATTCTCCTTCATGGCAGGTGCACACTTTTCCACCCACCAGAAAAGCACGAGAGTGCATGTTCCAGCTCATCAAAGGAATCTGTTGCCCAGCATTTGGATTTTCTTCACCCTCACTGGTAAGAAAGTGCGATTTTCATATAAACTACAGACAGATGTTTTTCCCTATCTTTAAATGCCACCTGCTTATTTTTTTCTGTGAATTGCCTGCTTGTGCATTTGCCATTTGTTTCTGAGGGTTGTTTTTAAATTTCTTTTCTTCCCAAATTTTAAGAATTTATGTATTAAGGAGATCGGCCCTTCACGATTTAAATTGCAAACATTTTCTTCCAGTTTGTCATTTGTCTTTTTTTATTTATTTGACATTTTTCTTCTGACTCTGCTAATTTTTTGTGGTTTTTTTTTCACTGTATAAACCTGGGGCCCTCAATAGGCATTTATTAACTTTCCTCCAGTGAATAACTTTTTGTCTTTTGACCCACCAAGCTTTAACCGCTATGATGCTGAATCTCTGTATTTTTTTATTTTACCACTCTGAATCTGAGGCATGGTAGGACTTGCCCATTCCTGGACCATAAAGGATTTTCGCCCGTGATTTTGTGGTGCTTGTTTCATTTTTACATTTGAACCTCACACATCTGTTACTTCATCTGGTGGGTGCGATGAGGTACGGATCCAGATGTATCTTTTCCCAAATGGCCTCCAATGCTATTATTAGAGATCCCATCTTTGCTCCACTGACTTGAGATGCCTGCATCCTAAACCACATTTTCATATATATCTGGGCCTTTCTGACCTTTCTACTATGTTCCTTTGGTCCATCTGCCTCTTCGAGCACCAAGATGACAGTCTTCAATATGTAGACTTCACACTGTATGTTTTAGTATCTGGTAGAATGTCCTGCCTGTGACGTCTCTTCTCAGGGTTATGCATACATGGAATCTAGAATTAACTACCTAGCTCCGGAAAAAAAAAAAAAAGTTGGTATTTGTATTGGGATTGCCCTGGATTTATATATTAATGTGCGCATAATCTGCATCTTTGTGATGTTAACTCATCCTAGCCAGTAGCAAGGAAAATCCACTTTTGCGTCTTTCCATATTACAGCAAGGCTTTGGCACATATCTTGTGAAGTTTACGCTTCAGCATTTTCTTATTTGTTGCCATGGAGTCTCTTCTGCAATATGAGGTCATGTCTTCCAACTGGTTATGCAGAGGTTTTTTTTTGTTTTGTTTTCCTTTTGTTTTAACATCTCCTTGGGTGACTCTAAGCTTATAGCTAAAAGTCAGCTTAAGCTGACTTATAACTAAATTTGAAAACTCCAATTTAAAATGAAAATTCACTCTTATCTTTCTATTTAAAGGTTATGCCTTTAGGGTGCCTGGATGGCTCAGTAGGTTGAGCATCTGACTCTTGATTTCAGCTCAGCTCATGATCTCAGGGTCGTAAGATCAAGCCCCGCGTTGGGCTCCACGCTCAGCGCAGAGTCCGCTTGAGATTCTCTCTCTGCCCCTCCCCTCCATGCTCTAAATAAATAAATAAATTCTTTAAAAAAAAAAAAAAGGTTATGCTTGAAATCTTAACCAACTACCATGGCCCAAACTGGCCACCTTTCTTCCAGGTTCTCTGTTCTCTGCCGTTTGTTCTCCTTGTGCTCCCACTGATAACTCTGACCTTTCCCTTCCATACCCCGCATGCAGCCCGGGGGCCGGTGTAATTGCTTCCTTCTCTATGGTGTTGTTCTGACCCATGTGTTACTGTTCATTTCTGTCCCCAAATCCCCTGGCAAGGCCCTGGGCCATGCCTGTGCCTTCCCTTGGAATGCCCATCTTCTCCTGACCAGCTCAAGCTCGAGGCATTCTTCCCAGCTTCAGTCATGCTCCGCGCTCCCAAGCACAAGGGCCCATCAATCACCTGCATCTGAAGCAGGCTGGGACAGCAGCATGGCCACCCCACCTCAGGTACAGGACTCACCCCCTCTCTGCCAATCCTGCCCTCGCTCATCTCTGCAGGTCCTCTCCTAACGCTTTCAGTGTGGGGGGCAGCGCCTCACCTGCTCAGCTTTTAGCACCTGCTCCCGCTATCCCTTAGGGATTCAGGTTTGACACTTTCAAGCAGTTTGCTCTGGGTGACTTCACAAACTCCTGGCTCACGTCCTTGTTCCTGACCCGTCCATTCCCTGAGCTCTTCCCACGTGCACAGTGAGGTGGTTCATACACAGCACGGCTTTGACCTCAAACCCAGCAGCATTGTGGTCCTGCGTGTTCCTTTACTAGGAACTTTGAACTTAGCTGTACGTTTGCAGTTTTTCCATAACAGAAAGTTGGGAAAAGTGGGTGTCTGTTGGACTAAAGGACAGTTATGGGCCCTCTCTGCTTAAAGTTCTACCTGGGGCTCCCAGCACTGGCGCAGGACCCCACCCTTCACCACCCCAGTGCCAGGAGTAGTCTTGGCTCAGCATAACCAAGGGCCTTGCTTTGAGTGACACCTAATCCCCCTCACAACGGGACATGGAGAAGGTCCTTGATCTAGGAGGCATCTGCTCTCAACACTGACTTCATGCTCTGGCAGCGAGCGGGCCTGCCAGTGCCGCCGTGAAGCTGGAGACAGCAACAGAGGGGAGCAGCTCGGGAGGGAGCTGCGGGGCTCTGGGGAGGGGAGTCCAGCCACTCTCCTTTACTGCCTCCCCAGCCAGAGAGCATTCTTGAGACACCGTATGGTTTTTGTCTCCAACTCATCCAGGAATAAAGGCAGCTCTGTGCCCTGCTGTGGGGGTTAACTCTAGCCAGGCGAGGGCTGAAGGAACAAGGGTGCCCCTGTTCCCGAAAAGGCGGCTAATAATATAACGATAAGGCATCTGTTCCCGCCACAACCCCCGCTGCGAAAGGAGGACAGATTCTACACCAGCAGAGGGTTAGCTTAGCCCCTTCACACGGTGAGAGGTTGTCTCCTCTAAGGTTTTTCTCTCTTTGGACATCTTTTTTTTTTAAATTTTTTATTGTTATGTTAATCACCATACATTACATCATTAGTTTTGGATGTAGTGTTCCATGATTCATTGTTTGTGCATAACACCCAGTGTTCCACGCAGAACGTGCCCTCTTTAATACCCATCACCAGACTAACCCATCCCCCCACCCCCCTCCCCTCTAGAACCCTCAGTTTGTTTTTCAGGGTCCATCGTCTCTCATGGTTCGTCTCCCCCTCCGATTTACTCCCCTTCATTCTTCCCCTCCTGCTATCTTCTTCTTTTTTTTCTTAACATATATTGCATTATTTGTTTCAGAGGTACAGATCTGTGATTCAACAGTCTTGCACAATTCACAGCGCTCACCATAGCACATACCCTCCCCAATGTCTATCACCCAGCCACCCCATCCCTCCCACCCCCCCACCACTCCAGCAACCCTCAGTTTGTTTCCTGAGATTAAGAATTCCTCATATCATTTTTACCATAATTCATTAGTTTTTCAAAGTTAATTTTTTTACCTGTTTTTTTTTAATTTTTTTCCCTTTTTCAACCAACATCTTATCAATCCCTTTTTAAAAAAAACATTTTTTATTTTTCATTTTTAGACTCATATTTTTATCCCTTCATAGTAGTTACCCTTATTTTTGGCATATATATATAAGTTCTTCTCTCTTTAAAATTTTAAGATACAGTTTCTTCTAACAGATCAAAATATACCCTAAATCACTAGTGTATGGCTTTGTTCTAGTCTCCTGCCTGATCACATTCTCTCCCTTTTTCTTTCTTTTTTTTCTTTATTCTTTTTTCTTTTAAATCTTCTTCTTTCTTTTTAAAAAACAACTTCTTATCAATTCCTTTTATAAAATCTTTTATAATTTTCATCTTTACAATCATCTTCCATCCCTTCATTGTATCAACCCTTATTTTGTACATATATAAGTCTTTCTTCCTTTAAAATTTTAGTAGGCACTTTCTTCTAACAGACCAAAATACTCCCAAAATCTAGTGTGTGGCACTGATCTATGCACTAGCCTGATCATATTTGATCATATTCTGTTTTTTTTTGTTTTGTTCTGTTTTTGTTTGTTTTTATCTTTTTCTTTTTCCTTTTTTTTTTTCTCTTTCTTCTTTCTTTCCCTTTCTTGTCCCCTGGTTTCAGGTCTTTTCTGATTTGTATACAGTATATTTGCTGGAGACATTGTGAACCTGTTAGCATTCTGTTCTCTCATTCATCTGTTCTCCTCTGGACAAAATGACAAGACGAAAAAAATCACCTCAGCAAAAAGAACAAGAGGTAGTACCGTCTGCCAGGGACTTACTCAATACGGACATTAGTATGATGTCAGACCTAGCGTTCAGAATCATGACTTTAAAGATACTAGCTGGGCTTGAAAAAAGTGTGGAAGTTATTAGAGAAACGCTTTCTAGAGAAATAAAAGAACTAAAATCTAACCAAGTCAAAATCAAAAAGGCTATTCATGAGGTGCAATCAAAAATGGGGGCACTAACTGCTAGGATAAATAAGGCAGAAGAGAGAATCAACGATACAGAAGACCAAATGGTGGAAAATAAAGAGGCTGAGAAAAAGAGAGAGAAACAACTACAGGATCACA
>NW_027397105.1:4772305-4814768 GCF_003265705.2 Callorhinus ursinus | reverse complement strand
GGTCATCAAGAAAACCAGTCGCGCCATCCTGTGACACAGGCAAGCCTTCAGATACAGGAGGAGATTTAAATGTCCACCATGTGCCCTACACAGAGCCTAGCACGGTGTGTCTGACAGTTTAAGATCGCACTGAATGCACACATGTAGTCTGGGAGGAAGGTGCCTCGTCTCCATTTTACAGGTGGGAACATGGAGGCTCCGAGACATGAGGCCAAAGCCCCGCCCCCCAAGCAATTTACAAGGGGTTCTTTCCTCTCCTGACAACACGTTTCCAGAGGACCAGATCTTTGAATGCCTGATGTCTAGTTTTTAAGCCATTTTCTGCGCTGGAGGTTGTTCTTGTCCCTTCTTGTCTTCCTGGGGGTTTCTTCTGGAGAGCGGAGTCCTTCCCCACCTCAGATCCTCTCCCTTCTGGCCTTGGGTGAGCCCCAGGCCCTCCTTCCATGTCCTCACACACAGACAGAGGTTGGTTAGCAAATGGACTGTGCAACCGTTCGGGTGACACTTCAGACCCTATGACCACGAACGTGATGGAGAGAAGGGAGAGAGGCTGGTGATTCTGGAACAGCTGGGGTCGGAGGCCGATGACATTTCCAAGCTGGTGCCAAACGCGGCCATGTGACAAGTGCTCTTTTACAAGGCACTCAGAGGAATCCTGTACCGACTATGTCCCCTCCATTTCCTGGGTATGGATATAGTTGGACAGATGGGTACATGGGTGACTACAAAACGGAAACCCCAAAGTGCCACACAGTCCCTCCCAGCCAGTCTCGGCGCTTGAGGAGGAACGGCAAGGACCCACCCCCAGCATTGGCCTGCCCAGACTACCCACGACCCTCCCTGCTGCTCGGCCCCTGGGCCTTGCTGACACCCCTGCTCCCAGGGGACACGATCCTAACCAGGCTTCCCGAGGAGATGGCCAGCCAACAGCAGAGCGGTTTGGACTGACGAGCAGACAGGACAGGCTGCAGGGAGACCAGTGTATTTCGGGGCACGGACGGAGACCAGGAGCACCAATGCTCTTTCCCTACATGAGGAGGGCGTCCTAGCCCAAACTGGAAGAGAAGGGGCAGGGAAAGGGGCGCTTGGGGGGCTCAGTCGGTGAAACATCTGCCTTCAGCTCAAGTCATGATCCCAGGGTCCTGGGATGGAGTCCCAGTCGGGCTCCCTGCTCAGCAGGGAGTCTGCTTCTCCCTCTGCCTGCCGCTCCCCCTGCTTGTGTTCGCTCTCTCTTGCTCACTCTCTCTCTCAAATAAATAAATAAATAAATAAATAAATAAATAAATAAATAAATAAAATCTTTAAGGAAAAAAAAAAAAAAGAAGAAGGGGCAGGGAAACACAGCCATCCCAGCAGGCTGGAGGGGCATGCCGGCAGGGTAGCAACTTTCTGCCCCGGTAGTCGCTCACAAATATGTTACTACGATCTGAAATTGCCTAAATTTTGAACACAACTGACTCATCATTTCCAGCGTAAACTATTCAGAGTAAGGCTACCCTTCATTTCCTTTGTATCTTCTCGAAGTGCCCCAAGCAGGGACCCGCATCCAGAGGGTGTTTCATTAGTCTCCCTCCATCCGGGGACTGTGGCCCCGCTCCCCCTTCCCTGCCCCACGCCTCTCTGCGTAGCCTCCTTTCCTGCGCTTGGGATGAGAGGGTCGTCTGTTCTCGAGTGGGAACGCTGACCCACAGTTCTAGCTACAGTTAATCACAGGATGCCCACCCGGCCACCCTCCCAGGGGTGTGGCCAAGGAAAAAGGGGAGGCAAACAAAAAAGTCAAAGGACAATGGGCAAAAGCTTCAAATCTACACTTACTCTGGTCTTGAGGTTTTATGTTTCCAATCTTTGGAAAACAACCACATGTGTCAGACAGCTCCCTGCGGGCCCACCGCTCCCCCCTGCCCCCCACCCAGGCCGGCAGCTGGTCCTCCCCGATTGGTAATACATCTTAATACAGCCGGCCCGCACGCAGCTGTTGCTGAGAGTACTGACTGCCGGAATGGCTCCCTGGCCGTTGTGCACTTGTCGGTCCTCCTGGGGCTTCAAAAAGGATTAAGTTAATAATGACACTAATAAGACAGAAAGTTACACAGTAAACGGGGAGCAGGAGGAGGTGTCACTATTATCAGTGTTGTTGTTCCTCTTGTTCCCGGTATAGTTGTACACTAACACAACCCTGTGTTGGGACAACAGTCTTGCTCACCATCCCCAGGGGATTTTAGCTTTTCCTCCTGGGTGGCATCCACTGTTCCGTGTGCCGGGACGGACCGAGCTCTGTGCCCGCAGCCGGGCTCACACTGACTGCAAAGCCCCAGCCGCCCGCAGGATCAGGCCCTCGGCAGCCAGACAGCTGCTCCTGGCACGGCGAGCGAGGCGGTGCCAGCCCCAAGCCCAGAGAAAGGCATCTCAAACTTCCCACTTCTATAGCTGGAAAATGGTTACGGATCCTGCTCATTTCTATATATACCTTTCCCTTGGCAACGACCAAAAAACGTGAGGAAGGAGCTGCTTCTCAGCTTGTGGTGTCGGTCACTCTCTTTCCAAATATAGAGAAGGAATGAGCCAGTGGGGTTGCAGGGGGGCCTATAAAAGCCCAGGCGGCAGCAGCCCCTCTGTAGCTCCCTCTCTCCTGGGCGGAGGTAAGTCACAGCGCCCCTCTCGTGTTTTCCGTCTCTGTGCTTCAGAGGACACCGGCTCGGTGGGGCCGGGCACGCGGTGCGTGGCCCTGCCTGGCTTTGGTAAGAATCACTTAGATGGGAGGCTGGATCTCTCTGGCCCAAATGGCCATCCCCCTCTGCCTCCAGCACCCCACCGAGGTAGGGGTCCTTCAGGCCCTCCTCCCGCTCCCCGTGACCTCATCTTTGGGTGCCCTCTTGGGTAGGATACGTCTGCGCACGCCGTGGACCGCAGCCTGTCCACCGTGGCCTGCTGTTCTCCCCTGGCCGCACTGATCCATGCAGAGGGCGGGGGAGGGGGGCACTGTGCCCCCCTCCCCTTCCCTCTCCCCCCCCCCCCCCCCCCCCCGCCCGGGGCTGTGTGCCTGTCCGGCGCCCTGTCCTCTCAAGACCACACTGGCTGTGCAGCAATGACCACTGTCAGAGACATCTCTCTGTCCACCGCAGACTAGGAGACCTGACCCTGGCTGGAACCACAAGCTTCTTCTCAGGGATTCTGACCTTACTGCCCCGTACTGGGCAGTACTGGGAGGCACTGCCGGTTGGAGCCAGATTTGGAGGCAGTTGGGATTTTCCTGCCTTAGTGGCTTCCCTGTGGGTCGTGTCCCATTTGCTCCTCCAGCTGGCATCTGGGGCAAGGCTGTTCTTAAGTGATCAGCCTTGGTCCTTACGTAGTTATCCCAGCAAGAGCTGCGCAAAGCTGAACCGGACACTCCCCCGTGTCCTGACTCTGCCTTTTGCGTATTTATTGCAGGTCTGATATTTCCACAGGTGCTGTTCTGTGCTGCCTTCCTGTGGGTGTGACCATTCAGGTGAGAAAGCTGATCAGGTCCCTGGGCTGTTGGAAGTCTCCAGGTAACCCCAGGTTCCCCATTCCTCCCACCTCCCAGTGGCCTTGAGGGCACGGAGTCTAAGAGAGCTCAGACAAGCACAACTTAGGTGGAAGAGGAAACTTCCAGACCGATGCTGGCATCCGAAGCTGCTTCTAGTCTGAGCCACTAAAGGAAGCCAAAGCTGGTTTCCTTGTGTGAGGAGGTAGCCACCTTGAATCTGAAGGGTCCAAAAATTCCTTAGCTATTTGCCCCTCAGCACACTCTCTTTGAAGAATGGTTATTTTTTTATGATGTTTACTTGTAAAGCTTTCCTCGGCAACCGCTGAGTTTTGCAGACCAGGAAAGTGAGGTCCCAGGAGCTGCACTCACCCCTGGGGGCCCTTCACTGTCAGATCCAAACCTTGGATCACCTGTGCTCTGTGCCCTTTGCACAGAAAAGCCACGGGGCAAATATGTGCACATGTGATTTCTGCAGCACTTGGGTCCCGCGGGTGGAGCCCCAGGGGATGGAGGGCGGCCCGGCTCCTGGACCTCTGCTCACGGGGTGCCGCGGGCAGGCGGAGCGGGCGGGGCATCACCCGCCTGTCTGCCTTCCAGTGGCACCATGAGTAGCGACACTGAAATGGAAGTGTTCGGCATTGCCGCTCCTTTCCTCCGGAAGTCGGAAAAGGAGAGGATCGAGGCTCAGAACCAGCCCTTTGACGCCAAGACCTACTGCTTTGTGGTCGACTCAAAGGAGGAATACGCCAAGGGGAGAATTAAGAGTAGCCAGGATGGGAAGGTCACGGTGGAAACCGAAGACAACCGGGTAAGCCTCTCGTACGCCCTGGGCAGGCCCTCGGGGCCCTCTGTCTGCCTGGCAGGGTCCCCAAGTCTGTGCACCTGCCCACCCCTACCGCTTCCAGAGGCGGCTCTGGCACCTGGATGCCTTGCCTGGCTTCCCTGCCTTGGCTTCCCAGGTGCCCTCGGAGACAGTGGAGTGAAAGCTGGACTCGGGTTGAAGGGTAGAAGGACAAGCCGGTGTGGCCGCTCTTTGCCAATGTTCATGTCACTTTTGGCATCGCAAGGGTGTGGGGCTTCCCAACAGTGAGAAGACATCCTTCAGTAAAATATTCCCCTTTGATAGCCTGGGTCTCCCTACTTCTTCTAGCAGTAGCCGTCTAGCTGAGGAAGTAAGGGAAAGTGAGTAAGGGATCCTAGTGGACCACAGACTCCACGTGAAGTGGCAGCCTCCCTATTTCATGAAGGCCATGAGCAGCGTAGCCTACTACGTTCTGTCCCAGAACATGGTAGTGAAATCCTGGACTTCACTAGCTTCTGAAATCGAGACCAGAAGAATCTGGAAATGTTCTGAGAAAAGTTAAAAAAAATATTAAAAGAAGAAAAAGGAAAATCTGAAGGAGGAGGGCATAGTGTCACTGGGTTGGGTGTGAAGAACGCAGGTAGTGATATTCGTCCTTCGAGGCCATCACCCCCTGAGGCCCCCAGAGGGGGGCTCTCTGTACACGTCAGATGTCGGGGCTGAGCGTGGGCTTACAAAGCAGCAGGGAAGGGGGAACCCAGGCGGTCTAGACTCTTCACAAGAAGGGCTTGTTGCATGGGGCGGTTTAAGTGACTCCTGCTTGAAGGCAGGAGAAGGCAGGTTTCCCACCCGCCTTGCCCAGAGATGGGAGCGCTGTAGAGAGAAAAGGGTTAAATCCCTGAGTGACGGAGAACATCACACGCTCCCGGTGCCCCTGTGAGCTACCCTGGCCCCGTCTTCTTCCACTGTCCGAGGGTCCTTTTCCCCAGGGCTTGCCCCTTGGGATCCAGGCTCTTCGTGGGAGACAAAAAATGCCAAACAGGGGCAAGACACACAGAGGACACTAGGTAGTCACCGTACCTCTTCCAACTCAGACCCTGGTGGTCAAACCAGAGGACGTGTATGCGATGAACCCCCCCAAGTTCGACCGGATCGAGGACATGGCCATGCTGACCCACCTGAACGAGCCGGCCGTGCTGTACAACCTCAAAGACCGCTACACGTCCTGGATGATCTACGTCAGTGCCTGGGGTCCCTGGGGCGGTCGGTGCGGTGGGGTGGAGATGTGGGTGACCAGGGTGTGACAAAGCTGTTGAACAAAAGAGGGGAGACTGGAGGAAACAGAGGAGGGGGGGAGGAGACAGGCAGGGGGTGAGGGAGGAAGGGGGGATTAGGAGGAAGAGAGGCGGGAAGCAGGGAGCAGGGAGCAGGGCAGGAGAACCAGCCGAGGGCTGGGGCAGGGCAGGGTCACTTGCTAGTCGCAGGAGGGCCGGTCGGTCCCCTCTGCGTCTCTGTGTCTCATCTCTAAAGAGAAACCCACCCCTCCCTTACGGGTTTAGTGTAAAGAGACAGAATAGCGGCAGAGGGCTTTACAGGCGCACACGCGCGCACGCGGTTTTTCCACTCCCACAGACCTACTCGGGCCTCTTCTGCGTCACCGTGAACCCCTACAAGTGGCTGCCGGTGTACAACCCCGAGGTGGTGGAAGCCTACCGAGGCAAGAAGCGCCAGGAGGCCCCGCCCCACATCTTCTCCATCTCCGACAACGCCTATCAGTTCATGCTGACCGGTGAGTCTCTGGGAGGGGGCCTGCCACGGAGGGGCCCCGCTGGGGCTCCGCACAAAGGGAGGAGGGGAGGGGTAGTTAGAGAGGGCTGGAAGAGGCCAGGTCTTTTAGGGACTTGCAGGCTCTGCTAGGAAGTTTGGATTGAACACAAGAATAGGTTAAACCATATGAAACCGACATTTGGGGGGCGGGGGCGAGGATGAAGATTGACAATTTCACATAGTTCAGCCCAGAGGGATGACAAGCCGCTGGTTGGTTCAAAGCAGAGGCTTCGCGTCTGAGTGTCGCTGTCAAGAAGGAGGCTCTTCCAGCCGCCCCCAGGACCACACAAAATGCTACAGGGAGGAAGCCGGGCGTAGCGAACCGCGACTGCTTGACAAGGGGCAGAGGGCTGGGGAAGCTCTTCATATTGCTGTCAACTCTGTTTCACTTTTTTCCTTTGGCAGATCGTGAGAACCAGTCCATTCTGATCACGTAAGTATTCAAGACCCAGAGCAGCTTCGTAGCTACGGCTCTTTGTCTCCAAGGCAGGAGGCAAAGGCACCGTTTGCTCTATTAATTAGAAAGTAGGGGCTCCTGGGTGGCTCAGTCATTAAGGGTCTGCCTTCAGCTCAGGTCATGGTCCCAGGGTCCTGGGATCGAGCCCCCGCATCGGGCTCCCTGCTCGGCGGGAAGCCTGCTTCTCCCTCTCCCGCTCCCCCTGCTTGTGTTCCCTCTCTCGCTGTCTCTCTCTCTCTCTCTCTCTCTCTGTCAAATAAATAAATAAATAAAATCTTTAAAAAAATAAAAAATGTACTTAGAGCAGGGGCGCCTGTGTGACTCAGTTGGTGAAGCTTCCGACTCTTGATTGCGGCTCAGGTCCTGGTCTCAGGGTCATGAGATCAAGCCCCTCGTCGGGCTCCACACTCATCGGGGAGTCTGCCTGAGATTTTTCTCTCCCTCCCCCTCTGCCCCTCCTCCCCTTGCACTCTTTCTCTCTTTAAAAAAAAAAGAAAAGAAAAGTACTCAGAGCAGAGTCTGTGATGAAAAGACAGAGATGGGGATGCACACACAGGAGGGGATATATAAGGTCTCGAAAACTGGAATCATCCACCATCAGGGCATCTCAGCTATGTTGAGGCTTCCCTTGCGCCTTGGCCTCTCCACATAGTTTCTCACATTTGTTTGGTAGGTGTGTGTCTGCTGTGGCTCGTATGTCCAGGCCTCTGTGTGACATCCTGGGGAGGCTGTTTATACTAACAGGACACATTTCTCTCGCCCTCTCTCTTTCGATCACTCCAAATAGCGGAGAATCTGGGGCAGGAAAGACTGTGAACACCAAACGGGTCATCCAGTACTTTGCAACAATTGCAGCCACTGGAGACCTCGCCAAAAAGAAGGACTCCAAAATGAAGGTATAGGGGAGGGAAAGGCTTACTGTGTTAACTTCACAGTGAGGGGCGAGGGCAGGTAAGGATTTGAAGTCCTAAGAGAGCCAGTTACTGCAGACAACCCAGGGTGTGGTTGATCTTCCAGGACCAGATTCTGTGACTTTCTAAAAAAGCAAGGCTCTAAGGCTTAACTAAGGAAGGTCATTTGGGGAGAAGCTCAGACAGCTTGCTCTTTTAGGGCAGAATCACATGTACCGACTTAAGAGAATTGTAGCAATACTCGCTTTTCAAAACAGAGCGGTTACGACCCGCAAGAAATTAATGCAGACACCCGAACTCACTGGAGAGAAGCAAGGCATTTTGAAGCATTAAGGGAATTTTACATCAAGACACCCAAGTACACTCATATGTCACAAAATAGCAGAAGCGTTTCAGCTGAGCCACGTGCAGGATTTGGTTGAGACTTGTCCTGGAAAGCCAGGGGGACGGAGACGGGCTCTGCCATGGGCTTCCAGGCAGCAAGGGCGGGTAGGCGGGCAGAGCTGGGGAGCATTCCCAGCATCACTTGCAGCTGCTTCCTCCCCTGACGTCTTGCCTTAGGGGACACTGGAAGACCAAATCATCAGTGCCAACCCACTGCTGGAGGCCTTCGGGAACGCCAAGACCGTGAGGAATGACAATTCCTCCCGCTTTGTGAGTCTAACTTCAGTTCCGCTGGGGTTTCTCGGGGCCTTCGGACAGGCGAGTTTCCTGTCCTCACGGAGGCTACAGAGGCTATGGGGCTGGGGGCAGGGGGGTGGGGGGTAGGGGGGTAGAAGGATAGGGGGTTGGGGAGGTGGGGGGGAGGGCATATAGCCAATGACAGAACGAAACTCAGCGGTGAGACAATTTCATGAAAAGCTCAATAAACAGGGAGTAACTGGGGACAGGGTCTCCTTTAGACAAGGTTGGCAGAAAAGGCATCGAGGGGGGCCAGCCTGTGAACCCCAAGATCTGTAGGATGAGGAGGGACAAAGGGAAGAGCAAGAGCACACTCTCTGAGGTGGGGAAGGGCCAGGTATAGTCAAGGGACCCACGAGAGTTTGTGCGGCGGCAGCAAGGTGGACAGGAGGTGGGTCCCACAAGGTGGGGGAAGAGGTAGACAGAGGTCTGGTCATGTAGGAGCATGGAGGCCATGAGAAGGGGGCTGGATTTTATTCCGGAAGCGCCTGAGGGATTCTGTAAGCTGGGAAATGATATGGTTTCATTTGCATCTTGAAAAAAGTCACTCTGGGCGCCTGGGTGGCTCAGTTGGTGAAGCGTCTGCCTTCGGCTCAGGTCATGATCTCGGGGTCCTGGGATAGAGCCCCGCATCGGGCTCCCTGCTCTGCGGGGGGCCTGCTTCTCCCTCTGCCCCTCCGCCTGTCTCTCATGAATAAATAAATAAAATCTTAAAAAAAAAAAAAAGAAAGAAAAAAGTCACTCTGTTACTTTACAACTGGATGGGGTCGGGGGTTTGGAGGAATTGTGGGGTGAAGGGCATGGAAGCAAGGGGACACATCATACTGGGCAGAGAATGGAGAAGAAGGAAGACACACTGAATTTTAGGTAGGGGAAGAAATCTCCTGTTCACATTGCCCAGGAGACTCGCAGGAACACCTGGAGCCACGTAGACACTGGTGTCCCTTTCCCCCCACAGGGCAAGTTCATCCGAATCCACTTTGGAACCACTGGGAAGCTGGCCTCTGCGGATATTGAAACTTGTAAGTCAACTACAGAGCAGATGGCGTCTTGGGGTGGGTGGGGCAGTCTGGAAAACAGTGCCGTATTCGTGTCCACAGATCTGCTGGAAAAATCAAGAGTGACCTTCCAGCTGAAGGCTGAGAGAAGCTACCACATCTTCTACCAAATCCTCTCCAACAAGAAGCCTGAGCTCATAGGTGAGGCATCTGGGCCCTGACGTCACCAGACCAAGGAGGGTTGCACCGGCCTATACATAGGTGACTCGGCAGCCAACGGAGGAAGTTTGTTTTAGAAGTGGGATGGGGCTATTTTTGACAGCGATGTGCCAGTTTGAAAGATACTGAATCCCCTGGGCAGGAAGGAGATTAAACCACAACCGAATGCAGCAAGGGTTCCTGAAAACCTTCTGAACAACTAAGCGTTTAATTGTCCTTCAGCGCCCCCTGGTGTTCCAACGTAGGAAGCCGCCTCTCTCCAGACCAACTGCCCCTGGTCCCACACCCAACACGGGCCTATGTGCACGTCGTGTGCTTGCTCCACCTTCTGGTCCCAAAGCCTGGAAACAGGCTGCAGCCCTTCAACAGGTTTTGGAAAAGGCTATGATAATACCAAAGCACCTGTGCTTCCCCTCGGTGTGGGCTCCTCTCCTGACCCAGGCTCAGCTAGCTTCCCATATTAATTTCCCCAACCTACACTGATGTGCGCCATTCACGTGCAGAGCAAGAGAATCTAAATGTTCTCTCAGGGGCTCTTAATCCACATGGCACGGGCACGCCGCAGGAAAGCAATTTCTGACTCTCAATTCAATTTGGGCTCCAGTGGTGAAAGTCTAAGCCCAGAATCTAGGAGCTCAGATCGACTGGGTGGATGTTTGCTTTGCATCTGTGTGACCTCTTTATTTGAAATTTCTTGTTTCAGAGCTGCTGCTTATTACAACCAACCCTTACGACTACCCGTTCATCAGCCAGGGTGAAATCCTGGTGGCCAGCATTGACGATGCGGAGGAGCTGTTGGCTACGGACGTAAGTAGAACGAGGAGGAGGGTGTGGGGTTCTCCTCCTCCATCACTTGGGTCAACCGACTAACCTGCTGTTCTTTGGCTGTCAGAGTGCCATCGACATCCTGGGCTTCACCCCAGAAGAGAAGTCTGGGCTCTACAAGCTCACGGGGGCCGTGATGCATTATGGGAACATGAAGTTCAAGCAGAAGCAGCGGGAGGAGCAGGCCGAGCCAGACGGCACCGAAGGTACGAAATAACCACACCAGGCCACTCACCAGAGCTGGGTGACGGGTCAGTGGAGATCATTTGGTGCCTCTTTTGAAAGCAATGAATCCTCTCCTGGGCTCCGATGCCTACCGTTACCACCTCCATTTGCTGAATCACAGGGATGGGCCTGTTTCAAAGGCAATGAGACATGACCAGGGCTTTCTGGAACCCAGTCCTGCCTTCCCATGAAACCTACTGTATTCTCAGAGTGACTTAGCTTCCACTGGCCACATACAAGCATTTAAAGATAAGGGATGTAAAAAACAGCCAAGACAAGCTTCGCCAAGCTTTGAAACATCTGCAGAATTTTTCAAAGTGGTTCTCCTACTTTGCCAAGTATCAGGAGTGCCTCTTTGTGATCGTTTTTCTTTTCCTGGCAGTGGCCGACAAAACAGCCTATCTGATGGGCCTGAACTCGTCAGACCTCCTGAAAGCTTTGTGCTTCCCCAGGGTGAAAGTCGGGAATGAGTATGTTACCAAAGGTCAAACCGTGGATCAGGTAAGCTCCTGCTTCGAGGCTGTGAGAGACGCAGGCTTCCGATGGCCACTGCCTTCCGACTCCTGTGATCTTTCCCCCAACAGGTTCACCATGCTGTAAATGCCCTTTCCAAATCAGTTTATGAAAAGCTGTTCTTGTGGATGGTCACTCGCATCAACCAACAACTGGATACAAAGCTGCCAAGACAACACTTCATCGGTGTTTTGGACATTGCCGGCTTTGAGATCTTTGAGGTCTGGGTTCCTTAGGTTCATGTTTTCGTGTGGGGTGGGATTGGTCATCATGATCCCATAGGAAGACATCAAGGTGAGCATATGTCAGAGCATCACATCGTGTAGGAAACCGTAGGGCAGATAAGGTAGAAGAGAAACATCTTGCGGGGAGGGGGGTTGTATAATTTCAAGACAGCAGAAGACTTGGGACAAGTGGAATTTTATAAAGGACATTGTTAAATGGATAAAAGAAAGCACTCAAATGCAATCACTGACATAGGTAGAGTCAGGCATATAGAGGATTTGATAAGCCAATCATGCGACCTTTACATAAATATCCTGCTGGTTCTGGGTTAGAAGTATGTAGCTGTTCTTGAGAGCATATATTTTGTGTCTACCAGACACAAGACATGCTGGCGAATGAAAGATGAGTTTGTAGTTCATAGAGGAAAACGGAAGGTATATATGGTACATGGAAGAGTAACTATAAAATAAGGCAGACCATGGTTGGTGCACAGGAGAGATCCCGACCACAGGGACTCAGGAGACAGAGAAACACCTAGCTGGAAGTTCAGAGCAGTCTCCAAGGAAGAGATATGATCTGGGCTAGACGTTGAAGAATATGCCCATATCTGAAGGGCTAAATGAGCTGGCAAAGAGGTAAAGAGGAGGCAAGGTTGATGGATGTTTGATTTTGAAGGAAGTCGGACTTTGCATGTGAACACTCTATTTTGGTATTAGTATAACAGCCTGGAGCAGCTGTGCATCAACTTCACCAACGAGAAGCTGCAACAGTTCTTCAACCACCACATGTTCGTGCTGGAGCAGGAGGAGTACAAGAAGGAGGGCATCGAGTGGACCTTCATCGACTTCGGGATGGACCTGGCTGCCTGCATCGAGCTCATCGAGAAGGTCTCCTGATCTGTCCACTCAATAACGTCTTCTCCTAAACTCTGTGGCTCATCCTACGGCTCATATTTACCCTATACGCATTTTGCTTTGCTTTAATCCAGCCCATGGGCATCTTCTCTATCCTGGAAGAGGAGTGCATGTTCCCCAAGGCCACAGACACCTCCTTCAAGAACAAGCTGTATGACCAGCACCTGGGCAAGTCGAGCAACTTCCAGAAGCCCAAGGTGGTCAAGGGCAGGGCTGAAGCGCACTTCTCACTGATCCACTACGCAGGCACCGTGGACTACAGTGTCTCGGGCTGGCTGGAGAAGAACAAGGACCCGCTGAACGAGACTGTGGTGGGGCTGTACCAGAAGTCCTCCAACAGGCTCCTGGCGCATCTCTATGCCACCTTCGCGACAGCAGACGGTAACAGACTCCACAGACTGCCTTGTATTCATGCTCTCTCCTGCCACGCAGTTCACAGGCCCGAGAAACCCCAGGAGATCTGAAAACAGTGTGTCCCATCTTTGTCTTTCAGCTGACAGCGGAAAGAAGAAAGTTGCCAAGAAGAAGGGTTCTTCTTTCCAGACTGTCTCTGCCCTTTTCAGGGTAAGAAAAATACAGGCTTATTTGCTTGTAATTGGTTTAAGTGATCTCAAAATGAGCAATGTAGAGATTCTGACCTTGTTTTATTTAAGAACAGTAACATGGTCTTACTCTGGTCTTAATCTGCTGTTACTTGGTGAAGCTGAATGGCAGTATGATAAAATATACATATACGAATAAATAATCATATAATATATAGTAACTATATAAATATATATAATATATAAACGAGATTTAACAAATGTTGGCCCAGAATTCAGTTATGTTGTACTGCTGGTAGTTGAGTTGGCTGGCCTGGGGGATGAGTCCTCAGCACAAACTTTCCCACTTGCCTGAGGGACCCACGCAATAGCATCTCAAGCTCCCAGCAGAGCCAGACACATTTCTGGAATTGATTTCAGAGAGCATTTTGTACGTGGTTAGTCTCTGGCTCACCATGAAGCGAAAGACCATTATATCAGTTATGTGCCTATACCTCTAGTCACTGGGCTATTAAAAAAAAAAAGAGTTAAATAATTTCATTCTTTAGAATTCATGATACATTGAAAATATAGATCTTATTTTTCATCACAGTATATCTCCATCTTTGTAAAAGCCTACAGTAGACTGTCAAATTTCATCTTTTAGGAAAACCTGAACAAGCTGATGTCAAATTTAAGAACGACTCATCCTCACTTTGTGCGCTGTATAATTCCCAATGAGACCAAAACCCCAGGTAAGACCCCTGCTGATGCTTGCTGTAGATGGTGCTCAGTTTCTGCGAAATCCCTCATGAAGCTGATGTCTCTCGCTTCTCTTCTCAGGGGCTATGGAACACAGCCTTGTCTTGCACCAGCTGCGGTGTAACGGTGTTCTGGAGGGCATCCGCATCTGCAGGAAGGGATTCCCAAACAGGATTCTCTATGGGGATTTTAAACAAAGGTGTGTTAGAAAAATGTTCTATATGCTTCTTGCTGTGGTGTGTAGATGCTGGAATTTGAGAGGGAGAAATACCGATATGAAAAGGCCCACTTCAACAGAGCAGTTGTAGACTTTCATGTCCAATGATTGACCTACCTCCCAACCAAGGTATACATCTTTTTTCTTCCACGTTTTCTCAAGAGCATGTCTGATACATGATACAGCAGGAAAAGGCCTGCCCTAAGCTTCAGGAGGCTTGGATTCCAGGCCACCACCTAGCAATATGATGATGGGCAAGTTTCCTTCCTTCTCCGGACCTTGGCCTTCTTGCCGGTCAGATAGAAGAGAGGCCTGAACTAGTTGGGTCTCCAAGATTAACGTCTTTGCTAAAGGTCTGCAATTGTGTCTGTGTCTACAATGGCAGATACCGAGTGCTGAATGCCAGTGCCATCCCTGAGGGACAGTTCATTGACAGCAAGAAAGCTTGCGAGAAGCTGTTGGCCTCCATCGACATTGACCACACTCAGTACAAATTTGGACATACCAAGGTAATGCCTCGGTTCTGACAGATGCTGGCCCGCAGTCCCTTCTGGACTTCTCCATCACAGGGACTCATATCATCCTTCTCCCCTGGAAGGTGTTCTTCAAGGCTGGCTTGCTGGGAACCCTGGAGGAAATGAGGGATGACCGCCTGGCCAAACTGATCACCCGGACGCAAGCAGTGTGCAGAGGGTTCCTCATGCGTGTGGAATTCCAGAAGATGGTGCAGAGAAGGTTGAGCAGGGTCTCTGTTCAAACTTGAGCTCTTTGGGGAGCATGGGGGGGTCTTCTCCTGGAAAGAACTCATATTTTGTTTTCAGGGAGTCCATCTTCTGCATCCAGTACAACGTCCGCGCCTTCATGAACGTCAAGCACTGGCCCTGGATGAAGCTCTTCTTCAAGATCAAGCCTCTCCTCAAGAGCGCAGAGACCGAGAAGGAGATGGCCACCATGAAGGAAGAGTTTCAGAAAACCAAAGACGAGCTCGCCAAGTCAGAGGCCAAAAGGAAGGAACTGGAGGAAAAACTGGTGACTCTAGTACAAGAGAAGAATGACCTGCAGCTCCAAGTGCAAGCTGTATGTGTTTAGGATTGTTTACCTTTGCTTGTGGATTTCACTATTTAGAAAGACAGGAATTGGGGTGGGGATTTTTGCTTTGCAGTTGGGATGCTTCCTAAAGGACTTCATTTATACCAAGGTCCTGGAATGTCACAAACCTTATCTCATTAAAGGAAATCGTGTTTCTTCTTTTTTTGTTGTTGTTTTTTGTTTTAAAGGAAAGTGAAAACTTGTTGGATGCAGAGGAGAGGTGTGACCAGCTGATCAAAGCCAAATTCCAGCTGGAGGCCAAGATCAAGGAGGTGACCGAGAGAGCAGAGGATGAGGAGGAGATCAACGCCGAGCTGACGGCCAAGAAGAGGAAACTGGAGGACGAGTGTTCAGAGCTCAAGAAAGACATTGACGACCTTGAGCTGACCCTGGCCAAGGTTGAAAAGGAGAAGCATGCCACGGAGAACAAGGTACTCTCTCTGTGGGTCTCTCCAGTTTCGTGTAGTCATTGCGAACCAGACTTTATTCCTTCTTATAATTTGCTTGTGTCCTCTTCTTAGGTTAAAAACCTTACCGAGGAACTTGCGGGGTTGGATGAAATCATCGCAAAGCTCACCAGGGAGAAGAAGGCCCTCCAAGAGGCCCACCAGCAGGCCCTGGATGACCTCCAAGCTGAAGAAGACAAAGTCAATTCTTTGAGCAAAATCAAGGGCAAACTGGAACAGCAAGTCGATGATGTAAGTAAATAATGCTAATGGGAGTCCTAGAACCCAGGGACGCTTGGGTGCAAAGAATTTGTTCTCAAAAGGATATGGTGCCCTTTTCAGCTGGAAAGCTCCCTAGAACAAGAAAAGAAGCTCCGTGTTGATCTGGAAAGGAACAAAAGGAAGCTTGAGGGAGACTTGAAGCTTGCCCAAGAATCCATATTAGATCTGGAGAATGACAAGCAGCAGCTGGATGAAAGGCTCAAGAAGTATGTCCTAAAGCCACTGATTTGAATCTTCTGAGTCTCTGGCTATTCTGTCTTCATAGTCTGCATTGCCCTTCACAGGAAAGATTTTGAATACAGTCAGCTGCAAAGCAAAGTGGAAGATGAGCAGACTCTGGGCCTCCAGTTTCAGAAGAAGATCAAAGAGCTACAGGTAGGAGGCATCCCGGATTTTTCTTTCATGTGAAGGTCATGCATGTGGGCTGGGTGCCATCTGCTGTAAGCCATTTTGAGCAAGTGGGCAGGAGCATGGGTCTGCCTGCCTCATCAATTTCCTTTCTCCTAGGCTGACATAGCAACGGTGAATAATTTTTCCATAACTTAAAATACATAATGAAGGTATTGGGGGGGTCAACATTTAGTTGAATGGACAACGTCCTAGGTTGGTCACTGCAGGGGTAATGACCATGTTGGGGCAGGGAAAATTCATAGTAAAGGAAATTAATGACAGTCCTATTCCCCTGGGAGAAGCCCAACCATTGGTTTGTTTAATGAGAATGGAAACTAGCCTGTACTTGACGTTCAGAGTGAGTCACCCTGGGGACCTACTGCCCATGGGTGAATGGCCGCCCTCCACAGGCTCGGATTGAGGAACTGGAAGAGGAGATTGAGGCAGAGCGGGCAACCCGTGCAAAGACAGAGAAACAGCGCAGCGACTATGCCCGGGAACTGGAGGAGCTGAGCGAGAGGTTGGAAGAGGCGGGAGGTGTCACCTCCACCCAGATCGAGCTGAACAAGAAGCGTGAGGCCGAGTTCCAGAAAATGCGCAGGGACCTGGAGGAGGCCACCTTACAGCACGAAGCTATGCTGGCCACCCTGCGGAAGAAGCACGCAGACAGTGTGGCAGAGCTCGGGGAGCAGATAGACAACCTGCAGAGGGTCAAGCAGAAGCTGGAGAAAGAGAAGAGCGAGTTCAAGCTGGAGATAGACGATCTTTCTAGCAACGTGGAGAGCGTGTCGAAATCCAAGGTGCTCGGGCAGGATGGGACCCAGTGCTTTTGAGGAGAGACACCTCTGGGTCATTCCAGTCTGAATACGACTAAAGTTCTCCCCCTTCTCAATCCTTTAGGCCAACCTGGAGAAAATATGCCGAACTCTGGAGGATCAGTTGAGCGAGGCCAGGGGCAAGAACGAGGAAATTCAGAGAAGCATGAGCGAGCTGGCGACACAGAAGTCCCGTCTGCAGACAGAGGCTGGTGAGCGACTGGATGGGAGGGGCCACACTTCGTGGTCGCCTCCAGGAGGATGGGGCCAGGGGGCAACTGGTCAACACCAAAGGGCAGCACTGTGTGGGGGAGAATCTCTAGGAAAGCATCTTTTCGGAGAGAAGCTATCAGAATAACTCAAGAAAGAGTTGTTCAAAATATCGTGAAGGAGGGAACATTGAGAGTTCAGTAAAAACCGGAGCGAGAAAAGCAGATCGGAACAAGAGGGGAGTCAGAATATCACTTGGTTCAAGCTCTTTCAACATTAATAATACCTTGCATCAGAAAGAATCTAAATGGCAGAAATGATACTAGAAATGAATTCCCAAGGCTCTTCTATTTGTTGCTCCACACAAATTCAGATTTGTGGTCTGCAATCAAGTGTTTTAAGAAAAGAGATAAAGAAACACAGCCAATTTGTATAGGTTTCTGGTGTGTAGTAGAAATATAGGGGAACAAAGGGGCGCCTGGGTGGCTCAGTCGGTTAAGCCCCTGACCCTTGATTTTGGCTTAGGTCATGATCTCAGGGTTGTAGGATTGAGCCCCATGGCTGGAACCGCACTCAGTAGGGAGTCTGCTTCTCTCTCTCTCTCCCCCTCTGCCCCTCCCCCTGCTCACAGTGCTCGCTCTCTCTCTCTCAAACAAATAAATCTTAAAATATATAGGGAATATTATCTGGGGCTTTCACCTAGAAAACGTGGCCCCGCCCCGCCGTGGTCCTCCAGCCCATCATCCCAGGGAATCAATCAATCCTTTGCTGGCAGCCACAACCAAAACAGCAAAGAAAACAGGTTTAGTTGCCTCTTCTATAATCATCTTGGGGATTCACCTCTGGAGTCATAAGCTCTCTCCCTCCACCTTTTCCCTCTTACTTCTGCATGAGCATATAAACCTGAACCCACCACATTTACCCAAGAGTCTAACTTCAAATTACGAGCTATAAAGTCCTAAGGAAGGCACTATTTCTCTTAATGACAAATCAACAAGCAGCTGGACACACCAGCCCTGGAAGGTCTGATGGGCATTTTTAGGTGGTGATGTTTAAACTTACAATTGTTCTCAGTGGGTTGTACTGACCAAAGTCACTCCAAGCTTCTAGTAGTTTAGAACAATACCTTATGAGTTGAGTCTTTGGTTTCTTTTTCACGGATATCTCTCCTCTCCCCCAAGAAAGGACCACACCTCGTCATTTACTCTCTCCCCGGATCTTAGCATGGGGCCTTACACACAGTAGGAACTTGCTGAATGGATGAGTGCGTGAATAAAATGAAAATATTTCCTTCTGGACACAGGGGAGCTGAGTCGTCAACTGGAAGAAAAGGAAAGCATAGTGTCCCAACTTTCCAGGAGCAAGCAAGCATTTACCCAGCAAATAGAAGAGCTCAAGAGGCAGTTAGAGGAAGAAAGCAAGGTAAGTCATTTGAGGAACTACTTTCCTGGTCTAACCTTCAATTACCACCTGCAAGAAAACAGGGCAACTTTATTCAGTAGGTGATGATAGCAGGAACACGCTTGGACTGTATCATGCAAATGACACCAAAACGCTCATCCACTGGGGGCTCTCCTCTTTCTGGACTCCCGCAGGCCAAGAACGCCCTGGCCCACGCCCTGCAGTCCTCCCGCCACGACTGTGACTTGCTGCGGGAACAGTATGAGGAGGAGCAGGAGGGCAAGGCCGAGCTGCAGAGGGCGCTGTCCAAGGCCAACAGCGAGGTGGCCCAGTGGAGGACCAAATACGAGACGGACGCCATCCAGCGCACGGAGGAGCTGGAGGAGGCCAAGTACGCTAGTCCATTTGCCGGTAGAAGAACGACAGGTCTCAGATGATGAGATGATAGAGGGCACTGGCTTTAGAGCTACTTGGGAATGCTTTTGTTATGTTACGAGGTGTTTTCTCACCTCATCTGTCTCTTAATGCAGTGCTGTGCGCGCCGTGAGAGGGACCTGGCGTTACCACACTCCATTAAGACAAACAGCTTTGATCTCAGTTAGAGACAAAGCAGGTTATTGATCACCGGTTTTTAGCAGACAGGAAGTTCTCCTGGGCTTCAGAAAGCAAATGAGTGTTTGAGTCACACAGATGAGTGATTCCAATTTGATGAACAGTGACGTTCAAGAGGATTGAGATTTGAATAGTGCCTGCTTCTCTTTCATATGCTTTAAGGAAAAAACTTGCTCAGCGCCTTCAAGATTCGGAGGAACAGGTGGAGGCAGTGAATGCTAAGTGTGCTTCCTTGGAGAAGACCAAGCAGAGGCTGCAAGGGGAGGTCGAGGATCTGATGGTTGATGTTGAAAGAGCCAACTCTCTGGCTGCTGCTCTGGACAAGAAGCAGAGGAACTTTGACAAGGTGTGGGGTCAGGTCCATGCAAGCTCATTGGGGCTCCCCAGGAGTCATGGGAGGAGGAGACTGGGTCCCAGTCCTGCCTCTGCCCCACCAGCCGTGTGGCCTTGGGCAAGTCCTGAGCTTCACTGGGCTGTTGTTTCCTCGGGTGTAAAATGAAACGGGTGTGGGTTGGGGATGGAGGTCCCCTTCAAGCATTGTCAGAGGAGACGAACCAATTGCTAGCATGTGTTCAGTTCCAAATATTTTTGTTCCCCCACACTACTGGGGGCCTGTCTGGTGGCTAACATGTGGGAATCTAACTCGAGTCCCATGGGGAGGCTCTCTGAAAGCCTCCCTTTTAGTACATTAAGGTTGATTTAAACCCAAGTTTTAAGGAAATATTTAGAAGTGCAGGGCCATTCTCATATTAAGAAAAGGGCAGCTAAGCCCAGAGACTACCTTCTCAGAGGATCCACGAGGTTTTTAGAGATGGCAACTGTTGCTGATATGTTACTGATCTTGAGCTCCTCAAATCATCAAGATCAAGGTGCCAGGCAAGAGCCACTGCCGAGGGAACCCCCAATTCTAGGAGTATTTCCGTTAATGCTTATGCTTAGTTAGGAGCTTGGAGCAGAGCTAATCAAGGGCGCACCTCTCATGCCCGTGTTCCAGGTGCTGGCCGAATGGAAAACCAAGTGCGAGGAGAGCCAGGCAGAGCTGGAGGCATCTCTGAAGGAGTCCCGCTCCTTGAGCACCGAGCTCTTCAAGCTGAAAAATGCCTACGAGGAAGCCTTAGATCAACTCGAAACTGTGAAACGAGAAAATAAGAATCTGGAGCGTAAGCAGTTTGCGACAGCCTGACGTCCCCCTTGGCACTGTTGGGCATGGCTTCGGGACGCCAATCCCTGCGCACGGCTCCGTCAGTGCATGCACGGAAGGTGCCCATCAGCCGAGGGGGGACTGCGGAGCCTCTGTCTAGACACAATCTTATCTCTAGGAAACAGCTACCTTAGAATGATGGGGAACTAGTTACAAAGCATTTGGTAGGTGTTTACCGTGCCTGGAAACCTGTGCAGAGGAAGTTTCCAAACTTATGTCTTTGCAGAGGAGATTGCAGATCTCACAGAACAAATTGCTGAGAATGGTAAAACCATCCATGAACTGGAGAAATCAAGAAAGCAGATCGAGCTGGAAAAGGCAGATATCCAGCTGGCTCTTGAGGAAGCAGAGGTGAGCAGAATGCAAGCAGGCACTGGCGGGAGGGGGGTTGGGCACTGCTCCCCCCCCGACCCGGGTGGAGCTGCAGCCCGTTGGGGGAGTGAGGAGGGGTGCTGGCTGGCCTCCCTCTGTCTCCCTTCCTGCCTTCCCGTTTCTGTCAAGCCACAATCCCGAGGCCGGCTCCTTTCCTATTAAATGGCATGAAACAACACCTGTGGATTATCTTGGACTTAGTGGAGAAAAATCATTACATTAAAATAGGTCTAAAAATGATATTTTACTAAACCTTAGATGAACTTAAAGTATCTATAAGGTGCTGTATGCTCCTAAGCAATAGGATGATTTAAATATGATTATTGTTCGATAGTATAATAAAAAACAAACAGCAATGCAAGAGGGGTTATTTCTGCCCTGAAGTTAAGTAAGTTAGGGATTTAAAAAAAAAAAAAAGATCGTTTTGAATATTGTATAGTCACAGTCATGAATATCCCGCTGAAGCTTTATCACCACAGAGGGTGGTGGTGTAGCAGGTTCTGTCCCATTTCTGTTTTGCTTTTGTTCTCTAAAGGCCGCCCTTGAGCATGAAGAGGCCAAGATCCTCCGAATCCAGCTTGAACTGACCCAGGTGAAGTCAGAAATCGACAGAAAGATCGCCGAGAAGGACGAAGAGACCGAGCAGCTGAAGAGGAACTACCAGCGAACAGTAGAGACCATGCAGAGCGCCCTGGACGCCGAAGTGCGGAGCCGGAACGAGGCCGTCAGGATCAAGAAGAAGATGGAAGGCGATCTGAATGAAATGGAGATCCAGCTGAGCCACGCCAACCGCCAGGCCGCGGAGACCCTTAAGCACCTCCGGAGTGTCCAGGGACAGCTGAAGGTTTGAGACGGCTCCTTGGCGGGAACACTCCAAGACGCAGACTCGCCTCATGGCCCTCCCGCCTCCACGCCAACTCGGCTTCTCCTTGCTTGCCTGGCTAGGACACCCAGCTACACCTGGACGACGCTCTCCGCGGCCAGGAGGACCTGAAGGAGCAGCTGGCCATGGTGGAGCGCAGAGCCAACCTGCTGCAGGCCGAGGTGGAGGAGCTGCGGGCGTCGCTGGAGCAGACGGAGAGGGCTCGGAAGCTGGCCGAGCAGGAGCTCCTGGACGCCAACGAGAGAGTGCAGTTGCTGCACACCCAGGTGAGCGGCGGGCAGGCAGGGGGGAGAGTCCCCGACCCGATGCACGCCCGGTAACACCGCTCCTCCGGCCCTAGAACACCAGCCTCATCCACACCAAGAAGAAGCTGGAGACGGACCTGACGCAGCTCCAGAGCGAGGTGGAAGATGCCAGCAGGGACGCAAGGAACGCCGAAGAGAAGGCAAAGAAGGCCATCACAGATGTAAGGCTTCCCTCCCACCCACCTCCTGTGCCTGTGTGGTGGCCGAATTCATACTGCATTGAAGCCCCTCCTTCTCCCGACCCTGAGAACGTGCCCCCTAGACAGGTCAGGTCCTCCCCGGGGGCACACGGCAGGTGCATTCTGCTCCCAAACTGCTATCCATCTCTCCTGCATTGGACTCAGCACGTCTCCTCCCGCACTTTAAAAGGCCAATATGATAAATAATGGAGCATAGGGGAAAAAAAAAAAAAAAAAGACTGGAAAGGAGTATAGTCCGTTTCTAAGGCCCACAGAGAGGTATGCTCTTTTCTTCAACATCTGACTTATTGCAAACATGAAAATGAGACCCTTAGATGTCGATGTCTCACCCAATGTCACCTGGCGTGAAGCCGGCTTCCCCTCCCACCTGCACCTGACCCACCTGGGCCTGAGCAGCCTGTTCCCCGTGGCCCCAGCTCCCACAGAGCCACCTGCCGCCTGGTGGGGACCACTGCAGCTCTTCTGCTCTCGCGTCTGCACACCTGCCTCAATGCCCTGCCCGACTTCCCGTAACTCACTATCCCCAGACCTGCCCTGTGGGGTACCAACCGGCCTTCTCCAGGTCTTAGGTTCCTTTGAAAACATATTGGTGATAATGAAGAATTTCCTGGGGCTGTGGGGGTGGGGGTGGGGGCAGGTAAGGTCCCGGAGAGGCCAGTTTAAGAAGGGGAAGAAACCATTTTTTTTTTTTTAAGATTTTTATTTATTTGACAGAGAGAGCCACAGCGAGAGAGGGAACACAAGCAGGGGGAGTGGGAGAGAGAGAAGCAGGCTTCCCGCCGAGCAGGGAGCCCTTTGAGGGACTCGATCCCAGGACCCTGGGATCATGACCTCAGCCGAAGGCAGACACTTAACGACTGAGCCACCCAGGCGCCCCAAGAGACCATTTTCCATCCAGTCCCTGGACACTGCATTTCTTAGGTTCTGTTATGTACCCGGCGTAGGTCTTCTCGTGTTCCATTGTGGAAGGGTGGGCTCAGTCATTGCCTTCCTGCTGTCCTTCTTCTCTAGCATGGCCCTGGTCCTCGGGGGGCCCAGGTTTTGACAGCTCCGAGGCCCCTGATCTTTGTCTGCATTTACAGGCGGCCATGATGGCCGAGGAGCTGAAGAAGGAGCAGGACACCAGCGCCCACCTGGAGCGCATGAAGAAGAACATGGAGCAGACGGTGAAGGACCTGCAGCACCGTCTGGACGAGGCTGAGCAGCTGGCCCTGAAGGGCGGGAAGAAGCAGATCCAGAAGCTGGAGACGCGGGTACTGGCAGGATGAAGCCCCGGCATAAGCAGGGCCTCCGGCCTCAGCCGCTCCTTCTCCAGCCCCAGACCAACTTCCCAACTGTTTCCCCAGATCCGGGAGCTGGAGTTTGAGCTTGAAGGGGAGCAGAAGAAGAACACGGAGTCTGTCAAGGGCCTGAGGAAATATGAGCGGCGGGTCAAGGAGTTAACTTACCAGGTGAGAGAAAGAAAGCCCCGTAGGCATTTTCTCTGCAGAGCGCGAATACCGCCCTGGGTTTTCTCTCCAGAATCCTGGAAGAAACCCGTGGCCCAGAAGACTGGCCAGACCTCGTGCAACTCTGCCCCCTCCTCTAGCTGCAGGCCATGTTCTTGCTTTTAGAGTGAAGAGGACAGGAAGAACGTGCTGAGGTTACAGGACCTGGTGGATAAGCTTCAAGTGAAAGTCAAGTCCTACAAGAGGCAGGCTGAGGAGGCTGTAAGTCAGACAGCTTGGGATTTTTGAACAGCAGCCTGGGCTGTCCCTCACTGGGAGCTCGGAGACGGGTGCACGCTCCCCTTACCTGCCTGGCCTCTTTGGTTTTAGGACGAGCAAGCCAACGCTCACCTCACTAAATTCCGCAAAGCTCAGCATGAGCTCGAAGAGGCAGAAGAACGTGCTGATATTGCAGAATCTCAAGTCAATAAGCTTCGCGCTAAGACCCGCGACTTCACCTCCAGCAGGGTAGGTGGTTCCCGTGGGCACTAGAGGCCCCAGATGGAGAACAGCAGGTGCATGCCAGGGCTGTCGCTCCAGGGCCAGCTGGGAAGAGCCCACAGCGATGCAGACACCTTTGAGCTGGAAGGAACCTTGGAGATCCCCGTGCCTTAGGACTTGGTCAGTCTCAGGCTCAGGAAAGGAAGGGATTTGCTTCAAATCACTTAGCTGAGAAGAGCCCCACCAAAACGCAAGTTGCGATAAAGCAAACGACATCCTGAAAAGGAAGGCGCGTTTTCCAGCTGCGATCGTTCCGGCGCCCTCTGCTGGCGCCAAGTCTTCAGTCACTGTCCGTGTAGGGAACGGAAAACCAGAGGTAGGAAGTCCCCGAGGGTGGGGCTTGCCCTCTGGGGGCCAGTTTCTCAGCTTCTGGGGTGACTCCCTCCACGTTTGCAATCGTGTATTCTCCTGAGGTCCAAAGAATATCCTGTGTCCTACTGAAAAGCACAAGCGAGCAACTCCCCGACGCTTGCAGGGACAGGGACAGGAGAAAATGGGTCTCTGCCCTCTGACGTAACGAGAAACGCCTACTTTCTTTCCAGATGGTGGTCCATGAGAGTGAAGAGTGAGCGATCCTCTTCTGGAGCAGGACGGAAAATATGCAAAATGTATATTTTCATGGTTCCTGGCCATCTCTGCGAATTTCCATGCGGCCCCTTCACACGCATTAAACTTTGCTTCGTTTTCAACTCGAGGCTGTTTGACTATCTCGTTTCTCTTCCCTGCGTGGAAGTGGCTCACCGCTCAGTGATTTTTGTGCCTAATGTTGAAATCTCCGTCCGCAGATGGCTTGATAAAATTCCTCTAGTGTGTATATTTGGGGACAGGGAGAGAGTGCTTTTATTTATTTATTTTTTATTTTATTTTATTTTATTTTTATTTTTTTATTGTTATGTTAATCACCACATATTATAATTTATTTTTTTATAAATTTTTTTTGTTTTTGTTTTTGTTTTGTTTAGAGAGAAAGACAGAGAGCAAGCGGGGAGGAGTAGAGGGCGAGGGAGAGAAAGAATCTTAAGCCGGGCCCACATTCAGCACAGAGCCCGACACGAGGCTCGACCTCACGACCCTGAGGTCATGACCTGAGCCGAAAGCGAGAGTTGAACCCTTAACCGACTGCACCACCCAGGTGCCCCGAGAGATTTCTTTTAAATGTGAGATTAGATCATAAAGAAAAAATACTCTTAGATTAGCCACTGCTTCAGCAGAGGGAGGAGGGTGGGGAAATTTGTCAGAAGAGTTGCCTCTCAGTGTGGTGTGAGGGAAACACAGAGGCTCAGGTCGGGGAAAACCCTGTGTCAAGTTGAACAGCATTATAGGGCAAGGGACAGATCCCCCTCCTCCACATTCTGTCAGGAAGGATCCCTGGAGTCCAGCAAGGGTTTGTCGGGCAGCCCTCCATGCAAGTAGTGTGGTAACTATTAAACATACACAAATGAATGAGGAAGTGTTGGGTCCTTCAAGAGCTCTGTCAAGATCTACCACTGAGCCCCAGGCTCAGTCTGCACTATTTCAAAGCCGCACAACAGAAAATCTTACCCTTTACTCAGGGTAAACCTGTCTTTCCCTTAAAAGAAAAAAATGGCAGGAAGTCACAGTAACTCGCTGGCTGATCTGCTATTGGAAAGAGCATCTTCTAACCTGGCATCATCTGTTTCTTGTCATAATTAAACTTATCAGAAATAGTTGCCAGGTTCCCTTCTTTGTCCGATTCGAGAAGATGAGGAGACACTCAGTGGGCATCAAAGACCCGGGGAGGGGAGGGGGAGTTTCGAGCCTCCTGGGATCTGTCACTAGAAAGGAGGCCAATGTCGATGTCAGATTTGGCGTGTCAGTGGTTTCAGAGAATTCTGTCTCCAAGACCACATCTCTTCGGCCTTTGGGGCCACTTTGTGGACACACTGGGACTAAACAGTGGCATGTCTCTCTGGGGCAGCTGCTGCTGAGAGGAGTCATAGAACAAGCCTGACCAGGACCCAGGCGTGAGGCTGGACCAAAAGGGTGGCGGTGGCTCAGCGCCGCTCAGAATGACAAGGACTGCCACGGACTGCCTTCCGTGGGAAGTGGGTGACACAGAACGCAAACGGTCCCTTGTTACAGGGGTCCTCAGACTGGTAAATAAAGAAATGATATAACTGGAACATCACAATTGGGGTATGAATTACGAGCCCCTGATGAATTCTGGCTCCTAGGATCACAAAAATATAGACCACCGGACATCGTACACCTTCTGACAGAAGTACACACCGTTGCCCTCGAAGATGTCCTGCCCCACAGTCTGACCTGGGTCTGGTGATCTGGTGACCACTCAGAGGAAACGCAGAAGACAGAGACCTGAGAGTCAACTAATAAACTCCAGGATGTGGGGAAGTCAACTGAAAAAAAAAAAAAATCCAGTTTTCTCAATAAATAAATTGCAAGGAAAAATATACAAAAGAAATAGAAGGAGGAATTATAGATTAAAAGATATTTAACAGACCTGCCCACCAACTGCTCTGCATGGGCCTTGTGAGGGCACACGCGTGTGCACATGCACACACGCACAGACACACCCCATTGGTACAGTTGGTAAAATTTGAATCCTGGCTCAATATTTGATAGCACAATAGGGTTCTTGTTCATCTTCAAGGTATAATGTGATGTTATGATTACGTTTTCCAAAACAGTCCTTATAAAAATTCATACTGAAATACAGATAAGAAAGGAAAAGAGAAGGGAGAAAGGGAGGAGAGACCATCTTTGAAGTAAACTTATTCTATACAACTCCAGACTTAAAGAATCGGTAGATGAGGCCCTGATGCATTTATGCAGACCTGGAGCCACAAACATAAAAACCTCTGGCGCTGTGGGACCCGATAATGTCCTCCTACCAGCAAAGCGTGGTGTTTCTCACAAAGGAGAAGGTGAGCCGTTGGTTCTGGAAGCTATCCGTGACTGTCTGTCGTAGCTCCCATTTTGTGAAGGATAAAACGGAAAAACTAATTTTCTAAGAGTTCATGTTATGCCCAACGTTGCCAGTGTGTCTGCTCCATGAGGTGAGGGACGGTCCTGACTATAGAAAACACAAGCTTGGTTATGCTAGAAAATGAAACACGATCTCCTTCCAAATTCCAAATAAGGACTTGACAGGAAGATGATCTCAGGCGCTATTTACTGAATCTTACCATGGGCTCTCAGCACACACCACCCCACGCCATCCACAGACCAGCATAGTGAGGACAAGCTGGGCCATGCCCCCTGGGTTACAGATGAAGACACCGAAGTAGAGTAACTTGCTCCAGGTCAAAATGGCAGAGCTGGGAATCTCTCTAGATCCCAAGACTCTTAGACCACAAAGCACTGCCTACCTGAGCATCTGGCAAAAGGGACTTGAGAAACACTGGGGGGATGGGACGCGGGGCAGAGGTGTGTTAGGATTGGGCTGATAAAAACCAAAGGGTGCATTTTTTTTTTTTGTCTTTCTGACTGTTGACCACGCGTGTTAACTCCTCCAGGCGTCACCCTGAAACCCTTGTCTTGCCCACCAACTCACCTGCCCCATCCTCAGACAGCCTTCCCTCGGGCCATGGGACCGTCCAGCAGGAACTTGGGTGACCTTCAGCCCATTCGTGCTATCTCCTGGTTCTGCACACGAGCCCCCAAACCAGATGACAACAGAGGGTGTGGGGTCCCTCCACTTCTGGCTCACTTTTTTAGGTGGAACCCCGCTACCTCCAAATTAAGGGCCATTTCAAATTACTTTTCCTTTTGCTAAATGGCCTCACTCATTATTTTTTTTCTGGGATCTGGGCATAGAATTTATTTATGTCCCCCTCCCCCATAATCCTTACACAATCCAGAAACCTTGGACTCTCTGGATTCTTTACTGAGCCTCAAATCTCTTAGCAGATTTCTATTTCTTATTACCTTTTATAATTTTTAATTATACAAGACATACATGCTCCAGCACAGGATTAAAAAAAAAATCTCCATCAACTATAAAGGGACTGCCAGCTAAGACGGTAGACTCCTTCTTTATTTGGAACAGATGAGATCTTGATTTATGATTGGCAGATGGTCCCCTTCTTAAGGACATGCGAGGGACACAGCTTCTAATAAGAGTAACATGTCCTTATGCGGGCACACTGGTTGCTTTGCAGCCTCCCAGCAGCTGGTAAGGGTTGCTTTTCCTTTCTCCATGTCTGGATCACCGTGACAGCTGAGAGCCTTAATAAAGCAAGGTGCGCCTAGGAATGTGGGGTGAGGAAGCCACCAGAACATGGGCGGTCTATTTCTGCCCCTACCAATAATCCCACTGTTACAACAGCTGAGGCCGAGAGCGTCTAAGGCTGCCTGCTGGCGCCGAGCGGGGATCCAGTTACCCGGAGCAATGCTGAGACATTCCGGAGGCTCTGCTGCCCCTGGAAGCAGGCCACCAGCAGCCAGGGGCCCAGGGTGGCACCGATTATTTTTAGCTAAGATGTTTCAGGCTTTCCATGGCAGCGAGGAGCAAGAAAACCCACCGCCTGGGCATTTGTGGGCCTTCTCGGTATTTTATCACATTAGACGTGGCCCTCGCAGGAGAGCAGGTGACCGACACCCTTAGACCACCTTCATCCGGAAACCCGACACTAGCTTGCTGAGAGTAGGGGCAGCTTACTAAGCGGACAGTTGTCACCAACACGGGTGACCCAGTGCCCCAGGCACAGAAAGATCAAAGTAAGACAGAACCTCGGACCCCGGGGACAGGAAAGGAAATAGAAGTACTCAGACAACAGTGATGAGAAACAACACAAAACCCAGAAGTAATGGGCCATGGAGGAAGGTGAGGCCATGACATGCTTTTATGGATCGTAAGAAAGTCCATCCCATTAGCAGTCAGCACAGAGCTCTGTGCACAGCAGGGGCTCCGTGCCTCTGCGGAACTGAGTTCCCAGCAGTGTAAGTGAAGTGGTGGGAATCTGTGTGCCCTTGGGGAAAACGTGTTCTTGCTATACTGACTGTCTGCCTCCCAGTATCAGGAATAAAGAGTAATACCCCAGAGGAGGGCTCTTTACAAATCTGTGAGCCATCCTAACCATGACCTTGATTTTCTTGGCTTTCTGAAACAATGGGTGTTTGCAGTTCACACTGGCTCCCAAGCCTGTGGAGAGAATCAAGTATCAAAGAGGAGGCCCTTGAGGGTGAGGTGTTGCCGCGTGAAGGCTGGAGACCGGCAGCTCCTGAGCCCCAGGGCCAGAGCATCCATCTGCCCCACGCTTTGCTGCTAGAGGTTTCTTTATATGCTCGTTCATTCGTCTATCATTTACCAACTGCCTACTAGGGGCCCAGGGATGGGGAATGGGAGAAGCAGAAGTCTCCAAGGAGGCTAGACCAGGAACAGGAGAGCAAGCGAGAACTCCAGTCTTGAGGCCTCAAGGCTCAGAGGTGGCGGGGGGAGGGGGGGGCATACATTTCCAAATATGGCTCTGCCTCAGCTCTGGGTGAGATTAGCCTCCGCAGCAGCTGTGCCTATTTGGGGCTTGGGGTCTCTGTCCCATGGGCAACAGGTGTTGAGGCCTGAAGAGCAAGGCATACCACGTGAGTGTCCATTTTGAGGGCATCCTGGCACCATTCCCGGGGCAAAAGCCAGCTTTTCAAATAATCGTCCTCAGCTAGGAACTTCAAATTTCCTCCTTTTTTTGTCTCCCCAGTGGGCCCGGAGGCCGTCTGAGCCACCCTCGGCCTTGCCCTGGAGGGTCTGCAGGTTTCTGGGAGGAGAGTAGGTTTGGGATGTGCGTCCTTCTCTGGGCTGTAGAGGGTGGAGTACACGCTTGCTCACAGTCACAACCCGCTCCTCCTGAAGCCCACTGAGCAGAGTCAAGGCAGGAGGCAGAGAGAACTGGGCGCCCCTCTCGCCCCCCACGCTGAGGTCTGGCGCCTGGCGCCTGACCGGGCTGATGAAGGAATGCACCATCCTGATGTACACTATCCGGATCGTTTCCACCACCGCCCCAGGAGGCAGCAAAGGCCGTCCGTCAGCCTGCAGACGTACGTGATGATCGCTCATCAGAGACTTAAAATGACAGTTTTTACTTGCTAAGTGACTTGCTTTCAGTCCCACAGTAAATCCAGACTGTAACAGGGTCTTAAGTGTAGTGTAATGGGTGATCAATAAATGCACCTGATAAGATCTGTGGCCACAAATAATCTCCCACAGCCAGAAGTGTGCAGGCCCCAGGAGGCTCATTCTCACCTTCTGAGAAGCGGGTTCTGTGGGACATGGCAGAAGGCCGTCCCCTCCGGAAAAAGCAGCACTGCAGCTGTGACCTCAGCAGGTCCTTTGTACTCAGGGGGAGCCTTAAAGAGAGTGTCTCCCGCCCCTTCCCCATTCCCCCTGCCTCTGTGCCCCCTTAAGGAGGACTTGGAGCAGCAACACCGGCTGGGCTGCCCTCAAGCCAGGAATCAGTCCTATTATCAATGAGGGGCCCCCAAACTTCGGAACCCCAGACAGCTCCACAGGCTGGGGTTTGAATTCCTGACTGTAGTCCCAGGGGCATTTCTGCCGCCCGAGGGACCAGGTGTGGGCACTCAGTTAGGGTTCCCTTGGCCCAGGTCCCGCCCCCCCTTCTTCCTTGAAGCTCTATTTTGCCTTGTAATCCCGAGTGATCTATTGGCTTCGATTCATTGCCTGAAATTTGGGGCTGCAGATGAACATGGGCTGTGTGTGTGTGTGTGTGTGGCTCTAGGCATCTCTGTAAGGCAATATTAGTAGTTCTGTGTTTTAAATCATTCTGAGCTCCTGAGATAAAAACAGTGTGGATATCCAACATTGCTCCACCGCAAAAGGAAGAAGCAAATTTGCCAGGCTCTTCCTGCCCTGTGTGGTTGGACTGAAACCCCTTGTTGGACGTTAAAGGTCAGTGATTTGAAGACGTGGTGAGCTGGGGTACACGCGGACCACAAGCCATTTGGCCAAGAGTATTGTGTTCAAGGTAACCAGCATCACGCTGAGTTCATTCAAATTGGCTCATACAGCTCAGCCCTCCTTAGGCCTATTTGAAACATGACTCTGATTGGTCACTGCTCTGCCCAGACACCATCCATGGCCCCCTCTGCCCCTGGGCTGAGCACACAGGCCCCAGGCTGACACCCACCTGACACCCCACACACCCGAACTGGTCCTCCGCATCCACCGCTGGTCACCCCCGATCCTTTGTACACACCTCTGGGGACACATTCTTATTCACTTGACCCCCTCTAAGTAGGAGTTGTGAGTTACTGCCTTACCTACCTTTGTACCTTAGTTCCTACCCCAATACCCTGTGTTTTCAATTTTACACACACACACACACTCACACACACACACACACACACACACATTCACACACAGAGCCTCGTCACTGCAGGAACGCCAGACCAGCAGTGACAAAATCCAAGCTCCAGTGTGAGCTCTGCTCCCAGTTTCCTTCATAATCATAAACAATGACAGGGTGCGTGACTGCCTCGAGGCCACGCCACAGGTCCGGCCCGGCTGTGTCATGGGAACGTTCTGCCCTGGGGGTACCCGGCCTGTGGGAACCAACAGAGCCCCAGCGACACCAACTCACACTTCCTATCTCCGGGCCCCTCTGTTCACACAGTCCCTGGCCCCAGCTCTGGCCTGGACAGCGGCTGGGCATCCCCTTCCACACGCTGGTGCAAGAGTCTCCACTAGGTGGCACCACTGCTCCCAGCCGCCACAGGCCCCCGCGGAAGGGAGCAAAGCTCTCCAGGTGCAGCTGTGTGGCTCAGGCGGAGGGCTGGGTGGGGCGGGGGGCGGGGGGCGAGGAGAGGAGATCCCCTCTGTCCTTTGCCTGCGCTTTGCTCAAGAAGCCCAGAGCAGGGCCGCGTGCTGCGTATGGAAGCCAAGGCAAAAGGAGAACACGCCAATACCAACCCAATCTTAGTTTAAAATGTTGATATTTTGCTCATCATGGATTCTTGTGTCTTCATTTCGATTGAAAATATATTGCGTTGCAATATCGTTAATCGTATTCCTTACCAAGTGTTTTGCTGTCCCCTCCAATTCTGCGCTCACTTGCCTCACCTGGGTCCTCGGCCAGGGCCACGGCAACATGGTCCGTGCTCCAGGGTCAGAGGCCTATGGAAATGGCTGTTTCTGCCGTTCTGGAACAGCAACCCCGTGTATCACCCTGCCTTCGAGAATATTCCCCTGCTCCCTGCATCGCTTGATTTAATTTGTTTCCTGAGGGAATCAAGGCCCACCACTCCCTCCTGAGCGCTGGCTGGGCTCTTGTGTCTTGTCTCCCTCTTGTTTGGGGAGAAACCTTTTCATTTCCTCCCCCCTCCCCCTCCTCCCCCCCCCGTGAGCCATTGTTCTTTACAGCGTCCGGGGGCAGCCCCAGGCTCCCCCTGCAGGGTTCAGGGACAGAAAAAGTGAAACAAGCTGCCCACTAAACCAACAGGAACGTCAGCCACTGCCTCTAGAAGCACTGGGAGGTCTAAACATTCCCAGGCCCGGGCCGCACCCCCGACCAGTGACACCCGAACCGCTGGGGGAGCAGCCCTTCCCCTCAGTCCTCAGTAGTGTGTAAGTCTCCTCCGTTGGAAAGACACCGGGCCAACGGTGGGAGCCCAGGCCCGACCAGGCTGCAGCTCGACTCAGCGAGGGCTGCCACCTGCAGGCGAGAGCCGGTACTGCTGCCCGCTGGTAGGGTCACAGGCTGGGGGACGGAGGGACATCAGAGGCTTTAAGGACTTAGAACAGTGCGTCCCCTGTACAAACTTCCCAGTGACCTCCAACCTAAGCCCTTCCGGAGAGGCTGCATCTCCATGTCACCATTTTCACGGGTGGGGCAGCCCCCGGTGGCTAGCAAACTGCTTTGACATGCAGCTGAAATCTGCCTTGAGAAATCCTCTCTCCTGGCCCTGGGTCTGCACGCTGGAGAAACAGACAGAATTAACCTGCTCCCCCGGTTCTGTGGGGATCATAAGACAGCTACCATAGTCCTACAACACCATGTCTACCAAAGGAGAAGAGCCCTGGTTCCTGGTCCCTGCCCTTCCTTCCCGGTTACTCTCCTCCGAACGTGCTTGACAGGCAATATCCCTTCCTCACCTGCCACATCGAGAACTTAGTCTAAATTTTAAAATGGGGTGGGGGGGGAGGGCGCCTGGGTGGCTCGGTTGAGTGGGCATCTGACTCCTGATTTCGGCTCATGTCATGATCTCTGGGTCGTGAGATTGAGCCCCAGGCCAGGCTCTGTGCTCAGTGGGAATCTGTTTGAGGTTCTCTCTCTCCCTCTGCCTCTGCCCCTCCCTGCTAGCACTCTCTCTCTCTCTCTCTCTCTCTCTCAAAATAATATATATTCATTATGAAAATATATCTGTAAAACATAAACTAAAATAGAAGTGCCCCTGCCCGCTCCACTCCCCTCTCATTCCCATGGTCCAAGGCAGGAGCCGGGCGGGGGCGGGGAACAACACCATTGTTAACAGGTTAGTTGCACCCAGAAGCAAATGTCATATTCTTGCAGCAAGAGGGCAACTTTCTCTCCGAGCCGGATTCTTCATCTGTAACCTGAGCAATGACAGCACCTGTCCTAGAGATCAGTAGTAAGACAGAATACAGGGCCTAGCACAATGCCTGTCACATACTGTGTTAGCGTGGCAGTTCTTGAAGGCTAACTGAACTGTCTGGAACCAGACAGACGCACAAGTACGTTTCTTCCCTACTTATTATACTCACAACACAGCAGGATTGGGTTCATGTAGATTAGTTAAATTAGTCCCAAAGCCCAAATGCCGAGGGCATCTGCCAAGGAGTTGTAAGCAAAGGAGGCTCCGGCTAAGCCAGCCAGCATTTGACCGACTTGACCACCAGAGGGCACTGCCGGGCCACTTATGAGGACTTGCTTCCCGGTCAGTGGGAGGCAGGCCGACAGAGCAGAGCAGCTGGGGCCCCCGCCTCAATTCTGGCCACCTCGGAGTAAGCCTGGGGGTAACCTGTCTGCTAGTCTGTCCAGGTCTGCACTCAGCCTAGCCCCCTGATACCAGGGCATCCAGAGCAGGGTGCACCCAAACTCCTCTGGCACCCAAATGCAATTTGGGGCTGCTTTACTGTCTTGGAGCTCAGACTTCGTTCTCACCTCCCCCAGCAGAACTCGCCCATCCATTTGTCCATTTTGCTCCTCTCCACTCACTCACCTGCATCTGTGGCCCATCAATCCTAAGTTACAGCATTTCCTGCCAAGCCTACGCTGAAGCTCTTTCTCAGCATCTCGTGTCAGAGAGTCATGGAGTCAGACTCCACACCAGAGATCTGGCCATTCAGCAGATATTTACCGTCTGCTCTGTATCAGGCACCCTCCTCCCTGCCACCCTTTCCCTGCCCAAGGCAGGCCAAGAAGGGGTGGTTTCCCCGACACAGAGTGAATTTTCTTGGGTCTCCAGATCCACATCTTGGAGCTGCTTGAGGCAAGGGTGCCCCAAACTTGTGGACTTATGCTGACACTGAGCATAAGAGAAGCCCTGAAATCTCAAATTGCCAGGACACACTCTTGGTCAGACCCTGTCATGTTCCTCCAGCTAAATTCAGAATAGTGACAACTCCTGTCCTGCCAAACCAACTCAAACCTCAAACAACCCCTATGAGAGTCTCACCCAGGCCCGAGGTTCTTCCGCCTTCACTCCATTCCTACCAAAAGGTAAAGGAAACACTTACAGAGATTCTACTTTCCAAGACAGTTTAGATGTCAAATAGCCTCCCTCTGAGCCAGACATTCAAATGCTCTTGGACTTGGCAGACACCTGCCCTGTTGACTTAGAGGCTGCCCGGCCCCACCCTGCCTGGAGGTTTGCGTTCGAGAATGTTTTGATTATGCACTGCTCTTCAAGGAAAATAAGAGAAAGTGTTCTATCACAATTATACAACTTTAGGAAAAGGGGAGTCAGTAGAGTCCTTGACGTGAGAACCACAGACTAAATTAAGAAAGGGGAGAGGAAGGGTACAAGGAATCAAAGGGTTTAGCGCCATTTAAAGCAGAGAGATCATAAAATACTTGTGGGGGATTTATCTCTGAGATGGAATTTAGCTGACTGAATGATGCGAGATACTCAAGATAGCAATAAAGGAAGGGAAGATTTCAGCCTTTTTAGTCACTCCGGAAAGACAGAACTGCACCAAAGAGGTTCACAGTTGAGTTCCATCATAAGCCTGGACTTGGGGCCTCATCCAGTTGATGCACTAATGGAGGGCTAATTTGCACAAGTGGAAGGTCATACGACAAGGTATTCGAGAGGTCCTCTGATGGCCTGAGCTGCAGAGCATTGACGAAGTGCCCGTCGTCACAATGGACCACGGAATCTAGAGGCCAACAGCCCCCCTGCTTCAGCAGTCTTGAGGTTCATGAGCACACTGGCAAGGATAAGAAGCCTAAACTCTCAGCAAATGGTCAACTACTATTTATTCTGTGTGAGAGGACGGAAACAAAAGACCACATGTTGTATGATTCCATTTGTGTAAAATAGTCAGAATAGGTAAATCCAAAGAGACAGAAATAGGTTAGTGAGTGACTGCTTAATGGGATGAGGTTTCTTCCGGGGTGTTGAAATGTTCTAATATTAGACTGTGGTGATGTTTATACATCTCGGTAAATATACTAAATGCCTCTGAACGTTGGATGGGTGAATGTTGGGATATGTGAACTATATCCCAATAAAGCTGCGAAGAAACGTGGGAGATAGGAAGGTATGTGATAAATATAAATAACTTATAAATATTCCATTAGAAGTTATTCCAAACTTCAGCAATATAAAGGAATTAGACTCATTTACCTAGAGAATTCACAGCATGTAAAATACCATTCTCAGGCAATGCTGGAAAAAGGAGTTGTTTCTAGTATAGCCAGCAGAGTTGAATTCTGTTAAAAAGATTAGAGAAGGAAATACAAAACATACCCTCAATTCAAGAGAATTACAGACTCTCAGAAAAGGGGTTCAGAGGACCATATGATCCTTCAGATATAATCTCTTATTTAATGGATGAAAAAGCAGTCCAAAACAGCACAAAAGGTTTTAAAATGAAAAATGTCTCTTTCCTACTTCAGTTCATCAAGTCACCTTCTCTAAAGTAATCACTGTTTCCAGTTTCTTGTATATCCTTACATAAATGTGCTATTGGTGTGCAAGGACATACACACACCTCCCCAGTCCAACTAGACTAAGAGGAAAAAGGCACATTAATTTTAAGGAATGGCTTCCTTAACCTAAGAGCAAGTCCTCAGAGTTACTCTAACATTTCTATATGAAAGAAGCACTTCCTTTTATTATTTAAGCACACTGAGAAACAGGGGGCAGCAAGTGCTAGAGTCTACTAAATTTATGCCCAAAATCAGGATTGAATCTGAGTGACATTCACACAGCTCATTAAATCAAAAATGTACAAAGATGTAGAAATATATCCGTCGTTCAGTTTGGACCCTCAGCATCACATTCCATGCTTTTCTTTAGACAAACACCAGCATGTGGGCAACACAAGCACATCTCTGTTCCTCTGATCTTAGGTCTATGTGGGAGCTCACCAACTATACAACTGGGTCGGGAGGTAGTGGTAGCACATAGGAGGATTATGGCTGATGCAGAAGGATGGAAACTTACATTGGCCAGGAGGAAAGTGAAGCACTGGCATGGTGCACGTGGAAGGTGGCTACTTCTCTATGCTGAGGCTAAATGGTGATGGTGTTACACGGGAAATCACAGGCAACATGATTATTGGGTGTATTCATGGGGAAAAGGCAACATTATCGTAAGGCTCAGCATATAGATTGGCTTCTAAACAACTACAACACGAAATATTGGTCTAGCAGGTAACATGCAGCTTAGTACAATAAAAAGGCTACTGCCTTGAAATATGGTAGCAAACTATCAGAAACACAGCCCAGGTTGCAAAGTCCCCTTGAAGATTATTCACACACTTTGGTGTTTTTAGTTGAGGTATTTTTAGATGAGGTAATTGTAGACAGTGGACAAAGCGCTACTACCCTCAAAATAAGATGGCTCCCAAAACGAAAGGTCAGCAGATGCCATCCCTGTAAGTCAAGCTGCAAGAAGGATGGGATTAGCTGTTTATAGGACAGCTTCCAGAAGTAACCCATCTTGCAGAATGACTTGGGAGTGACCTTACCGAGGAGATTAAAGTGCCTGGCCTGAGTATGTCATTAGCCAGCAGCCGAACTCAACGTGAGCCGGTCCAACACTTGGGAGACTGTTGTGGTAACAAGTGTGAACGGCACGGTGGGGGTCTGCGTGAATATTTGAAAAGGGAAAATGGCACAACCGGCATCTGTCAGTGGATCACTAGGCAGTCTGAAAGGCACTCTGGTTCTGGATGGTTGATCCTGACCCTTTACACTGAAAGAGCCTTAAAAAAATGGAGGCCATTGGATCACCAGAACTTGGTAACAGTGGCACATAAGAAGATCCAACATCTGTTCTGTGCTCACTGAGTAACCTTCTGGTCTCATTCGCCAGGAATAGACTGCACTGGGACAAAGACCGGTTCTACTCCTTGGACCCTGAGAGCTCCTTTTAGAAACAAATAAACTGGAATTCAGGCATGCAAACAGTCTCTTGCGAGTTTGATTACTAATTTCTGATGACCTGATTGATCCTAGATGTCTTCAGAAAACATGTTCTTAAACTTCAATCTACCATTATTTCACCCAACGTTTATTAAGCACCTACTCTATACCACGCATCATGGTAGGAACAGGTAAGACCCACATAAAGCTCCTCGGGGAGCTTCCAGACACCAATGCTGACCAGGCCTGCATGGTAGTTAAATATCACACTTGTTATGGCTGAGCCTGGAGGGGGCAATGAGTCTTCTCCACTATCACTGAATCAGTACTTTATAGTTTACCCATGGGATCAGAAAATTAATTCATCCTAGATCTGTGAGGAAGTTCAGACATCGTTATATCTGCTGGTTCTCAATCCTGCCTGCACATAATCACTTGACGAAGCTTTTTAAAAATTCCGATGTCTGTAGATAAAGGGCTAGTATCCAAAATTTATAAAGAACTTTTCAAACTCAACACCCAAAGAACAAATAATCCAATCAAGAAATGGGCAGAAGACATGAACAGACATTTTTCCAAAGAAGACATCCAAATGGCCAACAGACACATGAAAAAGTGCTCAACATCGCTTGGCATAAGGGAAATCCAAATCAAAACCTCAGTGAGATACCACCTCACACCAGTCAGAATGGCTAAAATTAACAAGTCAGGAAATGACAGTTGTTGGCAGGGATGTGAAGAAAGGGGAACCCTCCTACACTATTGGTGGGAATGCAAGCTGGTGCAACCACTCTGGAAAACAGTGTGGAGGTTCCTCAAAAAGTTGAAAATAGAGCTACCATATGATCCAGCAATTGCACTACTGGGTATTTACCCCAAAGATACAAATGTAGGGATCCGAAGGGGTACATGCACCCAGATGTTTATAGCAGCAATATCCACAATAGCCAAACTGTGGAAAGAGCCAAGATGTCCATCGACAGATAATGGATAAAGAAGCTGTGGTATATATATACAATGGAATATTATGCAGCCATCAAAAGGAGTGAGATCTTGCCATTTGCAAAGACGTGGGTGGAACTGGAGGGTTTTATACTGAGCGAAATAAGTCAATCAGAGAAAGACATGTATCATATGACCTCACTGATATGAGGAATTCTTAATCTCAGGGAACAAACTGAGGGTTGCTGGAGTGGAGGGGGGTGGGAGGGATTGGGTGGCTGGGTGACAGACATTGGGGAGGGTATGTGCTATGGTGAGCGCTGTGAATTGTGCAAGACTGTTGAATCACAAGATCTGTACCTCTGAAACAAATAATGCAATATATGTTAAGAAAAAAAAAAGATCACAGGAGGGGAAGAATGAAGGGGGATATCAGAGGGGGAGATGAACCATGAGAGACGATGGATTCTGAAAAACGAACTGAGGGTTCTAGAGGGGAGGGGGGTGGGGGGATAGGTTAGCCTGGTGATGGGTATTAAAGAGGGCACGTTCTGCGTGGAGCACTCGGTGTTATGCACAAACAATGAATCATGGAACACTACATCAAAAACTAATGATGTAATGTATGGTGATTAACATAACAATAAAAAATTTAAAAAAATTCCAATGTCTGGCCCAACCCCTAGAGACATTCACTGAGTTGGTCTGCAGCATGCCAGGCATCAGTAACTTTAAAATTTGCCCAACTGACTCACAGGTGAAGGCAGGGCCGAGAATCACTGACCTAGTCCCAACCCCCCGATATTTTCTAGGTAGGTAAGCTGAGACTCTGAACTGAACTGAAGAGAGGTGTGCCCAAAGCAACACTCACTAGGTGTAATGATCAGGTGAGTTCAGCAACTTATCATACACTTGGCCGGACTACACTTTGGCTCAGGCAATGTCTCCTAAATGTAGTCATTTGCATATCTTCATAATATTTGCCAGAGACACATGCATCTTTATGTATTTAATATTTTTCCTTTAAAACTAATGACCTAATGATTGAACTTCAATGCTTATTTTAGCCTTGCCCTCTGCAATAAAATTTGTGAAATATGCCTAAAAATTAACAACAGTTAAAATGCAACAGATTTAGCAGAAGGCTACCTTAGTTCATGCTGCCTATCACGCCTAGTGCATGTGGCACACTTTGCAGCCACAGGGCCTGGGATCTGACAGCAGTGGGAAGCTTGGGAAGGTCTGGGCCAGGTGATGCACACTTTTGCAGCAGGTGCCCACATGTGGGGCTGAAGAAACTTCAGGTGACCACAGGTACTATGCAGCAACTGCATGGGGTCTGTCAGTCCTGAGAAGTACTCATGTTGGGAGGACTGATTTACGACAAAGTTGGAGTGAGGCACGAGGGGGCAATGTCAGGAGGGCTTATTTTACCTCTTCTATAAAGGACATAGGTCACTCCTGTGACCAACAGACTCTTAAAATGAAGCCACCTATCCATCACCTGGAATCTGCTGATGGAAACATGCTGAAATTGATCTAGAAGGAGGGAAAAATACCATCACAGCATGCTTGCCAAGTCACACCCGGGGACATCCTTCAGTCTGGCTCGTAATTCAGGATCTTGAATTTACCATTCCACTTAGCAAGACATTTTCTTTCTTAAACAAGCTCATGGGCCTTGATATCTTGTTTAACATGTTCTAAATCAATATACAATATTCCAAGAGAACGTAAAGGAAGTTCTGCTTCAGGAAGAGTCAGTTCTCTGACATCTGACCAAAAAATTCTTTGCAATCTGGGCTCTAATGAGGAAGGTTCCCAGTTTTCAAGTTTGAGAAAAACATAGTGAAAAGAAGTGGGGAGCACACCCTCACACGGAATGAAATGACCTAGTGTCCTAACTAACCCCACTTCCCGAAGAAGACCAAGACTTCATGTGCACGTCTCCCTCTCTCTTAAAATTCAGTAGATGTTTCAATAGCCAGTGGTTCCCCCACAAGAATAACCCCTAGGATGGACTCTGGTTCAAGTGTACAAGACCACACAGACAAGGATGTTCAGGGCAGCAGTTGTTATAATAGAGAAAACCAGACATGTCTTGGTCTGAGTAAAAAACTATGTCCATGAGTAAAAGAATGGATAAATAAACTGCAAAGAGATATACAGTGAGATGTATATAGCAATGAAAATGATGAACCATAGCTACATGTATCAACGTGGATAAACCACAAAAGAAAAGAAAGTTGATGGGGCACCTGGGTGGCTCAGTTGGTTAAGCAACCAACTCGATTTTGGCTCAGGTCATTGATCTCAGGGTCGTGAGATCAAGCCCCACATTGGGCTCCACGCTCAGCAGGGAGTCTGCTAGAGATTCTCTCTCTCCCTCTGTTCCTCCCCACACCTCTCTAAAAAAAAGTTTATGAAAAACAACAAAAAGTAATCATATATACAGAGCCATACTATTTTGGTATAGTTTCATAAAATATAAAATAACAGTGCATATTGTTCATGGATACACACGTAAAACAAAAGTCTAAAACACTGGACAGTAAGATACACATCAATTTCAGGGACACAGTTGCTACTGCAGTAAAGGCAGGAGATACATAACTATTATTATTCATTGCAATGATTTTTAAAGTTCTAAAGCAAATATGGGAAAATGACAGTTGTGAAACCAAGATGGTGAGTCATGGATATTTGTTAAATGATTTCCCAGATCTTTTTTGTCAGCTGGAAACTTCATAGTCAAAAAAACGTCACTTGAGCTATTGAAGCTCTGAGTTAAATGCACATATTGAATCCATTTGGCAGAGACATTTGCTCGCGGCAGAAAGGCCTGTACGGTCCATATTGAGGGATGAATGCAAAACCCAACTTTTGCCAGGTGGGCTGACACATGTAGTATTGGCAGAAAGGATCTGCTGAAGAGTTAAGAAAATAACATTTAATTCACAACATTTTATACAATTTAAAAAAGCAAATTAAAAGTTGCACTTAATGAGACAGATTTGCTTTTGAAGAACACATGGCAAAATTTTTTTAATTTTTCTTTCTTTCCTGAATTTCCTTAAAAAATGGCAAAAGTAACATATACTCATTTGAATGATCTAAGCAATATAGAGACAGTTAAAAAAGCTGGCAAGCACCTATCTCTCTAATTCTACCTCCATCCCACAAGTTAAACAAGGCCAATGATTTGAGATGGACACCTTTACCCTATTCTCTGTAAAATATTACAAAATTTACAAAATTTTACAAAATTGTTTTCGAATTTTTTCAAACCAATTCAATTTTTACAATTGCAGATAATTTTTTATCATTGCTAACACAACCCATACTCATTTTAGAGAAATACGGAACATGCCCATGAGTCAAAACAAGGTAAACTAAAAGCATTTTAAATGAGTGTGCATTTTATTTTTTTTTAGGATTATTTATGTATTTATTTGAGAGAGAGAGAGAGAGAGAGCACAAGAGGGGGGAGGGTCAGAGGGAGAAGCAGACTCCCCGCCCAGCAGGGAGCCCGATGCGGGACTCGATCCCAGGACTCCAGGATCATGACCTGAGCCGAAGGCAGTCGCCCAACCGACTGAGCCACCCAGGCGCCCCTGAGTGTGCATTTTAATTTGCTGTTTGAAAAAAGCCTAACGCGCATTTAAATCCTGAATCCAAGGTCCGTGATGAACTCCAGTAGCCAGCTCACAGATGGCTGGCTTTGTTCATTTCCAACAGTCACTTGCCACGAGAGGACATTAATGACCCTGCGTGAGTACCCAGATGGTTTCCACTTGAGGCAGGGTGTAATTTGGGTTGGTAAATCACTGATCACACCTGGGGTTCAAGGCGGGGCACCACCTCCATCCCCCGAAAGTGCAGCAAGAAGTATGGTTGCAGACAGGATGCCCCACTCCCTTCCCCAGGCTGCTTGCTGGCTGTGGCTCATCATCTTGGTTTCACTCCCGCCACCTTCTCCTTCCTTTCTCCTCTGTCCCACTCTCCACCACCTCCCTCACCCTACTCCTTCCCTTTCTCCACCTTGGCAAAGTGTCCATGTCACTCACCTCATAGGTAACTGGAGCCCTTCAGCTGTTTGGGTCCCTGTTTGGAAAGACATCTCAGCATTGCCTGCGGTGCCTGAAGCAGCCAACTTCCCACAAGGCTTCATCTGTCAG
>NW_027397105.1:4723478-4772205 GCF_003265705.2 Callorhinus ursinus | reverse complement strand
TGCTTCAGGCACCGCAGGCAATGCTGAGATGTCTTTCCAAAGAGCAGTTAAAATAAGTTATGTGAGGTGCTGACAGAAATCTCTCCAGAGTTGCCCCCGTCCCTTTCTGAGACTTCGGGTTCAAAACACTTGCCCCTATTACAGTTTGGGGACCCCATCAGGTAGCCTTAGAAACTACGTGGGGAAAAAAGCTGCAAGGAAAAGCCTCAAAGAGTTCTCTCTCCAGGAAGAGAAAGGCCCAGAGGCAGATGCAGGACAGATTTAGGAAACAGGAGAATAGCGACATTTTAGGCAAGAACTATCGCTAACCTTTCCTACGAGCTTCTGAGATTGGGGGTGGGACTCGTCTGGGTGAGCCGATGGTCCTTTGTCTTCTCTCTCCTTCTTTCCTTCATGCCTGTCTCCCTTTCTTTTGTACTTCAACTCAACCTTAAATGCTATGCTCCAAGAGAGGTTACTGGGAAATAGCATCACCAGCATTACCCCAAATTATTTGGATAGGTCTTCCTGAGACAGTTGCTGGTCTAAAAAGTTGACAACTCCCACAGAAGGTACAACAACAAGAGTGAACCCTCATGTATATTAAGGAATTTGGGTAAAATGATGCATCAATGTAGGTTCATTGAATGTAACTAATGTACCATTCTGCTGGGGGACGCTGATAGTTGGGGAGGCTGTATGTGGCAGGGCAGGGGGGTAGGGAGTATGACAACTCTATGACTTTCTGCTCAGTTTTGCAGTGAACCTAATATTGCTCTTAAAAAATAAAATCTAGTAAAGAATCTCTTTTGAAGGCAAGGAACACTGCCAGGAAGTAGAGACACACTCTGTACCCGCCTGTATGAGGCAACTGTTAAGCACACACAAAGACAAAAGGGGAAAGAAACAAGAACGTTATAGATAGTCCCTAGGGCCTAATATCAGCAGGCACCTAGTAACCCTGTGGGGACAAGGAGCCTTGGATGGGGGACACATTCCCTTGCTTAGTGCCAAGAACCTTTGGCATTATCATTTTACACAGGGAGATGCAAGTCTTCATAATCCAAGGCTTGGGCTCCCCCTCCTTGATCTCTGGGGGGAAAGAAATCTGAAGACAGAATGAGCCGGCTAGGCATGTCCTCCCAACGCTGCAAATCTGGCTGGGACATGGGGCCCGAGCTGTAAATCCCACCAGGGCTGTTCTCAGAAACCAAGTGATGGGACTATCTGACCTCACTGGATCTACCGGACCCTGGGCTTCTCTACTGACCCTGACCAAGGAAATGTTATTATCAATCATATGTTATTCATCAGATATTAATACGAATCACGTATGATTATGAACTCAACATTTTTTGAGTACTTCCTGTGTACCAGTCAACATTTGTTGAGTGTGTCACATCTATTCTCTCACTTGTTCCTTTTGTTCCTAGTTAGGAAGAAAGTACTAGTCTGGGTGCTATTTTACTGGTACTACAACTGAGGTTTAGGGAGGGTTAAGAATTTTCTAAACCCACAGTTACAGCAAGTTTTGCAGCCAAGAATGCCACTCAAGTCTGCCGCACACCAAAGCACAGACTCTTGCCTCCTAAGTCCTGCTCTCCAGGTCTCAGTAATATTATGGCATGAGCAAAAGAGCCCTTTTGCTCAAAAAGAGGGTTTTATTGGAGGTTGCAAGCTGTTTCATAGTGCCCAGACCTGAACTGATCGAAGACCCTTCATCTTTCGCCTCTACATGGCTCTCCAGATTCTTCCGTGCTCTTGCATGCCCTGCCATACCCCGTACAGTAGCTACCTGGACAATTACTTTTCTCAGACTTGTCAGGCTTCCCTATATCTCCATGTGGTTCCACCAGCTGGGGATACATGTTCTCTATTCTCTGTCTGGCAAAGCCTCCTTTCAAGAATAAATACCAAAGTTGGGGTGCCTGGCTGGCTCAGTCCACAGAGCATGTAACTCCTAATCTCAGAGTCATGAGTTCAAGCCCCATGTTGGGTATGGAGCTTACTTAAAAATTAAATTTAATTTAATTTAAAAAAATTTTTTAAAGAATAAATGCCAGTGTTGTCCCCTCCTCAGTGAAACTTTTCCTAGCCTTGAGAGAATTTACTTTTCCTCCCCTCACTGTGTTCTCCACATTGTGTCAACTTCAAATCTAGCCTCTAGCATATTGCACATGTGCACATGCCTGTCTTTTCCACTAGACGCTGTGCAGGCAAAAGTTGTTCATCTCTTGCCTTATCTTACTAACCTTCATAATGAGTTAGTACTAGTATTATTGTACCCAGTGCATGCTGGGTGGCCTTTATAGTAAACACTAGTGCTATTGTACCAAGTGCATGCTGGGTACTTAAAATATCTGTAGTATAAGTGAATGCATAAAGTGAGTTAAATTGGGGGAAAAAGCGAGTTTAATTAGAAGACATAATTAGGACTTCAGGGGTCACTGTTTTGCATTTGCATGTGCAGACACTGAGGCTCACAATGATTGGGTCAAAGTCATATTACCCAAATTACAAAAGAATTAAAGGCAAAAGATAAATCAGAACCAGTGTAAATCCACTGAGCAAACCCTCAGTCTTAGCTGGTAACCTACTACCTGTACATTTTGTTTTTATGAACAAAATGGAAAGTAGTCCAAAATGGAAAGTATGCTCTGAAAACTGGACTTATTTGATGACACATAAGGATCTAATGGGAACATTTTTTATTCAGATAGATTCAAGGAGATCTTCCTCATTTATTGACTTCTAAGGGTCAAAACTCCTTCCTGAGACCTCTGGAAAAGAGGGGAAATTGCTTTTTCTGGAAATAAGTAGACACCAACTAGAAAAAAAGTTTTACTGTAACTGTGTGCAAATAATAATCCTTCATGATGTGCCTCCATGCTGTTAGGGGGACTTTCAAGTTCATTCCAAACTGGGTTCAACGTCAATCAGAGAGACCACAGACTTGCTTACACCAGGGCACCTTGGTTGCCTGGCCTAGCAGCCACCTGGACTACGGGTCCTGGGAGGTGAGAGGTCCTTATGTTAGAGGCTGGATAATGCTTTGAAGATGTATCTGGTGCAGCAGGGAATACTTAAGGACCTCAGCTGCCAAACCGGCCCCCAAATCAATTCAATCCATCAGTCAATCAATCAAATGATTAGGACCAGTCCTAACATGTGTCTGTGTCTAAGCTCAGGCTGTAGTCCAGGCACTGCCCTCTCCAAGAGGAGCTGTGAAGTGGTAAAAAGGGGCTAAGCCAAGAGTATGGGCTCTACGATTTCATCCTCTGTCTCCTCTTCCCACCCTCATCCATCACACATTATGATTACACACACGATAGTGAACTCTGGCCACTACACCAGGTCACTGTCGGACTTGACATTTCAAGTTGAGTGGTGAGAACAACTAGGTCGTGTGCTAAGAAATACTCAGCCCAGATTCTCCATTGCTGTGCAAAAATAAAGCTTAGCTATGAGTTCGGCTTGGCTCTTGAGTCACATGACAGGGGATTAGCATATGGGTGTTCTCTGCACCTGTGCTCAGGTGTAGACTGCCATCAGCAGCAGTCATGCTTAGCAGCAGAGTGGGTCTAGAAATAGGTGTGGGCTAAGGATTCTTTCTAGGAAATATCACTCCTAAAGCACTCGCTTTTTATTGTTTAGAAAAAATTTGACCCCTTGATAGAGTGACCTGGGATGTGTCTTGGTTTCACTGGAGGAAGAGCACCAGAGTGCTTCATCCACTTCCCTATTTGACCTAATAGCCACTATCTCGATCATTTTTTTTTTATTTAAAGATTTATTTATTTATTTGAGAGAGAGAGAGAGTGCGCGCATGTGTGCATGAGTGGTGGGCAGGGGGAAGGGGCAGAGGGATAGAGAGAGAATCCTTAAGCAGACTCCCCACTGAGCATAGAGCCCAATGCAGGGCTCGATCTCACGACCCTGAGATCATGACCTGAGCCAAAATCAAGAGTCAGATGCCCAACTGACTGAGCCACCCAGGTGCCCCTCTCTACCATTTTATAATCCTAAATAGTAATACTGGAAAGAAGCATAACCCTGAAAGCACAAATTATCCTTAGGCATTTCAAAGGTGTTCAGAGCAGTTTATGTTTCTTACACTTCTGTTGAAAGCTGAAGCAGGCCGAGTTTCAAATACTGTTGTTTGGAGGGGGGAGGTTTCATGGAGGTCCACTATTTTAATCAAGTTCTTGATTATATTCTTTATTAGACTTGAGGTTCCTGAAAACTGATCTTACTACATTATTGCTTCTATGAATGGACAGGCTCCTCGATAGGCTCGCTAAAAACACCATTCCACTAGGGATTACTCTGAATAATTGTAGCACAGCCTTCTCCATGAGAGAATGCAAGAGAGGGGCCAGACGGGTGCCCCGGGATTACAAAAACAATAAACTCAGCAGCAGGGAAGGTAAAATAGTGTCCTGCTAACATGATGGAATGCTTTATCCACATTCCAAAAGCTTAAAAGAGGTGCCAGCTTTGGAATCCTACAGCAGTAAGGGCAGGGACTGGTCACACTGCATTCCTACTGCTGCTCAGGGAAAATTTAATATACAATGACTTCCGGCTTCCCACCTGCTGAGCCATGCTGTAGGAATTGCCTGAATTTATTGAGCAGCTTCCAAAAGTTCCAAACATTTTATATATGAGATCTCTCATGAGTATGGTGATCCTCCAAAAAGGAAGTTAAGTGCCCTGTTCTTACTTCATTGAATGAATAGTAACAGAGATTTGAAGAGAGTTGGCTTCAGCAAGAACTAATATTTAGGAAATGAAGTTCTTTTGTCCATTCTGGCTCTGCAGCAAAATTGCTCTCAGACCAGACAGGAGTCATTCAGTTACTCGATGAGCACTCATTGATTAATTTGAGTGTCTAGTATCTGCCGGTCACCATGCTAGTAGTCACGGGAAGCGAGATAGGCATGGAATCTACTCTTATGACGAGAACAGTCTAGCATCTGATTGCCTTATTATGGGCTAGATGCTTCAGGGGAGACATAGTTGTCTTATAAAATCCCTTTTTTAAAGGAAACCCATGATCCCCCACATGCCAAGCTCCTTCCTGCCTCAAGGCCTTTGCATGTACTGATCCTTCTGCCGAATGCTCTTTTCCTGACCAGACAGATTTCAACTCAAATGCTTTCTCCTCATAGAAACCTTCCCCGACCAGCTCATCTAATGGTATCCCTCTCTCTTATTCACTTTACTATAACACTGCTTCATTTGCTTCTTTCTTTGGAATGACTGCATTCATCTGCGTGCCTCTTGATTCTGTTTCACACGGTTGAAGGTGGCTCCATGGCAACAGGATCTCATTTGTATCCCCAGAACCCAAAGAGCACCTGGAATGTAGTGAGTACTCAACACACATTTGTTGAGGGCGCAGTCAGTACAGTGTTCCACAGAGAAGTACCTTATAAGTAGAAGAGACAAAGTTTTGCACAGTGTAAGGGGAATGAGTATGGCGAACTGGGTTGATCAGCAAATGCTATCTGCAAAATTTAGATTGGAATCTAGATCATGATGAACAAAGAAAATATGAATGTGGCTGGGGCCATATGAGGGTGGGCCAGAAGGGCATGAGTGAAGGACCTGGAAGCAGGAAGGAGTCGTTAGAATGGCTGAACCCAAGAGTTTGTGGAAGCAAGCAGTGAGCCTGAAAAGGCAGCCTGGACCAGCCCGTGGACAGCCCCAGTGCCAGTGGCAGAAAATATTCTCCAAGAAGAGAAAGGACTCAAGAATATTTGGTTGCATTCCTACTGAATAAAGCCCATAGTTTGTTGTTGTTTTGAGAGAATGACCATTGACATTTCCTAGAAAATGCCATACAGTATTTTTTCAAGTTTTTATTTTTAATTCTAGTTAGTTAACACACAGTGTTATATTAGTTTTTGGTGTACAGTATAGTGATTCAACACTTCCATGTACCTGGTGCTCATCTCCACAAGTGCACTTCTTAACTCCCATCCCCCCAACTCCCCTCCTCTCTGGTAACCATCAGTTTGTTCTCTATAATTAAGAGTCTGTTCCTTGCTTTGTCTGCCTCTCTCTTATTTTCCCCTTTACTTCTTTCTTTTGTTTCTTAAATTCCACAAGAGTGAAATCATATGGTGTTTGCCTTTCTCTGACTTAATCCACTTAGCATTATACTCTCTAGCTCCATTGCTGTCATTGCAAATGGCAAGATTTCATCCTTTTTTAGGACTGAATAATAGTCCATTTTATCGATATACCACATCTTCTTTATCCATTCATCAGTTGATGGACACTTGAGCTGCTTCCGTATCTTGGCTATTATAAACAAGGCTGCTATAAACATTGGGGTGCATGTATCCGTTTGAATTAGTGTTCCTGTATTCTTTGGGTAAATACCAAATAACGCAATTGTCATAGGGTAGTTCTATTTTTACATTTTTGAGGAATCTCCATACTCTTCTCCACTTTGGCTGCACCAGTTTAATGCCACCCAATACTTAGACCTCTCATCTCCTACTTCAAATGTAAGCAAGTCAATGAGAAGCTAGAGGAAGGATAAATAAATCCCTTCATAGCCAACCTCTCCAGGCCTCTCCCAAACCTGACATTGTGTGAAAAGCATTGGGGAACTGAGGTAGGCACAGCAAAAGAGTCCAAAGTGCTCCCCCAACCCCCAGGAGACAGTGTGGAAGGCACACACACCACATTGAAGATGAGACTCAGCGCACAAGGACCATAAATCTACTGGCAGCTCAGGGACTTAATAAGAAGTAGGTTACCAAGGAGCTTCACATTTATGAGGAATGACTTTGCCATTTAAGACAGTTTAAAGTGGACTAAAAAAGGACCATTAAAAGCCTTCATTCTTGAAAAACCATTTTAGGATAGCAGAAGGGAACGTGATTAAAATTTTATAAGTGAAAAGATACCATTTCCTTGTCCCTTTCTTCTTTAAAAACATAAAAGAAAAAATCTTTTTACGGCCAAAGGGGTCTGAAAAAGGGTCTGTGTGCATGTGAAGGGAGAATGACACTGCAAAACTTAAAAAAAGAACCTGATGATGTCTAAAAGCAAATGCATAACTCTTGAAGCTTCCTTGACACAGATCAGCTTCTGTTTGCAGCTCAGCAAACCATATGCTATATTCACTCACTCCTCAAGGATCATCCGTTCCTTTCCAAGTATTAAGATGTCAGCGAAAATCTACCTTCTGGGGAAATTTAATCTGCTGGAGAAGAGCTGCTGACGCTCATAAAAATAGCTGTCAGACATTATGACTCCTCGGGGACACGTACGGTGAAGGGGTCACAGAGCCCAGGGTGGAAAAGCAAAGCTATTTAGGATCCTCAAAGATCAGGCAGGCCAGAAACCCTTGACCCAGGTTCCAAAAGCCCTAAGAGGCATTAGGGTATCTAGAAATTCCCTGAAATTGAGCAAAAACTTTCACGCCTTTGTGGGATTTGGGGCTGGGGGGAAATTTTCATCAAATTCCCAGAAGTCATGACCAAAAAACGACTAAGAACCATCAAGTTAGGACAACATTTCCATGGGTATTTTGTGCACTCTCAAAAATTGTTTTTCACTGCACAAGAATTACTTGATTACATAAATCTTACAAGAAATTGAAAAATTAAGAGATAAGTCTGAAGCCTCTTCCATACCTGCCTCCTATCTGTTCCCCTTACTGTTGCTCCCTACAGAGATGATGGTCGTTCTATGCATTTTCATAATTTTGCAGTCACAGAGAAAATTTAGAGCATTTGGGTGTGATTTACCAAACTTAAATGGTACTATGTTTTATATATATTTCTGCAACTTGCCTCTGCCCTCCACAATGTCTCAGGGAGAGCTCCACATGCGTATATTTGGAGCCACCTCTTCCTTTTAACCTGCTGCATAGTATTCCACAGGAAGGCTGTGCTACTCAGTCTACTCAGCCATTTCTCTATTGATGAACATTTAGGTTGTTTCCAGTTTCCTTTCATGGCCAATGATAGCACTACGAATATCTTTGTATGTGTCTGTTTCTGCCCTGGTACAAGTGTTTCTCTAGCAGAAAGGCTAAGAGGGGAAATGGCTTGGTCATGTATATAGGCTTACTTTTAATTTTAAAGTAACCTGCCAAACTCTGCTCTAGTAGAAGATGTTGCATTGGCTTACCTTCTACTAGTCAAATCTGAGTATGTTTCTTATATCCAACTGCCACACCAGATAATCAATCCTTTAAATTGCTACCAATCTGAAAGATAAAAAGTGTACCCCCTTTTATTTTCATGTGTATTTCCCTAGTTGTGAGGTTCCATCTTTCCATATGTTTATTGACTTTCTATATTCCCTTTCCACTGAACTGTCTGTTTGAAGAGAAGGGCTTCTTACACTTTACCACACATCAGAATCATCCTGAAGACTTAAAATATGATTGTGGGGCCCGACCCCCAGAGTTTCTGATTCAGTGAGTGAAAGTGAATATGCATGTCTGACATGGTCCCAGGGGGTGCTAATCCTGCTGAGGTGGGGACCAGATTTTATTTTTTTTTAATTTTTTAAAAATATTTTATTTACTTATTTGAGAGAAAGACAGCACAAGCAGGGGGAGTGGCAGAGGCAGAGGGAGAAGCAGGGTCCCCTCTGAGCAGGGAGCCCAACATGGGACTCAATCCCAGGACCCTGGGATCATGACCTGAGCTGAAGGCAGACGCTTCACCCACTGAGCCACCCAGGCACCCCTGGGAGACCAGATTTTAAAGCTACTACAACTAGAGAAGTGTCCTGGTTCCTGTTCCTCTCTGTTGTTCCATCTCAGTGATTCTCAACCCTGGTTGCACAGTGGAATCATCTGGAGAGCTTTATAAAAGTACCAGTGCCTGAGTCCCACCCAGATTAATTAGGACAGAATGCCCTCCATGTCTGTATTTTTTATTTTATTTCTTATTTGTATTTTTTTTTTAAGTCACCAGGTGAGTTTGACGTTCAGCCAGGATTGACAACTTTTGTCAGGTGATTGACAACTTTTGTCAGTACTTTGAAGGAGGGCAAAATCCTTCATCTTATTCCCCCACCTTAGAGCATATATCACATTTATACAGTGATTTGCTCGGGACCATCTCATATGCTCTTGCCTTGTGTTTTACCCAAAGGCACCATACTACGAATTTACAACAAAAATAATACTTTCACTCATATTTGTTCAAAATGTTGCTTGTTTGTTCTGCTCAGGGGCAATCCAATGTGGTAGACATTCAGACCCAAGTTCTTATCTCAATTCTGCAGTTCACCAGCTACATAACGCTTAGATCAGTACTAAGCTTCTGTTTGCTCATCGATGAAACGGGCTACATTATAGCTACTTGACAGGCTTACATAAATAAAATGAGGTATGTTAGGTGCCAGGATGGTGCCCAGCACAGTAAGAACTCAACAAAACCACACTGGGATTCCTTCCCACTTTGTGACTTATTTGAGATAAAAAATCTGGTTTCCAGATTCCCTCCTCACAGATGGAACAATCCTACCTCCCTCCATGCATCTCGTAGAGCAATTACAAGTCATTCCCAGGGCTCCAAACAAAATCCTCATGCTACTCCTAAAGCCTGCTTCAATTTCATATAATTGGGTATGAATTTACTTAGAAATAAAGGCTTCAATAAAAATATTTTTTAGTACTGAATGATAAAGGACAATCAATCCATCAATATTATTGTCTGTTACATGCCAGGCACTGAAGGAATTCAAAGGTTAGTAAGACCCCAATCCCATCCTCAAGAACCAGTAGTGGGTTTGGGGATACTTGAAACTTAAAGACAACTGACAAAATCAGGTGGGGATGCTAAGTGACAGTGAACTCTTCTAAGTAGTTCCAACAGAGAAAGGAGAAAGCGGTCAAGGACACCTTCAAAGACTTTGAAGGAAAAGCAGACTGCAGGTATAGAGGAGAGGAGTGTTTCTCATAAGGAATGTGGAGTAAGTGACAACAACATCATTGAAGGCACTTGAAGGAGCAACAAGTAGAGCTGACTCATTCATGAAAGGGAGCTGAGAAGCAGGGTGGAGGAGGCAGAGCATGGGGGAGCTGGTGCAGGACATTAAAGACCAGGGAGCAAGTTTCGGTGTCACCTGATAGACTGGATTTTTAGCAGCAGCTGCTTTGTTTTGCTGAAATTGAAGAGGAATATGACTTAACTGCATTTTTTCATTTTATTGTTTGCTTTTAAATAGTTAAATTTAATTTTTTGATGGGTATGACTGTATGGCACAAAACACAAAAGGTATTCCAGTAAAAAGTCCCCTCCCACCCGTCGCTCAGCACCTAGTTTTGCCCGCTGGGCAATCAGGGTTCTCAGTTTCAAGGGAGCACCCATACATATATACATATATATATAATTATACATGATTAAAAATAAATTAGCGCATACTGAGTGACTGCAACTAGGGGAAACTAGGGTTCAGTTCCTGTGAGCCTCTGGTCACACTTGGCGTCAGTTGATCAATACATCATCTGGTTTTATGTGTCATTCTGTTTAAAAACACCTTATTTAGTATACATTGTTGATTCATTAGCGTTGAACTCATGGCCAACAGCACAACTCCTGCCTGCACGAAACTTAGTGAATGTGAGTATCTTCTCCATAAGGCACATCATGGCCTTCTTGCACTTTGGAACAGTGAACAGAATGTTATTACCCCTGGGCTTGAAACAATGAAAAATCACACAAATGCAAAAAAATGGGGCACCTAACAGACCAGGAAAAGGGCGTTGCTCACAGTATGTGAGCTGAAGGCAGAGTGTCACCTTGTTCATCCTCAGCTGGGAACTCAAATTTTTCACCACGCTGAGCATGTCCACGGTGACCACAAAAGTTCATGAGGACTGATTGGCGGGTTACAAATACATTTCAGCAACAAGCTAGCAAATATGGAACCACTGAATAATGAGCATAGACTGCATGGATCAGACGTTAGAAGATACAGTTTTCCCCTATTTTCGTGCAAATGGTAAGAGCCATGGTAAGGGAGGTAAGTGGCGTGAGGGGGAAGAGATGCAGTGAGGAGCAGTCCCCACCCTGAGGCACAGAGTTCCAGGGAGGGGACATCAGAGTTCACGGGTGGACCACCAGGAGGCTGGCTGCACTGCCAGGATGGGAGGATGTGGCCGTGGTGGTCCTAGGGTCTCCTTCCACCCGGGTAGCTTGGGAAGGAGTGGGCCTGCAATGTCAAAGGGAGAGCAGTCTGGCAAACGAAGACCAGGACTGGGCGTGGGTAGAAGCAGCAGGCAGGGAAATGAAGGAAGGCATAACTGTGAACTCAAAAGAACTGGAAGGACCCGTGGTGGAGCAGAGGGGTAGAGGGATGACCTTAGTGATCCAACTAGTGTCTGTAAAACAAAAACAAAAACAAAAAAACCTTCAAGTTTAGACATTATTTGTCATGCAAAAACATTCAAAGCTTGGGCTGCTGAGAGGACAACAGGAGGAACTGCGTCTGAGCTGATGCTTACATGAATTCCAGGGGCCACGACCACCCTGATTTAAGGAAGGCAAAGTTTCCAGAGGCCATTTTAGGGGCTGTCGCTATTTTCAGTCAACCTAGCTCTGTGAAAGAAGGCAGCCTGACTGGAAGTAAAATCTTAGAGTCTGGAGGATTTTAGAATAATGACTGGATTTGATTCTAATCTAACACGGTTCTCTTCCTAGAGCACCTGCTAGGAGGGCTTTGCTTAAACACAGCTGGGAAGGAGTTAGCTTTCTGATCTATCTCCCTGCTATACACAAAATGTGTATGTCTCCCCCAAATTCTTATGTTGAAACCTATCCCCAATGTAATGGTATTTGGAGGTGGAGCTTTTGAAAGACAAGGAGATCATGAGGGTGGAGCCCTCGGTGCCCTTATAGAAGAGCCCCCAGAGGGCTCCCAGGCCCTTCCACCACATGAGGACAGAGGAAATGGTGGTTGTCTATCAAACAGGAAGCAGGCTCTCACCAGACACTGAATCTGCCGATGCCTTGACCTTGGACTTCCCAGCTGCCAGAACTGGAGAAATAAATTTCTGTTTCCTACCTGTCTATGGTGTTTTGTTACAGCAGCCAAAACTGACTAAGACACTCCCTATAAGGGTCCCCAGGAGTCCAGGGCTATGGTCAAGGAGAACAAGACCAAGAGTCACCGTGCTTATTAAGCTCTGAAAAAGTCACCATTTCGTTCCTGAGAACTGGTTGCTCTACGTATCCCAACAGTGCTCTGGCTTGGCTCATGACCGTGTTTCTCAGGATGTCCTAATTCTAAAGTCAGTAGAAGCTACCACAGGCCTTCTGCAAGAAACTGTCCTATAAACCATAACCGCATGTCAGAAGTAGAATAGAACACCAGTGACTGCCGATGTTATCAGACACCAAGCCTATTAACTGAGTGCCCTCATCCTTAAAATTCAACCTTCTAGGTATTTCCAGCCAGTGTGGAGAAGCTTCATTGTTCGATACATTGTGGCTATGATTTCAGCATATTGCCAAGGAACAGATGTTTTTTTGGGTGTGAATATTTACATTGGCATAGGGCAGTGGTTCTCAGCTGGGGGCTATTTTGCCCCTCCTGGTGACATTTGGCAATACCTAGGGATATTTTTGATGATCACATCTCAGGGGAGGGGACATGCTCCTGGTACCTAGTGGGAAAAGGCCAGGGATGCTGCTGAACAACCTACAATGCAGAGGTCTACCCCTACAACAAAGAATCACCTTGTCATTGTGGAGGGTGAGAAACCCTGGAACGGGGATTTTATCCTGCTGTAGCATCTTGTTCAAAATGTATTTAAAATACATTGAAATGTATTTCAATTGTTACTTCAAGTCCATCTGCTGACAGGCCATTATCCATCAAATTCATAATTTACAGCTTGTAGGAGTTGACATATAATTGGCAATCAAAAACCCAGACATAGGAATTAATCTGGGATCCGTACTTTTGGTTAGCCTACAGCATTTCATTTTTGAGATGTGCACTGCTGACTCAATAGATTTCCTTATTTTATTCACTGTGTCTCAAAACTGTCATTTAACAATGACACTGAATGAAGTTGACTCGAGCTCATTTGGTGTAATCTGCAATTTCATACGCTGTCGATTCCTCCAGATCCTGCAGAGGTGAGACAGAACCAGCTCCCATTCTTGGGCATTTACCTCAGGTCAGCTTCCAGTGGTAAGCAAAAGGGTGACAAAGATAAACAGACATGTACCTTGATTGATGCCTCTAAGGGATGCATTGTGTGTATATAAGAAACAGTATTTTAAGAGATGAAAAAAGCATTCTAGAAAACTCTATTTTTCTTTCTTTATGAAACTCTAGAATTTGGAAAATGATTTTCTGTGCCCTAAATGTAAGCTGGGTAGACATCTAATTATGCATCCTGGACACTGGACTCTGAAGGATGCATATGAATCTCCTGAGAATTTCATTAAATGCAGATTCTGATTCAGCATCCTGTGGCAGAGCCAGAGATTCTGGATTTCTAACAAGTTCCCAGGTGATGCTGATGCTACTGGCCTGTGGACCATTTCTGAGTAGCACCAGGATGCAGAGGATTCTTGGTAGCCCTTTGTTATAACCTGTTGCTATTTAAAAGCCACAGGTCATAATATCCAGTATTTAGAAATCACTTCTACTCCCTTACTTTCTTCATTACGTAAGGAAATAGAAATCTTTGGGCCTTTGCTCCACCAAGGGTCTAGAAAAAGGAATGTTTGTATCAACCAAAAAGTAATAGAGAATGGATGTACGTAATAATCATTAGGTATCTATTTTGACTTGAAAGATGGCCCTTGTTCAAAATGAATGTCAAATATTTGCTTTTAAAGATATAGCAGCATTTTACAGCTGAACAATGAAAAGCCCACTAGAACAAGAATCAGTAGAACCAGGCACCAATCTTGCCGAGGGGTCACCTTAGAGAGTCAGGAAGCTTCTAGAGCCCTGGTGTGAAAGGGAATGAGGTCCCTTCACATTCTGAAAGACTACAACTGTAAGGTGGGGAAAACTTATTACTATTAGTTAAACCATACACACATCTTAGATACGCTCTTTTGTAGGTATATTTGGTAATACTAACAATTATTTAAAAAGTTAAATGGTGTCATTGTCAGGAAGTTAGAGATAGATATTCTATTTCTAGGCTAACTTATTTACAAGAAAGGGGCAGCATGAATGGGGATTTTGAGGCCAGTAAAACTATTCTGTATGATATTCCAATGATAGATAAATGACATATGGCTTTGTCAAAACCCAGAGAACTTAGAGTACAAAGAGTGAACCTTAAGGTATGCAAATTTTAAAAAAATCTTTAGGAGGCCAGAGGATCCCAAAAGGAATGCAGACTATAATAAAGGAATATAACTATATTACAAATGGATGAAACAATCATACTGAGGAGGGGAGGGGAGAAGAGGTGGTAACCTAAGTAATTTTAGGAATGAATAGAATCTGTAAGATTAAAAAAGCAAAAGGGCCTACACATACCTTCCGTATTCTAGTTGATGAAGTTGTTTCCCATGGGGGATACAGGGTAAGAAGTCCGATACTGCTGTACAGATATACTGAAATTGAACAATTAAGTGAATGGTCGATGTTGGGGCCCAGATTTCTCACTCCTGGAGTGGGAGTTTATAGATAAGCAAAGGAAGGAGTCTAGAATGATCCATGTGGTAACAGATTAAAGTTCACCAGGATTAACTTAATAGACAGATGGTTATATATACTGACATGTATATATACACAGGTGAAGATTTACACGTATATTTCTTTGCTCTGTCCACAGAAAAGGCTTAAAGTAATGATATCGCCCTAGCAACAAGCACACTTAAAGCCCAGATATTGCTTTCTAATACCATTCCCCAATAAAAGGAAGCAGGTTCCTTGAAGAAAGAGTTGAATGAAGGATAAGAGAGGGAAATATAGATGAGCCCGGAGTATCTTATAGTGTCAGAAAGTAAGGCAGTGCTAACACAAAACAAACAAAACACCCGCACACATAATAATAGGAGTATGTCAAAGGGACACAGGAGCCAACTAAAACAGTTGCCAATGGCCAAAAGTAGAATGGTTTGAGCCACAAAATAAATAAAGTAGTATTGGGTTATAACTCAAAGTATAAAATAAATATCCATACTGACACAAATACTTGGTGAAATTAGTAAGTGGGGGAGAAGAGAAAAATTTCTCATGCAGAAGAATTCCAAGTAACTCATGTAGATACTCAGCCCTTGAGAAGGGGGAGCATAACTACCCACTGCATGAGTATGGGCTGCCTTAGTAACTTCCTTCAGAAAAAAAAATACAAGGTGGAAAGGGGGAAAAAAAGAGTAACTTTAGAGAACCTAACAAATACAACGTCTGCCAGGTGATCAAACTCAACATTAACAAGAAATTACATTTTACCTCTGTGATCTCAATTCCCCAAACCAATAACCCCAGTCCAATAATAAGGAAAACATCAGACAATAGAGGGGTATCTTATAAAGTACCAGAGCAGTACTCCTCAAAACCATCAAGGCCGGATGCCTGGGTGGCTCAGTCAGTTAAGCGTCTGCCTTTGGCTCAGGTCATAATCCCAGGGTCCTGGGATCGAGTCCCACATCAGGCTCCCTGCTCAACGGGGAGCCTGCTTCTCCCTCTGCCTGCTGCTCCCCCTGCTCATGCTCTCTCTCTCCCTCTCTCTCTCTGTGACAAATAAATAAATAAAATTAAAAAAAAAACTGTCAAGGTCATCAAAAGGAAAGGACGCATGACAAACTGTCACAGCCAAAAGGAGCATAAGGAAAAATGGCAACTCAATGTCACAAGGTGTCCTGGATGGGATCTTGGCACAGAAAATGAATATTAGGTAAAAACTGAGGAAATCTGAATAACCTATGGGCTTTACTTAATAATAATGTATCCACAAATGTAGGGACCCGAAGGGGTACGTGCACCCCAATGTTTATGGCAGCAATGTCCACAATAGCCAAACTGTGGAAAGAGCCAAGATGCCCATCGACAGATGAATGGATAAAGAAGAGGTGGTATATATACACAATGGAATATTATGCAGCCATCAAAGGGAATGAGATCTTGCCATTTGCAACGACGTGGATGGAACTGGAGGGTGTTATGCTGAGTGAAATAAGTCAATCAGAGAAAGACATGTATCATATGACCTCACTGATATGAGGAATTCTTAATCTCAGGAAACAAACTGAGGGTTGTTGGAGTGGTGGGGGGTGGGAGGGATGGGGTGGCTGGGTGATAGACATTGGGGAGGGTATGTGCTATGGTGAGCGCTGTGAATTGTGCAAGACTGTTGAATCACAGATCTGTACTTCTGAAACAAATAACGCAACATATTTTAAGAAAAAAGAAAAAGAAGAAGATAAGAGGAGAGGAAGAAAAGGGGAGTATGTCAGAGGGGGAGACAAACCATGAGAGATGATGGACTCTGAAAAACAAACTGAGGGTTCTAGAGGGGAGGGGGGTAGGGGGATGGGTTAGTCTGGTTATGGGTATTGAGGAGGGCACGTTCTGCATGGAGCACTGGGTGTTATGAACAAACAATGAATCATGGAACACTGCATCAAAAACTAATGATGTAATATATGGTGATTAACATAACAATAAAAAAATGAAAAAAATACAAAACAAAATAGCCCACTGGGGGCTGATGGGAAAGTGGACGGAGGTATAGATAAAACAAGACCAGCCATAAATAGATAATTGTTGAAGCTAAATATAGATGTATATCCTCTCTACTGTTAGGTATATTTTGAATTGTCCATAATAAAAAGACTAGAAGATCTGGCAGAAACTACCTCTGTGATCAAGCCCAACATTATCAGTTGACTTTCACTATTGATAAGTCATGTTGATATCATGTACCCCCTGATCTGATGCACTGAGAAGGGCACTCCAGACCTGTGGTATTCTTTCCCAAAACCCAGAACCCCAGACTAAGTATGAGGAAACATCAGACAAAAATCAAACTGAGGAACATTCTAAGAAGATGTCGGACCGGTACTCTTCAAAAGGTGTCAAGGTCATGAAAAACAAGCAAAGACCAAGAAACTGTCACAGCTAAGGAGGAGCCTAAGGAGACATGAGGCCATGAATGTAGTGTGGTACCCTAGCTTGGGTTCTGGAACAGGACAAGCACATGTAGTGGGAAAACTGATGAAATTTCAATAAAGTCTGAAGTTCAGTTAATCATAATGAACCCACATTAACTTCTTACTCTTAAACAAATATACTATAATTATAGGACATGTTCACATTAGGACAAACTGGGTGAAGAGTATATGAGAACTCTTTGTGCTTTCTTTACAATTTCCCTGTGAATCTAAATTAATTCCAAACTAAAAATTTATTCTGAAAAAAGTCTAAAAGGAAAGAATTTGGATTCCCAATGGCATTATTGCACAGATTTCTTGTTGCATGAGAAAAATAAAACATATTTTTAAAAAGTAAATGCCACTTACCTAGTCTGTTCCTTGCATCTGAATGAATATGAACTGATGAAATACGCTTATTGTTTGTCTGAAGCCATTAGCTCCTGAAACCCACCACTGAGAATAACAGCACTCAGCACCCTGCAGCAATGGTGGGGGGGCTCATCTGACCAACCCCCGACCCCACAGAGATCTCAGGTTCACAAAGGGAGAGATGGGAAGTGAGGGGAAGAAGTCATCTCCTTGGGAACTTGGGAACCTGCCTAAAGCAAACAATTAGCAAGACCCTTTAGGAAGTAGCTGCGACACAAGATCAACCAAAAAACAACAGCTTTCTTTTCAACTCTGTTCATCAACTACAAAGAAATAGAGAACATAATAGAAAACAAGTCTCATATATCAAGTAGCAACAAAAATTACAAAATATCTGGGAATAAATATTAAAATGTGCAAACTGTATATGAATAAAGCTATGAAACTTTACAGGACATGAAAGAAGTCTTGCATAAGCGAAAGACACATCATCATGTTCCTGAATATAAAGCTGCTACATTGTAAAGATGTCAGTTCTTCCTAAATTAATCTATAAATTAAATATATCACCAAAGTTCCGATGTAAAACCTAAATCTCATCTACCATAAAAACGTTTACGCAGAGTGGATCATTTATCTCAATGTAAGACATAATACTGTAACACATTTACAAGATAATGGAAGAAAAAAGTCTTTGTGACCAAAGCGTTCTTGGACATGGCACCAAAAATACAATCTATCAAAGAAAAATATAGATAAACTGGACTTTACCAAAATTTAAAACTTCTGCTCTGAGAAAAATACTGCTAAGAGAATGAGAAAACAAGCTGCGGGCTGGGAAAAAGTACTTACAAATCACACAATCCAACACACAGGGACCAGCTACATGATGCCTGGGGTCCAGTACGGACTGGAAATGTGAGACACTTTGTTGAAAATTATTAAGAATTTCAAACTGTGACAGTAGAGTGTCAAGTGAAATGGGGGGCCCTTCTGAGCATGGGGCTGTGTGACTGCGCAGGTCACACTCCCACGAACCATCCCTGCCAACAACAGATCTGTATTCAGAATTCACAACGAACCCTCAAAATTCAGTGGTAAGGAAACAAGTAACCCATTTTAAAAACGGGAAAACATTTGAACAGACACTTCACCAAAGAGTTGACAAGGACGGCAAGTAAGCACATGAAAAGGTTTCAACACCATAAACCATGGGGAAACACAGGCTGAAACCACAATGAGATACCACCACTATTCACTGATCAGAATGACTACAGTAGGAAGAACCGACAACAGCAGTGCTGGTGAGGACGCCGAGGAGACAGAACTCTCTGGCATCGCGGGTGGGAGTGCAAAGCAGCACTGCCACCCTGGAAAACAGTCTGGCAAGTTTTCTCACAAAGTTAAATATGCACTCACCATACAACCCAGCAATCTCACTTTTTGGTATTTACCCGTGAAAAATGAAAACTTCTGCTCACACAAAGATCTGTACATGAGTGTTTAAGACAGCTCTGTTTGTCATGGCCCCAAAACCACAGACAATGTAAATGTCCTTCAGCAGGGAAGAGTGGATGAGCTATGCTACTTCCATACAATGCAGTGCTGCTTAACAATAAAAAGGAACGAACTCAAGAACTTGGATGAATCTCAAAGGCTTTGTGCTGAGTGAGCCTCAGAAGGCTATATACTAGAGGATTCTACTTACATAAGCTTCTCAAATAGATAAAACTTTAGGGACAGAATTGATGGTGGTAGCCAGAAGTCAGGTTTGGAGGAGGGTGTGACAACCAAGGGGTAGCAGGAGGGAGCTCTGGGGAGATGAAATTGTTCTGTATACCGACTGTGACGGTGCCTCCACAAATCCATGCTTGTGCCAAACTCACGGAACTATACAATTTGACCATATGCTAATTTTTACATCCAATGCAATTTTGTTTGTTTATTTATTTATTTTTATTTATTTATTTTAGAGAGGGAAGGAGGAGCAGACAGGGAGGGAGAGAGAGAATCTTAAGCAGGCTCCATGCCCAGCACAGAGCCTGATATGGGGTTCAATCTCACCACCCCTGAGATCATGACCTGAGCCAAATCAAGAGTCAGACACTCAAACAACTGAGCCACCCAGGCACCCCAAATCCAATGTAATTTTAAAATGGAACTTGACAAGCTGATACCAAAGGTCAGCCAGAAGAGAAAATGTAGGAGGATAATGGAAACATTTTAAAGCAGAAAAACATTTGAAAATTTGATCTACCAGATTCGAAAATATCTTATAGGATTATCATAACTGGAACGTCCCGTAAGATTATCATAACTGCTTGGTACAGAGAAATGGATCTGAAGAAAGACAAATCAATGGAAGAATCAGAAGCAGGTGTACATGCAAATTTAGTTTATGATAAAGTTAACATTTTAGACCAACAGGTTGGACTATACAATAAATGGTTGAGAACAAATGGGTATCTATTTCTTTTAAAGTATAGTTACATCACATTATGTATAAAAATAAATGGTAGCTGCATTAAAGAACTAATTGTATGAAACAAGATTATAAAAGTTTTCTTCAGGGGCACCTGGGTGGCTCAGTCGTTAAGTGTCTGCCTTCGGCTCAGGTCATGATCCCAGGGTCCTGGGATCGAGCCCCGCATCGGGCTCCCTGCTCGGCGGGAGGCCTGCTTCTCTCTCTCCCACTCCCCCTGCTTGTGTTCCCTCTCTCACTGTCTCTCTCTCTGTCAAATAAATAAATGAAATCTTTAAAAAAAAAGTGTTCTTCAGAAATATGTGCATATATGTGTGTTTACAAAAATGTTTGCTGAAGCATCGTTTGTAATATGAAACAGGAAGAAAGAAGAAGAAAGAGAAAGAAACGTCCATCAGAAGTTAAATGACATATATTCATACTATGGAATAGGTATACCAATGTATGTTCTGATATGAAAAGATTTTTTTCAATGCAATGCTAAATGCAGAGAATGATTTCTTTATTAAAAAAGATCTTTGGGGGCGCCTGGGTGGCTCAGTCAGTGAAGCATCTGCCTTTGGCTCAGATCATGATCCTGGGATCCTGGGATCGAGCCCTGAGTCAGGCTCTCTGCTCAGCATGGAGTCTGCTTCTCCCTCTGCCTCTCCCCCTGCTCGTGCTCTCCCCACCCCCCAATAAATAAATTAAATTTTTTAAAAACAGATCTTTGGAGAGCCAGGGTCCAAACTACTAATCGTGGAACAGAAGGCAAAGAGGAGAGCCTTCACTTTCTACTCTATATACTTCATTTTTAAAGCCTTATCACTGCACACAGCAAGGTATTATTTATTATTCACAAACTGACTGACTGCCTCACTATGTAACCAACACAAGGAGCCATGGGAATCTGAGAAAGGCTCAGTCCAGTTGGTGAGCGGCGGTCACAAGAGAAGGAACACTTGTGCCAGGGTGCCTGCCAGACCCTCTTGGCAAGCAAGGCTTTTCGGTCAGGCCAGGCTAGGGCCCTAGTTCCCAGTAAGAAGTAGTTGTCGAGGAATAAGAAGACTCTTCTGGTTAAGATCCAGGCTTTGCAAGTTCAGAAATTTGCATTTTCCAAGAGTTGTCGCAAGAAAAATAAAACCAAGGAAAGGAGAAAACAAGAAACCAAGGCAGTGTGAAAAGAATGCTCTATCTCGAGCTCTTCAATATGGAGGTCAGTCATATTCAGTGCTGCTAAGTGAGGCTGAGAGGGAAAATACCTAATAACTAGACCCACTGAAATCCCCTGACAAGCATTTCCTGTGAGATCTATACAAGCAAGCCATGAGGGAACATCAGCAGTAATGGCTTACACATACACATGTAATAGTTTACGTGTATACACACATACGTACACAGAGCATTATATATAGTGTTTTGCAATTTATAAAACCCTCTACGCGCAGCTTTGTATTTGACCCTTAAAGCAGAACAGGTGTTACTATGACTCTAACGTTACAGATAAGAAACTAGAAGCTTGAAGAGATCTGACAATGGTTTCTCACCAAGTTCCAGGACCATTCGAGGTGGTTGCTTATGCATAAGTAAGGTACCTGAGCCATCAGAAGTACGTTCCACAGAATACACCAGAGGAAACGTTGCCACTTCTTTAGAAAAGCACATAGAAAGATCAATCTCAGTTCAGCAAGGGAAAGACAGTTTGAAAAACATAGTTGTAAAAAATACTTAGTGATTATATAAATATAACACATATATTTATATGCATACATAAAAACTCCTTTTGCTAGAATTACTGATGCCTCAAATAACAGAAATGCAATCCAAAATTACTTCAGCAGAATAAACAATAATACTCCCAAGGTGAATCCTGCCTTCAGTTGTACAATTATTGTCAGTCACTGTAATTTTACTTACATAATATTACTCGTTGCTACAAGGGAATTTCTTGAGCTATGCTCCTAGCCTTACAGTCCTTTAATGTTGCTTGAATAAATTGGAGCTATATTTGGAAGTCACGGAGAGTTAATTATCACAAGGTCATTGAGTGAAATTGTCCTCTTATAACATTGTTTACTACTTTAAATGAACTAACAAGCTTTCTACAAAGAATTACAAGAAAAACATTTAAATGTAACATACATAGGGTTTTTTGTTTGTTTGTTTTTATAAAAACATCTGTAGCTTCAAGGTGGTACGTCAACAGTCCTCAGAACTGGAGAAACACATTCTGGAATGTTATAGGACATGTCTTTGCTCATCTTAACCAAAAGACTTAGAAATTGAACTTCGAGTGGAACAATACAGAGTAACTATGGGTTTACGGTAAATCTTATGTAACTATGCGCTAGTCTTCTTCCCACAAGGTGTGATGGCTAGCTCAGTGCTCATCCTCACACCACCTGAGTCAACAGCTCCCCATCCCTTCAAGGCTTCTTTTTACAACTGCCACCCGGCATTTGTAGTTCTGTTTTCAGTTATAATTTCTAGCTAGGGATGAGGCTTTAAAAGTTGTGTTTTGAAAAAAAGTTTTGTTAAAGAAGACAGGGCTTCAAATGTTCTGTGCCGTAACAGCAACCACTTGCCCTGCACTGTGCTAAGCCGCATTCTATCCTTCGGGCCTCACGGTCCTGCAAGGAAGGAAGCGACAGTCCAAAGCAAAGTAACATGGTCAAGGCCACAAGGCAGTAAATTTCGGAACCAAGACTTGAACCTCACAGAGCCATGGGAATCCAGAGCATGGCTCTTCACCAGAGGACATGAAAATGCAGACCTAAATGTGGGATCTAATACTTAAAAAGAAGCAACGCACACTTTTAATTTTGAACTTTCTTCATTGACATTTCATCCAAGAAATACTTATTGTGTCCACCATGTTCCAGGGAGTACCCTAATTGGCCAGATAGGACGGTGAATGAGATTCTTGGAGTTTACGTTCTAGTGATGGGGAAAGACAATAAACTCACAAGCAAGCGAATAAATAAATAAAAAAAGAAAATGTTGGATAAGGGCTCTGTCAGGCACTAAAGAGGAAGAGGAAGGATTCTAGCTACCTGCTTTCCTGCTTTCATCTCTCCTGGTTGTGAGCGCTTGGAGAGTAGGGGATACTGTTTCAGAGTGAAGATTTGTCTTAAACAATGACTTGCACATAGGAGTACACACTATTTAAAGAGCAAAGTACGCTCTCTGACCACTTTTATTTGAATGTAAATCACGGTCTTCTAGAAATTATAGTCCTTTGTGGCTTTAGTTTATTCTGCCTATATCTGAGGGTGAAATGCAGAATTTTCCTCCTTAATTCTGTAGGCCGCAAGAGCTCCTGTCATACTCGCTGTAGTCAGGAAGATCAGAAAACCCTGGAGGGCTCAACATGGCAACTTCTCCAGTTAGAAAAAAATCATGTGAAATTTAACTTTGTGAAGTCACTTAAGTTTGAAAAGTCTGACATTTTGGCTTGTTTTTCAAAATTCTCCCACAACCCAAATCACTAGCTGGAGCTATGAGATGAGCCACAAGTGCATCATTTATTAAATAATTCTTGTTCTTGACATAAATGGCACCATTGAAGGAAACAGTCATCAGCCAAAGAGCTTGTTGCACCTAATTCCTGTAAAAGTCACTAGATGCCCAGGCGTGTAGTTGCTCATTACTGAATTAGTGGACTTCAAAAATCACCTTTTTTTTTTTTAAGATTTTATTTATTTATTTGACAGAGAGAGACACAGCGAGAGAGGGAACACAAGCAGGGGGTGTGGGAGAGGAAGAAGCTGGCTTCCCACAGAGCAGGGAGCCCGATGTGGGGCTCAATCCCAGGACTCTGGGATCATGACCTGAGCCGAAGGCAGACGCTTAATGACTAAGCCACCCAGGCGCCCACCTTTCTTTCTTTTGACAAATATTTTTGAGTCCTGACCATGTGTCAGGTACCGGGACAGGCCCTAGAGATACAATGGTAGGCAACACTGGACTGTACCCTTGACCTCCATTCATGGAGTTCACTGAGTAATGGTACTTCTCCCATATGGTTTTCTGAATTCTGCTCTGTATCTTCTGAATCAGAATCCCTAGGGCATTTATTCTAAAGCCTCAGTGTGGATCAAAATCACAGACTGCTGTCCCTTCCACCCCCAGAGTTTCTGATTCAGTAGGTTTGGCATGAGGTTCAACAATTGGCATTTCTAACAAATTCCCAGGTGATGCTGATATAGCCGATATGGGGACCACATGATAACAACCACTAGCCTAAGGCACAGAACCCAAGTATCTGCAGGTAATTCTGACATGTGTCCAGTTGAAGATAAAAGTAGATTAATTTTGGATTAGTTGGGGGAGTGGGGCCTAAAAAACCAAGAAGAGAATCCATAAGGATTGGTGGATTAGTTATCATCTAAGAAAGGTAATAGTTGGCCTCATTTTTGACTGAACACTTACATCAGGGCTTCTTAGACTTTATTTTATTTTTAAGATTTTATTTACTAATTTGTCAGAGAGAGAGAGAGAGAGCACAAGCAGGGCGAGCAGCAGGAAGAGGGAGAAGCAGGCTTCCCTCTGAGCAAGAAGCCCGATGCGGGACTTGATCCCAGGACCCTGGAATCGTGACCTGAGTCAAAGGCAGACACTTAACTGACTGAGCCACTCAGGCGCCCCAAGATGTGCATTTCTAATAGGCTCCCAAGTGATGCTGACATGGCCTGTCCACACAGAAACTCAGGAAAATAGACCTCAGAGATAGCTATATGTTGTGTTAATGCTTTCTTGCTTTTGGCAGTAAGGGGCAAGTCCAAAATAGAAAAGAAAAAAAGGCCCATGGCTAAATAAATATGTGAAAAACTTAGAACAATAAAGGTGGACTTGTGCTAAGACCTTTTATAATGTCAGTGTACATGGTCACTCTTCAGGAGAAGGACACAGTACATAGTGCGTCTCAAGCTTATGGGACCACAAAATCCCTTTATTGTCAGTGGTGCTGGACTGAATGTCCAAAGGACACAATGTGAGGAAAGCCAGTTTATGGTGCTTCTGGAAGAACTCCCCCAAGAGGCAAATACCAGGGACGGTTAAAAGCAGTCTACAGGTAAAGACTTTTTTGTTTGTAAGCCTTTGCCCGCAGGTCCTGAGTAGTTCAACCAACATCCCAAGATTCAACTGAAGACAGTTTCCAGAAGTACAATTGTCTCATTTCACTTAAATAATTGATTTTCGTGAATGCCAACTTTAGAATCACTATTGAACTTAGAATTCGCTCAAGGAGGAGGGCCTTTCTAAACACCTAGCTGCCCCACCCAGACCCCATGGAGTCTAAGAAATACAGGTAGCTCTGAGTTTCCTGCCTTTCTCCTATCTGCAGAGGACACTTCAAAAAAAAAAAAAAAAAAGGATTTATTTATTTGAGAGAGAGAGAGCACATGAGCGGAAGCAGGGGCAGAGAGAGAGGGAGAGAGAGAGAGAAGCAGACTCCTTGTTGAGCGCAAAGCCCAACTCGGGGTTCAATCTCACAACCCCAAGATCATGACCCAAGCCAAAACCAAGAGTTGGACACTTAACCGACTGAACCACCCAAACGCCCCCTGCACAGGGCACCTTTGATTAAGCACAGGGCATGCGTGCTGGGTGTACATAAACATACACTGCACCCACATGTATGTTTATGCACAGGCGTCAGGTCCTCGGTCCATCATTTCTTCACATAATGTTTACTTTGAGGACTGTTCGAGATTGACCAGCTAACATTTTCCCAGGAGGTTATGACATATCGTAGGAGTTTCGGAAGTTATTTTTATTCTTATTGCTCAAAGGGGAAAGAATACAGGCTTGAGCCTCCCACAAGGCAATTGAAAAGAGCAAATGCCTGTGTTCACCGACAGTTTATAAAAGGGCCAAGGAATGAGAAAATCCCCTCAAACTCGTGCTATCGAGTTTTACAGATAGACCAGAAGAACTGGGTCTCCATAGCGTTTGGTCTCTCAAAGCTTGGCCTTTGGCTGCATTCCTTTTGAAGTATGCTTTTCGAGTCTTGCCAAGTCCCAGCTTCCACACAGGACTTTGGATGACATTACCATCCTTTCCTTCAAATAAAAAAACCTTCTTCCTCAAGCCCTAAAAATACTCCTTAGCCTTGGAGTGCAGCCTTGTTTTCATCAACGCCTGTGCACTGGACCAGTTGTTGGACTGGGACAAGCCAAAGGCACAAAGAAGCAGCAGCAGATTTGAGGGAGCTGATTCACATTTGGGTCTCCTTGAAATGTCCAAATCCCAGAAATAGCAAAAATCTCTCCTTGTTCAGTCATCAGAATTCCAATCCCAACCCCAACTCATGCTCCCTTGTTCTTTCTTGAGTTTCTTTGTTTGTTTGTTTTTGAGGAGGGATGATCTTGGCACAATAGGATAAAAGTTATTTTGATTGACTTTTTATTCTTACCTCTAGGATAAAGAGATCGGGATTTGGTTAACTGAATACTTTTTTTCATTCCTAAAAATTGACTTTAAATCTCATTACAATCGAGTAAAATAAAATTTTCTGAGGCAAACATTAGATATATTTTATTTTAAATCACGTATGGGATGATTTTAGTGCTCAAAGGTATAGCATGAATTCTAAATTCACGGCCATGTTGTTTTTAGTTAATAGTCCCAAATTTGGGGAGATAAATATTTATTCAATCCAAGTCACACTCTTGTGCCTGGCATTCAAGGCACTTTGCTATCACGTGCTGTGGGTGGGCTTGGGAAGGCAGCATAGGAGCTGGTGGAAGTCATAGCTGCTTCCAGTCTCAAGAGGGGTCAGTGGGAGGAAGGAGCATGGTCGAGGGAGAGGGTGAAGGGTTGGATGTCCTGACAGTATGATTTAGTGAGGTCAGGGGAGGGAGAGATCAAGGGCAGAGGAGGAGCCCAGCAGTGGATATGGGGATGGAAAACCAATCAGAGTGCAGAACTGAGTGAAAAATAAGAAAATTGGGTGTGTGTGTGTGGTTGGGGGGTAAATGGTCCGAGAAAAAAGGCAAAAAGCTTATAGAGCCAGGTGCTCTGGTCAGCCTCATTTGCAGTTTGGGGACAGGACATTTTGTTCCTAATGAGTTGGTCATAGAAACAGCTTCTGACACATGTGGCCTCAGTCTTCCCTCTGGACTTGTCCTTATATATTGGGGTTGACTCCAGTCAGACCAGACAACTCCCACTTCCCCAGACTTCAAACTTCCCCTTTCCACCTCTCTCTTTTCTGTCCCCATTCTTTGCACCTCACCTAGAACTCCTTTCTTCCTGGGCTTCCTCCTGTCAAACCCAGCCCATTCCTTCACACACCATCAGAGATATCATTTTATGAAGTCTTCCCTGATCCCTCAACCAGATGCCATCTCTTCACTAAAGAAATCTGCATGTACCGTCACAGTCAGTGCAAAGGGGTGGGGTTTCCTCTCTTCTGGGGCTCTATACTTAAAATTTTCCTGCATTCTGGAATAGTTATAGCTATATTATTTGTACGTCATCTTACCTTCTGCACAATATTGCAGGATGCCTGGTTGAGGCTAGGAGGCAACTTACTAACTTACATCCTAATGGTCAACCTAAAGGAGTCAGAATAATTCTAGAATGAGCAACAGTCAGAGTTACATATATTAGGCATTAAAAACAATGGGGAGTGGAGCAGAAAACCTTTATTCGAGTTCCACTCTGGTTCTGCAAGCCATTTCACACCCCTCTGGATCGTGGTTTCTTCAAATATAAAATGAGAAGAGTTTATCTGCCCTATCCATATTCCAGAGCTTTGAAAGAAAAAAGTGAGCTAATGCCTAGGAGATGCTTACAGGCTATAACATGTTATGTACGTAGGGACATTAGCAAAATAATGTTCATTTATTCCTTATTCAACTAACATGTATTGATGCCTACTATCTGATAAGCAGGAAGAAAATAGAGACCATACACATACTGATTATACCTCTTAATTGAATAATTAACCTGATACAACTTGGTAAGTGAATGCTGAGATATGCAGAAGTAAGTGCATTTTTCTCTACAAGCACCATTAAGAAGTAAGTTCTCTTGACTTTCATTCTTCTGTTGTTCTTTTTCCAAATTTCTAGAATATCCCTTTACCTATGTTATTTTTGTAACTAGAAAAAGCAAATATTGGTTTAGTCTTAAGGGAGTTAGTTTTGCTTCTCCCAGATTTCACCATGAAAGCTCACCAAACTCCCTTATCTACCCAGAGATTATGTGCTCTGTGCTAGAAGAATTGTGGGATGATTGTCACCAAGTTTGCTCCACACTTCCTTGCTCCTAAGGGCTAAATTGGATGCTTTGTTTACAACAAGCCTTGGGATTCTTATATTTTAGTGCAGCACATTCCCAGAAACTTCCTGAACAATTCTACCCATGAGTGCTCACAGACACAGGCTTTCCCTCTCTCTATTTCAAAACTGGACTGAGTAACATAGGATTTGAAAGCTCAATCTGCAACTACTGAGAAGAGCCATGTAATAGATGACAAAATCAAATTCTAAAAGGCTTTTGAATGATCCTCATCATTTCTCTCAAGAACTTTAAATTATGAGTGCTCCCATAAGCCATTTTGCTAACCATTTTGCCATTTTTCTTTTATTAAGCAGATTCTCAGAAAATTCTACCACTGGACACTTGGAAGTATAGATTCCTGCTGATGGGACCTTAATAAACATGGGGGCTGCTGGGGCAAAGATATTAAGTTTGGATCAGAAGACTAACACTACTGGAAAACAACATCAATGCCCATGGTTTTCGACAGGGGAGCTGCTGGGCCTGGGATCCAGTCTACGGAAAAGAGAGGGAAATGGCTGATGGGAAACTCAACTCTTGGATTCCGACTCTTCTGAGACTTAATCTCTCATCTCTTTAATTCTGTGGTCACAGTTCTTTCAATTGCATCTGTTCTTTTTTTTTAAAGATTTTATTTATTTATTTGAGAAAGAGAGAGCACAGAGGGAGAGTCAGAGAGAGAAGCAGACTCCCCGCTGAGCAGGGAGCTCGATGCGGGGCTCGATCCCAGGACCCTGAGATCACAACCTGAGCTGAAGGCAGATGCTTAACTGACTGAGCCACCCAGGTGCCCCTGATCTGGATTTTAATATACATAAAACACACAAATGATACAAAAGAGAGGAGGGCATTCCATGGTGGCAGTGGGGAGCTCACCTAAGAGCCTGGCATGTGGTAATGCTCTGCAAATGTTTGCCGGGTAATTGAAATGATCAATGAAACAAGCAATGAAGGAAACTACTTCACCACAACCAAGTTCAGAGTAAGAATGAACAAAAGATGTGGGCCATTGTAAACAAAATGGTTAATATCTATTGAATTAGTAATGGGTACCATATATTTTTCATGCTTCTAAGCATGCTTCTGAACATGCTATTATCTTATTTATTCCTCAAAAACCCTTATATAGATTTGGAGCCATTTTATAGATCCGGAAACAGAGCCTTGGGAAGTTTTAGTAAATTTCTAAGGATACCCAGTTGGTGTGTAGTCAAAAGTCAAATCCAAGATCCAGTTTCAGTTGACAGGGACAAGAATGATCAGGATAAAGAAACCTAGGGCATCTGAAATTTGTAAACCAGAATTTGGGGGATGCCTTCCATATGTTCCCACCATTCTAGGTGTTGATAAGAATCAGACAGATGCATAAAATATGGCCCCCTCCCTGCAAAGAATTTGTACATTGCATTTTTTTTCAAGCTACTATCATCCTGTTCTGAAGGCAACCTGAACCACTTGAGTGGTGCTCTTTTGGTTTCTCAGTTAGATTATAACCTCTTGAAGACAGGGTCAGTGGCTACTATTCCGTTGAACTTCCTTGCCCTACATAGATCAGTATTCATTCTTGAATTCCTTCTATTACTGAGTTGTCAATAGACCTAAATGTGACAGATATCCCAAAAGGTAAGTAAGCAATGGAAAGTAGAAAGTCCCTGACTCATTAGAGCAGGGGTCAAAATATTGATGAAGTCAAGAAAAATGCCTGAAGTGAATGTACATCTTTGATTTATTCACAGAGTGTAAAAGCAGATTATCCTGACTGACATATTCCTTAGGCCCTGGTTCTCAGAGAACATTTACCAGCCACAAATCATGAGCCAAGTGGCACAGGGAACAATGAAGGTATATTTCTCACCCATTGGGAATGAGGCATCTCATTTGCTTTTTTACATCAAAAAAGTAATATATTAGACAGCTTCTATCTGTAAATATGGTATTCACCAAAGGATTTTACAAACTGAGGAATCAGAATGTATCATTGTGAGATGACTGAAAAGTGAAGGACATTTTGCAAAAAACACAAAATAATAAAGAGTTAATGATGCATAAAGATAATGTGCAGCGGCAGTAGGAATGGCATAAGAAAATATCAAAATATTGGTTTGGGCACTACAAATGGCTGCTGAGTATAAGGAAACAGAATCATAGCTCATCTGAAAGCAGAGGTGCCCAACCAGTGTGTCTTGGCATCAGAAAGTTACAGATGTGCCACAAAATGTTGATCCTTTCAGTCTGGAAGTGGCTGGATGGGCTGGGAGGCCAGAGCATTGGGAGGTGGTCTCTGGCTATGGGAACCTTACCCAGGGGAGCCTCAAAGGGTGGCCTGGGCTGAGTGAGAGTCTGACAGTATACCCTACAATCCCCAAAGGAGGCAAGCACAATGGGGGTGTTTACCATGTGCTGAGTGGAACCAAAGAGGACATTTATTTTAGCAGCCAGCTGAGAGCGTGATGCTGCCAGCTACAGGCAAGAGACCCCTGGAGATGCTGGGAAGGCTGGTGTTCCAGGATGCCTGGGACAGGGCATGCAGCCCAGAGTGCAGCCAGCCAGAGTAGGGGTGCTGGAAGGCCAAGTAGGTTGTCTTGGTGGAGGCAGCTCCAGATCTTACACTGTGAATCCATCAGGCACTTCTGTGTATTCATGGCTGATGTGCCCTTTGAGTGGTGACCAACCTAGCAGCAGGGTGACCCTTTTAATACGTAGACTTTTGAAGATTAGAGCTTCAACATCTTTGGAAATATTTGATATGAAAGAGAAAGAGTTCAAGTGGATTCAAAACTTATTCTCATTACCCTAGAAATTTCAACATTATATTTGTCGGTAAAGAAAAAAGAAGAGCTGGGAAAATGTTAAGATATCATTTCAGTAGTCGCAAAAAAAAAAAAATACATGGTTTTACATTTTGATTGCCTTGCGAAAACTTTCCCTACGATGGTAATTATCAAGAATGCAAATGTGTGCCATCATCTTCGAAGTTTTGATCAGGACATAAGTGTCATAATTTCAAGTATAAAGTCACATATAAACAAGTTCTTTTTTTTAAAGATCTTATTTATTTATTTGACAGAGAGACACAGGGAGAGCAGGAACACAAGCAGGGGGAGTGGGAGAGGGAGAAGCAGGCTTCCCGCTGAGCAGGGAGCCCGATGTGGGAACTCAATCCCAGGACCCTGGGATCATGACCTGAGCCGAAGGCAGACGCCCAACGACTGAGCCACCCAGGAGCCCCACATATAAACAAGTTCTGTTCATGGAATCTAGCTGAAATTTCTCCTTAAAAGTTTAAGAAATATCTTGTTTAGACGCACTCAGAATTTAATATTTTCCTTAATCCTATGTATTTCATCCTTATATCACATGAAGAAATGTAAAGAAATATAAGAAGTATAAAGAAATGTTCTTACCAAGCCCTTTACAGATAAAGCCAAATCACGTCCAAATTATTCTAGTGTAACTACACTAATATGTCATTACTTTCTGGTGGTGCTGACATGGAAAATGTTGGGAAGTAGTCCCCAAAAGCGCTTTTCACTACTAGAAAATCTTCAACCTTCTTCACTGCAGGCAAGCCACACGACTGGGCAGGCAGGAGACAATGTCCTGTATGGAGGACCAGTTTGGGCAAAAGCAAAATAATGAAAGAGTCAGGATATTCCCCCAAAACTACACGAATGTTGGAACAAGTAGAGGACCTTCCTTCCTTTTAAACTGTCGAAGACACGGTACTTAATTTTGCAGGGCTCGGAAGAAAAGATCAACAGGTGAAAATTAACCCTCGCAAAATCAAAACAAACATTTGTGTTTTATTTCTATCGTTGAATATGTGAAATATGAAAGGTGACGCAAGGCAAACCTGAATGGCATGCCCAGCTAGGCCAGGAAAAATTTATGAGAGAAGCCAGGAATTCTGGCTGCCTCTCCACTGCCTTTATCCACCAGCCTGAACCTTCCTTTCAGATCATCTTCTCAAATTATCCATAGGAGATTTATTCACATACTCAATAAGAAAAATATTTCTAATTATATCCAACCATTCTTAATATGAATGAGAATTATGCAGGGACGCAAGACTGCCAAGATTTTTTCTGCCAAACAATTCCTTTTGACTTGAGAAAGCACAGGCAGCTGCATTGTTTCCATAGCTATCCATATAAAAGAGCCCTTGGAATGAAGCTGACTCGTCCTGCTTTAAAAAGCTCCAAGGTAAGTGGGAACAGGCAACGGGCTTTTAAGAGGGACACTGGCCACGCTGTCCTGCGTCGGCTGCAGAGCTAGCTCGGGTACTGCTCCTTTGGATACTGCACGTTTTTACAACCATGACTTTTGTAGCCTTCTGTTTACAATAGCCAGTAATGCCACAAAATGGATTTTGTGTGTGTGTTGCGGGGGGGGGGGGTTGCTTTTGGTTAACTAATGAAATGCTTTTCCCTTCTCTTTTATAGAACTGCCTTGTTTCCAGACTACATCTTCTCACTTGCTAACAAGGTAAGTGTTGGACTAACCAGTCCCTGGAGGAGAAGGTGAGAGCCTCTGGGATGGATCTGTGTCACTTAGCAACCTTTAAGAAAGTGCTGGTCTCAGTAAACACCTTAATAACTGTACTTCAGGAAAGGTACTGGAGAGAGAGGGAAGGAAGTCTTGCTTTTCAGAACAATGCACACACACTCATTCGGGATGCAAGTGTTGGTGGGGGGGCAGGGGGGCATCTTAACAAGAAAACTGCTAATGGAATTGCTAGTTTGTTAACAGAGTATCATTCTATAGGGAAAAGAGATCTGCAATAGGATTCGCTTGCTAAAAACCTCAAATTTGATAAAAATGTATCCTGCTATTAGAATTCATTAAGTAAACATGATATCTAACAAGTAAGAAAGAAGGTACCTAGGAAAAAGCTTCCTTAAGCTCCTTTAAAACTTGTAAAAAGTTACCTTGCCCAATGCTGAGCGTTGCATGAAATTAAGATGCTGTGAACCTTTTGTTACACACATATAGGTATTAATCTGCCCAACTACTACACACCGTGTTTCTGGAGGGAGACACTGGTGGGTAGCTGATCAAAATGACTTTCAAGTAACTGAATCCCATAATGACTGAGTAGCGTTCTTTGCCAAACCTTTCATTCTACCAATGCCGCTGGCAACCTGCAGATAACAGAGCATAGGGCAGCCCAAGCCCGCATTTTCCAGCAAGAAATTTGGAAGGGCAAAGGGAGCCCTTCAATGCAGAAGAATGAGGATAATATAACACTGCATGTCGACTGAACATCGATGAATAAATTTAAAATAATAAAATGAGGATAACGTTTGCTATGGCTTTTATCCTCAATTAGGTTAACCAATTAACTGGATGATAATATGCCAACCCTAAGATATAATAATATGCAAAGATATTATATCAGGCAAACACTAGTAAGCACACAACTTGAGAAAAAGAGGTAAACAAAATTATCATCCCCAAAACGCCTGACCTTGAGCACTTCTGACTGAATATCTAAAGGAGGAAATGAAGTTCTCTTGCAGTATATGACAAGAAATGGACTTTTCTCCCATTACAATAAATAGCATTTTCCATCGAGATAAGAGCCTGTACTATTTCAAACTGCTTTCTCAGTCACCATGTAACTTTGTTCCCAAGGTATCTGTCCAGTATCTCACAGGCTGTGAATTAAGAAAGGCAGATATTGTAATCCCTCTTCTATGAGGGAGGCACTGTAGCTCGAAAAGATCAAGGGTCACCAGCTCCTCCACAGCACGCGGAGACTACATCCAGCTCCCTGATTAGAATGCTAGTCTTGGAGGTTGAAAGAAAATAGTGCATGTTAAGCCCTGAGTACAGTGTTGGTTACACAGTGACCCTTGATGCATCTGAGATCTTGGGATTGTTTGTTTCAGTAATTACAGCATGGTGCACAGGGGGCCTGCCTGGTGAAATTTCCAAATAGTGGAGTTTCCATGAACTATCACCACCAATATATAGAGATATACTGATACACATGCCAGTCCACATCTCTAATGTGAAATGCCTCATCTCCTTTAGGACCTCTGAGTTCAGCAGCCATGAGTTCAGACCAGGAAATGGCCATTTTTGGGGAGGCAGCTCCGTACCTCCGAAAGTCTGAAAAGGAGCGCATTGAGGCCCAGAATAGGCCCTTTGATGCCAAGACATCTGTCTTTGTGGCGGAGCCCAAAGAATCCTTTGTGAAAGGGACCATCCAGAGCAGAGAAGGAGGGAAAGTGACGGTGAAGACCGAAGCTGGAGCGGTAAGTACAGTCCCTGGAGCCGGCCACATTTTATCAATTCTTGTGTTCCATCTCTCAATTGACATGAACCGTTATGTTCCCTGTTTACCAGACTCTGACAGTGAAAGATGATCAAGTCTTCCCCATGAACCCTCCCAAGTATGACAAGATCGAGGACATGGCCATGATGACCCACCTGCACGAGCCCGCTGTTCTGTACAACCTCAAAGAGCGTTATGCGGCCTGGATGATCTACGTGAGTGCCTCCCCCACCCAAGTGCTTTTTATCGCCATCACCCTGGACCTGCCAGCCCGTTGCTTCCCCTGTAGTATAAATGGGTCAAAAGCAGTGACCCATTTCGCTTTCACTAGTGGTGTAATTAGTCAGCACATGTGTTAACTAGCTAGTACATTAGTTAGTTAACAAATTGCAAGGTTCACTATTGCTGTTGTAAGGCACAAACCAACAGCCAGTACTTCATCCTTTGTCTTCCCATCCAAAGCCGGGGAAGGTCATTGTCCACGTAGACTGGGTTTGCCACACGTCTCCTGAGCAAACACTGGAGCAGCTACTGTTTATATCTCAGCCACGTGCCTACATTTCTACCCACCCACCCCATTCTAGTTGTAGAATCATCCAGAGGTAAATGATACATTTACACTTTAACAGAAAAAGATAATGTTTTAAAGACCAAATTTTACTCCTTTTCAGTCTTCTAAAATGACAGCAATTTGTATCTGTGTGTCCTGGTCCCCTCTATATGAATGCCACCCCCTCGAGGAAACCTCCCATCTTCCCCAGGCAGAGTGGGATGCCCTGTCCTATGGTCTCTGCCCCATCCACAGCACTGACCTTGGTTGTCCACCACCATGCATTCACATGTCTGCCTCGTGTGTAGACTGTAGGCCGGGAGCTTCCCAAGGAACATATCTCATTCACACTTTATTCTAGGTGCCCTGCAGGGGTCTGGCACATAATACACACCCAGTGAACATCTTAGAATTGAACTGATTACATCACATTGACATTTTTGTGTAGTTCAGCCAGTGCTGACGCTCAGCCGGACAATACCCACACCGGTGTCTCCAGTGATTAGGGTCAGCATCCATTCTGACTGGTCGGTGCCTGTGTTGAAAAGCTCCCTGTTTAATCATAATGTATTAACATCATCTTGTGTTCTGTGTCTTTATAGTTTAATAGTAGTCTACAAATGTTGTCCCAGGATTGCTGGATCCTTCCAGGTTTACCTTATTACATGCCTGCATCATACTGTCTTAAGATTTACCACAGTTCACCAAACCACTTCATACCGTTGGGCACTTCAGTTGTGTCCAAACTTCTATTTTCATGCATTTGAACGATCTTCATGCTGCAAAGGAAATACAGGCATATCTCCTAAAACACAGTAAAAATGTCTCACACTACACATTAAAAAAAAAAAAACACCTTTGGAGCTCCTACTATGTGAAAATCATTGTGATAAGTCCCAAGAGGAATAAAAAGTCAAAATTATGAGCCCTTCCCTCAAGGATTTTGCTCTCTCACTGTTGAACGTTCCAACTAATTTTCATGCCGATGCCTTCAAGAAATGTAGGGTACTTCCTTAAAGTGCTCCTTTGAGTCAGAATTCATTTAACAAGTGAATTGCACACCTAACAGGGAAAGCTCTTTCTTATTCCCTTGCGTAGACCTACTCGGGCCTCTTCTGTGTCACCGTGAACCCCTACAAGTGGCTGCCGGTGTACAACCCCGAGGTGGTGGGCGCCTACCGAGGCAAGAAGCGTCAGGAGGCCCCGCCCCACATCTTCTCCATCTCCGACAACGCCTATCAGTTCATGCTGACGGGTGAGTTAAATGCTTTGTGTGTGCGTAATCTTTTTGGAGCCATAGGAGAAAGAGACCCTAACTGTCTCAACACACTCTTTGAGCCCTTCCGTTAGGCTGGTGTACTGGCGAGGGAGGCGGTCCAGGAAGGAGGGGGTTTAATAGATGACTTGCAATCCTTACCATCACACAATTGCTCATGGTCTCTTCAACTTTTAAAAAGTCAACAGGGGTTGACCATAGTTAGAGAATTTACTTTTGAATGACTCAGAAACTAAAAAAGCTTGAGCAAAAATTATAAACACTGTTTGTGTATACACACATGCAATCACACATACAAACTGTGCTTCCGTTGCCAAGAGCCAAAAACCAGAAGAGTAAAATCTGCCCCTGTGGTCTTATCCTCAACATCAGAAACTATGACCAACGAATGCCCTCTCTATATTAGGGAGGGCAAAAATGCTATTGCCCTTTGCCCTGAGCCAACCTCAACACGCTCCAGATTTTAAGGTGTATTTGGTATGAAAACAGCTATACCATGAATCTTCTTCCTAGAATACTGCCTCAGCCAGCCCAGGTCTAAGCTAGTTGGGGAAAGGACTTAGAGAATTCATCTTCAGAGAGAGTAAAACAGTAAAACCAACCTTTTCCCCAAACTATGACTAAAGCCGTGATTACTTCCAAAGCTACCACCTGTACTATATTTACCCCATCCCACATGCTAAAATACCTATTTTTCATGACTTCTTACACCTACAATAAAAATTCACTATTCACTACTGGAATTGTCATCTAAACCCGACCAAAGGCTCAAGTCCACTTTGATATGTCCCTAGTGACAGAATATTACAAAGAAAAGATCTGCTGCTTTGTTCCAGTGTTCTGTTTAAATGGATGCAAGTGTGCTGAAGTCAGGGGTGGGGTGTGGGGAGGTAGTGGGGGACATGGAAGGGGCACTGGAAAAGACTGGTGGCCGAGGGCCCATGAAGCCCTAGAGATTGCAAAGTCCAGTCTGAAAAATACTAAGTTCATCCCATTTTACTTTACTATTTACAAATATACAAAAAAAAAAAACCACCCAGTATTAAATGTTTATGATTTCTCTTTTGTAGACCGAGAGAATCAGTCAATCCTGATCACGTAAGTAAATTTTATGCTTTCTTATGACTGTGACAGTTGCCACATCTGGAACCTCATCTCACTTGTTTTTATTTGACAGCGGAGAATCTGGTGCTGGGAAGACTGTGAACACCAAGCGTGTCATCCAGTACTTTGCAACAATTGCAGTCACTGGGGACAAGAAGAAGGAGGAAGCTACCTCTGGCAAAATGCAGGTGGGTCTGGGGCCAGACTCAAGACTCTCTGCGCTCTCAGAAATTCTGGAGCACCAGAGGTGAGGACCGCTCTTGCCTTTGCAGGGGACCCTTGAAGATCAAATCATCAGCGCCAACCCCCTACTGGAGGCCTTTGGCAACGCCAAGACCGTGAGGAATGACAACTCCTCTCGCTTTGTAAGTTGCAGACACTGGTACAGACACTGTTCACTGGTCAAGGTGTATGGGTTGTTTGTGAATATACTCTCTGAATCTTTTCGTTCACATTATACTACATCAGGCTCTCTCCTTTCCCTCTGAGCATGTAATAATATGGATCCAAGTCCCATCTAAAAAGATATGTGACCCTATATCTGAGTTATTTCTCATTTGTCATTACCTACAATTATTTGTAATATGAAAATCAAAGATAAAATTCTTTTACCCCCAAAAACAGGAGATACACCTTTTCTGCCTCATACAAATAGTCTCTGGATTTATTTAATATCAACCCATTAGGCAGTCCAAGTATTTTGAGTTTCTCAAAGATTTGATATGATATGAAAACAAAGTAGTAATATTAGTTTTCCTTTCAAGGGTAAATTCATCAGAATCCACTTTGGCACCACAGGGAAGCTGGCTTCTGCTGATATTGAAACATGTGAGTGCTTGGATCTCATTTATAGTCATTTCTGTTTCCTATAACTTATAAAGTCAACCCAAAGTAAAATCTGCAACCCACGTGAATTTTTGCATTGCTCTGTTCATTTTTTCCTACCAGATCTGCTAGAGAAGTCTAGAGTTACTTTCCAGCTTAAGGCGGAAAGGAGCTATCATATTTTTTATCAGATCACATCGAACAAGAAACCAGAACTAATTGGTAAGAAATGTCATAATCCCTTTGCAGAACGATTGCACCAGCACCTCCCCGTGCATGGTCCAGCCCCAGTATTCCATGACTGAATTTTGTCAGGTTTATCACCTTGATTTCGAAAGCAGCTTCGTAAGTTTATGTGTGCTTATTATAGAAATCAAAAATGAAAACTGAAGATAACAGCTTCAAATCCTATCACTATGAAATAACCACTGTGAACACTTGGGTGAATATCATTCTACTCATGTTCTGTACTTATACATATGATAACTGGAATCATACTTCAATGTTCCTCCGTGATGTACTTTTTTCATTGAGCAATAATGTACCGTGGTTTTTTTCCATGTCACCAACTGTAGCTCCACATTATTATTTCTAATGGTTGCATCGTGTTATATTCTAGAGATAAGCATAATTTATTTAACCATACTTTTTAAAGAATATTTAGGTTGTTTCCAATCCTGGATTTTAAATAGCACTGTACTGATCATTCTTGTAAATATAACTTTTCCCAGTATGTGATAATCTTCTTTGGCTTCATAAAGTGTCTTAGAATTTGTCTAGCCATCTCTTGTTTTAATGAAGGGGATAATTCTGCCTACCTTTTCTCTGTTTCATGTACTTAGAAATGCTTCTGATCACCACCAACCCATATGACTACCCATTTGTCAGTCAAGGGGAGATCAGTGTGGCTAGCATTGATGATCAAGAAGAGCTGATGGCAACAGATGTAAGTGCAACACAAGAATGATGATTTTGGGTTAGAACAATGGTCCCTCCAGATAAATATTCAGTTTCTAGTAGAAATAGCAAGAGAGGGTTCAAAGATGAGCACAGGTGTGCCACCTACAGTCAGCCAAAAAAGAAGGTCTATCATATCTGAATTTATCTAAACCACTTTTTTTTTTTTGTAATCTACACGAATGAGATCCATACCGCTTCTCAAAATAACAAGTTCCTTAAGTTTACTATCTTGTTCTCTATCTTAAGTTTACTTTTTCAATCTTAGGGGATCTGTACCTATAGTTCTAATGCTCAGTGCTGGCCTCTAAAGAGTTCCTTGCACCCCCATCAGCAAGGATAGTTTCCTCAGTTTGACCAACGTATCAGGAATCAGAATGTGAATGATGAATAGTAAATGTATGGATCATAATGTAACAGTTATCCTCTTGGTTATATTGGCAGAGTGCTATTGATATTTTGGGCTTCACTAGTGAAGAGAAAGTCTCCATCTACAAGCTCACAGGGGCTGTGATGCATTATGGGAACTTGAAGTTCAAGCAGAAGCAGCGGGAGGAGCAGGCTGAGCCAGATGGCACTGAAGGTACCAACGAAGTCATCCCTGATTTTTTGTTTGTTTGAAAATCACATTCTTAACTTGTTATCCTTGAGTTTTTCTAGGACGACAAAGTCATTTTTAAGAATTGAGTTTTAAAGTATCCCCAGATAATATACTATGTGAAGCATTATATTAGATAGATGTTTCCTACCATCTATGAAGTTCTTTAGGGCACACTATCCATAATGAAAATCTTGAACTTAATGGGGAAAAAAGGGGGCAAGAATGCTCAAAAGAGATATTCTGAAAACACTGCACAAAATGTCTATAGCTTAAAAAAATGTTTTTTGAGAAAATGCGTTGCTCTGGGCCATAATAACTTTGTTTTATCCTTTCTTCTTTTCAGTTGCTGACAAGGCGGCCTATCTCCAGAATCTGAACTCTGCTGACCTGCTCAAAGCCCTCTGCTACCCCAGGGTCAAGGTCGGCAATGAGTACGTCACCAAAGGCCAGACTGTAGAGCAGGTAGGTGCATAATTCAATTCACTGGCAGGAATCAAGCATTTTTACAGTACTCTGATAACCTCAAGAGATATATTTTTGTTTTTCAAGGTGACCAACGCTGTGGGAGCTCTGGCCAAAGCCATCTATGAGAAGATGTTCCTGTGGATGGTCACCCGCATCAACCAGCAGCTGGACACCAAACAGCCCAGACAGTACTTCATCGGGGTCTTGGACATCGCCGGCTTTGAGATCTTTGATGTGAGTTGGTAGCTGGTTGGTAAGGGGATTTTACAGTAAGGCAACAGAAACATCAATAAGAAGAAATCTATGAATATTATAACCTTCTCTCACTACTCCCAAAAAGTTATGCTGAAACTTAAAAGAGAATGATAGAGTAACTACTACTCATTTATCACAGTGGCAGTCCCCCCTCTATGAGAAATCATGTACTTGATGAGCACTCTGACTTGCTACGTACGGGACCCAAAGGGAGTTAAGAGCTAGCTTTGTGTCCGGGGGGGGGGGTCCTCTAAAAATCCCACAGCACCAAATGAAGTTAACATAAAAATATCAAAGTAATCCTGTGAAACACAACATATTCTGAATATATGGTGGGGAAGTCATTCAAAAACACTTAGACAAGAAGAGCAAAGATTAGTAACTAATAAAGTCAGCATTTATTCTCATTAAGGGGATAAGATAAAAATCCCTACCTGATGAAATACAGTTTTCTTGCTTATAGCTTTTAAGAAGTTTATCTTTTTCTTTCTAATTATAAAAGCAAAACTTGGACACTGCAGGAAATACGCAAAATCAAGGGAAAGAGTTCCCTGTTAATTCCACTATTTATATCAAGCTAATGTTAACATTTTGGAGTTTGGCTTTTGTTTTTAACACAAGTGTGTTATCACACTGTATATGATATTTGGTATCTTGATTTTGTTTTCATTTCACATTGAAGAAGAACAATAGTGTCAATTATTGTCCAGTTACAAAGCTGACACTGGTGATTTCCATACTACAGAGACTCCTCCCAGCCAGCTCCTAATGGGTTGCCCATTAGCTCTTAATTGAGTCCATGGAAAATGGAAAAGATAATGGAATAAACATGAAATGATGAAGTAGGAACTGAGAAAAATCCCTGAGTAAGCTTAAGCCAGTGCAGGGAAAGAGCATTAATAAGATCTAGGATTCTGTAATAAAATGGCAGCAGAGAAAACAGTAGATTTCATAGTGTTCCCCGCCCCATGATTTTGATATCTGTAATCTAAAGGCTATTCAACATATATTTTTAAATTAAGAAGTCCTACATTTACAAATGCTCAATTTGCTCAAGAGAAAAGTGAACACATGTATTTATTTAGTTCAACAGCCTGGAGCAGCTGTGCATCAACTTCACCAACGAGAAGCTGCAACAGTTCTTCAACCACCACATGTTCGTGCTGGAGCAGGAGGAGTACAAGAAGGAGGGCATCGAGTGGACCTTCATCGACTTCGGGATGGACCTGGCTGCCTGCATTGAGCTCATCGAGAAGGTCTCCTGATCTGTTCACTCAGTAACATCTTCTCGTAAACTCTGTGGCTCATCCTACGGCTCATATTTACCCTATATGCATTTTGTTTTGCTTTAATCCAGCCCATGGGCATCTTCTCTATCCTGGAAGAGGAGTGCATGTTCCCCAAGGCCACAGACACCTCCTTCAAGAACAAGCTATACGAACAGCATCTTGGAAAGTCGGCCAACTTCCAGAAGCCCAAGGTTGTCAAAGGCAAGGCTGAGGCGCACTTCTCTCTGATCCACTACGCCGGCACCGTGGACTACAACATTGGTGGCTGGCTGGACAAGAACAAGGACCCCTTGAACGAGACCGTGGTCGGGCTGTACCAGAAGTCTGCAATGAAGACTCTGGCTCTCCTCTTTGCTGGGGGACAAACTGCCGAAGGAGGTAACACTCAAAAAATCTAACACTTTCTCTAGATATTCCAAAAAGTGCTGTTAGATGGAGGCTGATCTCATAACCCTGCCAGAAGGATTGCAGGGCCAGATCCATTGTTTTTCCAAGTTTTGACTAAGTAGCCTGCATTGCAATTATACATTTGTGTCTCACTCTGGCACTGACAGAGACCTGCCTTACTGCAAAGGGTCAAAGAGGAACTGTTATGACCTCAACCAATGAAAGGCCTCAGCTTCTATGATTCTCTCCTATTCTTTCCTCCACATCTGCTGGATATTGAGTAGCTGGGGATATTTAAGGCAATGGAGTGACAAACTTCTGCCTATCTAGACTAGTTTCTACTGATGATTTTTGAAGTTATTTTGTCCCCAGATGTCCTAACATTAAGGATCCATTTTTACACAGTGAAGTGAATGCCCTTCACTTCATCTTCTAATGGAGAAAAAAAAATCACAGAAAAGTGGATACAAGTTTAGTTGACAGGTAAGAGTCATTTGGCTCCAACAGAGAGGCCAGTAGTGTCCAAAAACTGCTCCATCAGATGCGTGCAGAAACTGGCAATAAATAAGCAAGAAATAGCTTTGTTAGTTCAAAACTATACTTGAATGACACCTTTTCTTATTTGCTCTCCAGAGGCAAGTGGTGGTCCCAAGAAAGGTGGCAAGAAGAAGGGTTCTTCTTTCCAGACTGTGTCTGCCCTTTTCAGAGTAAGGAAGAAACTGTTTTTGACACTCCCCACTTACTTTAGGAATTTGTTTTTTAAAGCACAGAGTTCTTTCCACAAGTCACTGAGGAAAAGACTGACAATGATTAATGATATCTGTTCATCTAGTTTTAGAGAGAAAACATTTAAGTTACTCAGAAATTATTAGCTCATCTTTCATGTCGAGCCACATAATGCCAAATATTTTACAGGAAATTTTATAAAACTAAATATTCTACCATTCATAGTCTAGTCTTGTCATAAAACTAAGCAATGAATGACACAGTACTCAGATTAAATTAACGGTAAAGCTAATGAAAATCTAGCAGCTAGCCTATAAGGAACTTAATATGGTATCTTTGTCCTTAATCCAGTCAGCCCCCAATTATAGCTGGTAAGATTGTTCCCCTTTAGATGACATTGATGCCCTGAGATTTAATTGGGTTGGAAAGGGGAGCTATGTTCATGAGAAAAAGCTCCAGTGTGGTGCAGGCTTGCATGTCCTCATTGGAGAACCATGGCGTTGGGTAGAAGAAAGTGTGGCCATCTTGTATAAGAAGGCAATAGCCTTGTGAGTGTATGTGGGAGGCCATGCTCCAGGGAGGAAGTAGGACCTGTGTCAGGCTGCTTCTCATGTGTAACTCCTGCCAACTCAAGTGGAGAAAGAGGTAATGAGGAGAAACTTGCCTCTCTGGAGAAGGATAGCAAGGTATTACCTTACATGGAAATGGTCCACACTGGTCATTCAACTCAGCCATAAACATTGAGTTTATAGACATCACCAAATGCCCACAACTATGGCTAAAGTCGGAGATAACGGGCTTTTTCCTGACTTTACAGGAGAATTTGAACAAACTGATGACCAACCTCAGGAGTACCCATCCTCATTTTGTGCGCTGTATCATCCCCAATGAAACAAAAACTCCCGGTAAGAAGCTCTAGAGTGAAGGTACAAAGCATGACTGCTATACCTCTTTTGAAAAAACAGCAACAATTCTGCAGTGTAATCCAAATGTATACTTTTAGGGGCCATGGAGCATGAACTTGTCCTGCACCAGCTGCGGTGTAACGGTGTGCTAGAAGGGATCCGCATCTGCAGGAAGGGGTTCCCAAGCAGGATCCTTTATGCAGATTTCAAACAGAGGTCAGACTCTCTGAATTATGGTACATCTTGAAGTTTACTATAAATATATTTATTGCAAGCAAAACAATTTAGTGAAAAAAATGCCTCTATTCATGTTTAGTTTGCCACAAAGAGTGAAAAATCATAAGCCTCAAAAACACCTTTAAAATATAGATATACCACCTATTTTGTACTCCAGACTTTTCACGGGCTTTACTGAGCTCCTGGCTTAGCCCATAGATATACACATTGACTTCAGTGATTAGGAGAACTACCATTTTTTCATGTGTAATATGTAAGTACTAGCAATACCTCCTCTTATAGATGAATAAACTGAGGCTCAAGAGATTAAGCTACCTGCCCAAAGTCACATGGGTGTTGGTGGCTAGGTTAGGAACTCTCCCAGGCAGGTACAGAGCTCCCAGTGAGTCATTTTCTATCACTTCCTTTGTCTCCCGCCCTCACTCACTGGTTTCCAGAACCCTGTCATACCAGAAAGCAACTCTTTCTCCTCCCTAGATAAGTCCATCTTGGGAATCAAATAGGAGGCATAGGGACAAAGGGCTGGCGGCAGCTCCAGGGAGCTGGCCTCTCTAAGGCTGGGTCTGGTAGAATGGGCAGAGAACTTCAGTGTGCAAAACCCAAAGTACAATTACGCGTGAATTTGGGTGATCAGAACAGTTCCTCCTACCTGAACTGAACCTTCCTACCAGATTCCTCACTAAAAATTTGCTTTCTGGGACTCAGGATCATAAAAAGCAAATGAATCTAGCCAGGAAAACATGTCACATTTTATTGGTCATCTACATCTTAACATGAACAAGATCATGGGATGCTTTCCTGAGAATAAGGTCTGATGAGGCAGAAAGGAAAGTCTGCAACTGTGCAGGAAGGTGGAATGGAATGAAAACTGTTGATGATCTGACCATCCATGTATACAAAGTCCTTCCTGCAAACAAAGAAGGATACTTTTCTTTAAAGCTCTGATGTTCTAAATAGGTCATTTAATGTTTATCTATTAGTGTCATCATAAACGAATTTTTAAAAAAAAACTATATTTACTTAAACAGATACAAGGTATTAAATGCAAGTGCTATCCCCGAAGGACAGTTCATTGACAGCAAGAAAGCTTCTGAGAAGCTTCTTGGGTCCATCGATGTTGACCACACCCAGTATAAATTTGGTCACACCAAGGTAATGGTTTCTAAAGCCTACCTGATGCTATCTGTGTCCCCTTGAAGTTTATGGATAGTGTCTGATCTGCAACTCTTCCCATGCACAGGTCTTTTTCAAAGCTGGTCTTCTGGGGCTCCTAGAGGAGATGCGAGATGACAAGTTGGCCCAGCTGATTACTAGAACCCAGGCCAGGTGCAGAGGGTTCTTGGCAAGAGTGGAGTACCAGAAGATGGTAGAGAGAAGGTATAAACATAAATTTTTTATTTATTCCCATCTTTCTGCTTCAGAAACACATTTGAGTTGGCTTAAGATCCAGATATGATAAGGCCACAAACATAAGCAAGAATAAAGAGTCCTATACTGATGTGGGGATATACATATACCAGAAAACTAAAGGTAGGGATCATCACCATGAAACATATTTTGAGTGTTCAGGTTAAAGAGAGAGAGAGAGTAAGCATAAAGCGTGGGCAGTTCTTATCTCACAAGAGAAAATATACGAGTATAAAAATATACCAGTGTGAATTTAGGGGGTAGGTCATTAAATTAGATACACTGAACTGAACAGCAGACAGTATTTTCAACAGTGATTTTATACAAGATGCAGAAACAACTTCTTGCATATGATCATTTCTATTATCAAGCTATTATGATGTAAAATATTAAGGGCATTTATCTGTGAAAGATTTTTTCAGAAAGTTAATACAGTGTCACCAAGGTATGTAGCTTTCTGTTGATCTGATTTGATGCAGGGACAGAGTTCTAGTCTAAAGATCCAGGTGTCTCAAATGGCAGAATGCATGTGAATAGGACCCCTGGTGAGAAATGCATTTTATATAAGCATATACACACTCATGTGTGTGTGTGTGTGTGTGTGTGTGTGTAAGTATGTATGTAATTTACATCAAACAAATTTTATTTCTATCACCTATGGTTATGTTAATATTTTCTATTGTATTCTATTTTATTAAAAATAGTAAGTTTGGTCATAACCCACTATATAGATATTTGGGCAGTCAGTTGCCTATATAGGAGGGTAATTAATTTTTTAAATAAATTAATTTTTTAAATGTGATAATATTACAGATTAGAATGCAAAATTCACACAACACATAAAATGTAAAACGAGAGATTTTTACAGAAGTTCTGTCTTTAATGAATCCCTTTGTTTGGTGCCCTCATCCCTCATGGGTCTTGAAAGTGATTTTTACCACTGCTCTTAGTGGTGTTCCAGAAGGAAAGCTTGAGAAGCACTGATGTACAGCAGTAGTTCTCAAAGGGTGGTCCTTAGACCTACATCATCAGCGTCTCTTGCAAACTTGTTACAAATGCACATTTTAGACCACATCTCAGATCTGATGGAATCTCTGGGGTAAGGTTCAGGAACAAGCATTTTAACGAGTCCTTCATGACTCTTATGCACACCAAAAGTTTGAGAGGCACTCATGTAGAGAAATGAGTGATTAACAAGTCCTTGACCATCATCCCAAAATGGAATTTCTCCCATCTGTGCTTTTGAAGGTAGGAGAGGTACACAGTGGGGGCAGAACCTCCAGCTCTCATTGCCAAGATTTCATCTCATTTCTTCATCCCCACAGTATCAAATTTGCATCAATTAAATTTCAGGGAGTCCATCTTCTGCATCCAGTACAACATCCGCGCCTTCATGAACGTCAAGCACTGGCCCTGGATGAAGCTCTTCTTCAAGATCAAGCCTCTCCTCAAGAGCGCAGAGACCGAGAAGGAGATGGCCACCATGAAGGAAGAGTTTCAGAAAACCAAAGACGAGCTCGCCAAGTCAGAGGCCAAAAGGAAGGAACTGGAGGAAAAAATGGTGACTCTCTTGAAAGAGAAAAATGACCTGCAGCTCCAGGTTCAGGCTGTAAGTAGTGGAGTCATGGTGGGTGCTGCTCATCAGGATGCAAGTGCGAGAAGTCTGGCCACTAGCGGCAGTGAGCTGGGTAGTCAGTGTGGGGACACTCACTGGAAGGAGAAGGTCAAAGCACTCTGATGGTTCTAGCATAGTCCATATATCCCTTCATCGCCCAAACCAGGACTGGGGCAATAAGGTAGAACCGACCACTGTCATCCGTTCTCCACTATTTCATCAAACTGCAGGACTTATGACTTCCCTTTGAAGTCAGTCTTTGAAAGTGATTTTCACATAAAACTATCCCAAATGAAATATTAAGGGGAGGATAGCATGAAGAGATTTATTTTTTTTTAATCTCCAAAACTTCCTTAAACTTCTCGATGTCCAGTTTTAAATCATGATATGTACAGCTGACAGATGTCAGTGCTCTCCATCACATTTTACAGAATTGTTGTTTGTTACTGACCTCCAAAATTCAGATTCACTCTTTCCAATCCATGTGCACAGTCAGTGCCCCATGGCACCCAGACCGCTGCCTTGGCACCCTGGAAGCTCTGCCTGCCCCCAGCTCTCCCCTCCAGCCAGCCCGCTCACTGCTCACTCCTGCACCAGTCATTTGAGAACTGCCTCCATCAACTGTGAAATGTAATTTATAAGACTGTCTTTCATTTGGAGTGAACCGAATTGGTCTGGTATCATCTACTCATCACAAAATCATATATTTCTCCTGTTGATTAAAATTAGTTTCTTCTGTCAAGTTTGGGCAGTGTAATAACTCTTTCTTCTAGATTACAGAAGGAAAAAGAGCTGTAAGTAGTGGAGTCATGGTGGGTGCTGCTGACCCAGCCCCTTCAAATCTATCCAGTATGCTCTTCTGTTGTCCCTGGAGAATCACTTAGAATCTGTCCTACAGCACTATATTCACTACATGAGCACACACAGCACATTTTACACTTTTATGTATTCAAAGGCTAGCATGGAGGCTCACTGATGAATGTATTTATCAGTTTCTTGCTCATATCTTGTCCACTCCCAACCCTCTTAATTGGAAACATAGCAGGTTGCCAGGAATTTCTTGATTACTTTATGCCTCAACTTGAATGTCGAAAAACATCATAACCACAATCATCCTCCAGTACTACAAAGAGAAGCAGTTCATTAGCAGCTGCATCCTGAATTCCCCACTGGAATGCCTTCTCTCATCCTGCCCCATTTCCCCCAGTGACTTGATTTTTACAAAATGAAATCCTGCCCACCTCTCAAGGTGTAGCTTAAATGTCACTTTATTCAGGAAACTACCTCTAATAGAACTTCTCTGATCTCTTCCGTCACAAACTGCTTTCTGATTTCATGATAGCTTTTGGGGGGTAGGCTTTCTAATCTACTAGAAATATACTATTCTGAAGGAACAGGACATTTGGTTTTCCCACAATGTATCCTGGATTGCACACAGGAGGTGGTTCATAATATCTAAATCCAAAGAACCAACAGCAGAGATTGACATTGTTATCATTTTTAAATATTTCATTCTTTCTTTCCAATTTTGATTTTTTTTCCAACTCAAGGAAGCTGAAGGCTTGGCTGATGCAGAGGAAAGATGTGACCAGCTGATCAAAACCAAAATCCAGCTGGAGGCCAAGATCAA
>NW_027397105.1:4681399-4723468 GCF_003265705.2 Callorhinus ursinus | reverse complement strand
ATCGATGACCTCGCCAGTAACATGGAGACGGTCTCCAAAGCCAAGGTTTTTGTGAACTTGTCCCCTTTTCATTTGCAACAATTCAAAATTATAGAGTTTATACATGAATATATCTAATCTAACTGTACAAACTTTTAAATGTTATTTTATTTTTTTAATTTAAATTCTATTAACATACAATGTATTATTAGTTTCAGAGACAGGTCAATGATTTATCAGTTGCATATAACACCCAGTGCTCATTACATCACGTGCCCTCTTTAATGCCCGTCACCCAGGTACCTCATCCCTCCACCCCCCTCCCCTCCAGCAACCCTTAGTTTGTTTCCTATGATTAAGACTCTTGTGGTTTGTCTCCCTGTCTGGTTTCGTCTTGTTTTATTTTTCCCTCCCTACCCTCATGATCCTCTGTTTTGTTTCTTAAATTCCACATAGGAGTAAGATCATATGGTAATTGTCTTTCTCTGATTGACTTATTTTTCTTGGCATAATACCCTCTAGTTCCATCCACGTCATTGCAAATGGCAAGATTTCATTTTTTTGATGGTTGAGTAGTATTCCATTGTGTGTGTGCATGTATACACAGCACATCTTTATCCATTCATCTATCAATGGACATCTGGGCTCTTTCCATAGTTTGACTATTGTGGATACTGCTGCTATGTTATCTCACTTTAAAATTATTCCTCTTATGCCTATTAGACATCACTATATTGAAATGAATCATTCAGTCTTCCTACCTGACTTGTAGAAATCATGTTAACTTTTATCCCCATGACTATGAAAGAATGCAGTTTCAGAAAAAAAATTATCTAAAAACCATACTCCACATGATGCAGAATTTAAATGATGTTCATGTTTTCCAAAGACAATAATCCAGTTTTCATAACTATTTATTTATTCATGTAGCCCAAATTATGTGCCTCTATATCCAGGGCACTGTGGTGGGCTTTGGAGTGGCTAGAAAAGTAAATACAGCTCAGCTCCTTTCCACAAGTAGTTATCTCCAAATGCAGACTTACAAATAAAAATGTACCATCTTTTCCCGTTTTCTACTTCCCACCACAGGGAAACCTCGAGAAAACATGCCGCACCCTGGAGGACCAGCTTAGTGAAGTGAAAACGAAGGAAGAGGAACAGCAACGCCTCATCAATGAGTTGTCAGCCCAGAAGGCTCGTTTACACACAGAATCAGGTCAGTGGGCACACACAGCCAGCACGCAGAGAGCCAAAGAACGAAAGGCAAGCCTCCACTTGTGAACACCTCCTAACACCCATCATTTCTTAAGCCGCGCACGCTCATTTATCATTCACTTGTCATTCCTTCTTCTTTTTATTGAGAGGTGGTAAAAAGGATGATTATAAGCTATAACTGGAAGAAAATTAAGCTTCCTGGGCTGAGGAAATTTTTTGCTACCTCAGCATTACTCGAAAGAAAGAAAGACAGACCTTAAAATATCAAAGAAAGCTCACATTTTTTTAATTAATTTATTTGACACAGAGACAGAGAGAGCAAGAGCAGGAACACAAGCAGGGGTAGAGGGGAAGGGAGAAGCAGGCTCCCCGCTGAGCAGGGAGCCCGATGGGGGACTCGATCCCAGGATCATGACCCGAGCTGAAGACAGATGCTTAACAACTGAGCCACCCAGGTGCCCCAAAGCTCACATTTTTGAAAAAGCAAGAAATAACCTCAACCACATCAAAGTTTTTGAGCTATTCTTTTCATCATGGAGTAAGAAGAGTTCTAATGTTATCATATTTTTTAAATTAGTCTTCCATCTAGATGACAGAACTAAATCATTCACATTGTCTTTCACAGGTGAATTTTCACGACAGCTAGATGAGAAAGAAGCTCTGGTGTCTCAGCTATCACGAGGCAAACAAGCATTTACACAACAGATTGAGGAATTAAAGAGGCAGCTGGAAGAGGAGTCTAAGGTGAGAATTCTCTGAGACTTCCAATCACTTGAACTTTGTAGCGTGACACACTACTGAACTTCACTTACAGAATATCAATGACCAGAACATAAATGTACAATGCACACTTTTTGGTTGGTCCAGGCCAAGAACGCCCTGGCCCACGCCCTGCAGTCCTCCCGCCACGACTGTGACCTGCTGCGGGAACAGTATGAGGAGGAGCAGGAATCCAAGGCCGAGCTGCAGAGGGCGCTGTCCAAGGCTAACAGCGAGGTGGCCCAGTGGAGGACCAAATACGAGACGGACGCCATCCAGCGCACGGAGGAGCTAGAGGAGGCCAAGTATGGGCTCTTAATGATGGAGGCAGAAAGAAAAGTTTAAAGGCAGTGAAGGAAAAATAATAATATTTCAGGCATGAAGATAGGAGGAATATTTCAGCCTATCTGATTATACAGTGGTGGAAACCACCATCTTCTCCTTACAGACCAGTCATGTCCACTGAAGAATGGGCCGAGACCACAGCTCTCCCTACATTTTGGTCTATTACAAAAATACCTTAAATTTCTTTCCACCAAAATGAATTAAAATTATCAGCATACCCTTTATGAATTAAGTAGAATTAATTTCCTTCAATATAAGGAAAAATGGAGACAGTGGTCTATTATGAATATTATAATTAACAATAATCAGTTTATCCCTACCTAGAGGTTCAAAATAAGACTATCATACTCTGTCATTTAACTAAGAACCAGTATCAATAAACTGATTCACTAATTACACACACTTTTATGGAATAAAACTCATGGGAGTGACACATGGAAGGGAAATAATCATTATGTTCCCAGTGAAGGAAGCTTCTCTAAATTGCATTTATGTCAGTAGTTGCTAGAATTACACAGAATGAGGAGGTCTGGCGAGCATTTGCAGAGGGAACACTCCAGTTAAGTGTGAGCTGGTGAAGGCAGCAGTAAGACTTTGGAGGGTATTTGGGAAATATAATTCTGGAATAACATTTGCTGTCTGGGGCATCAGACCCAGAAAGTTAGTGATTAATCATAATCATATGACCTTGTACGCATCACTTTGGGCCACAGTTTCATTTATGAAGAGGACCATGTTAAAAAATGCTTAATGACGCTATCCAGTGCTGGCATGCTTGATGATACGCCTCCGGTTCACGGCTGTCACATCCTCACGTTGCTCCCTCGGGTGATGCGGGGAGGGCTGTGGTCTCGGCCCGTTCTTCAGTGGACATGACTGTCTGTAAGGAGAAGATGGTGGTGTCCACCACTGTATAATCAGATAGGCTCATTCTCTCTCTCTCATAATGCATACACCACCACCACCATGCACACAAAAAGGCCTCATGAATATGTTTAACAACCCCTCACATAAAGATAAGAATTCACTAGGGAAAACTAAAGACACAGAATGGGTACTGATAAGACATTTTTAGAAAACCTAAACAATTTGTGGACAGAGAAGCAAAGAATCTTGGGGAAAATATGCTTTCCTAGTCAGCAGCTTTATAAAGTTCACTGTCGTAGCTCTGAATCTGCTCTTGGTCACTCGCACTGACCAACATTTCAGGAAGAAGCTGGCCCAGCGTCTGCAGGATGCTGAGGAACATGTGGAGGCCGTGAATTCCAAATGTGCTTCCCTCGAAAAGACGAAGCAGAGGCTCCAGAATGAGGTAGAGGACCTCATGCTGGACGTGGAGAGATCTAACGCCGCCTGCGCCGCCCTGGACAAGAAGCAGAGGAACTTTGACAAGGTGGCCCACAGTGACCGGCTTCCTGGGGGAAAGTGGCCTGATTCTTGATCACAGAGGCTTAGTTCTGATGTACTTCCAGGTCCTGGCAGAGGGGAAACAGAAGCATGAGGAAACTCAGGCTGAACTTGAGGCCTCCCAGAAGGAGGCCCGCGCACTCAGCACTGAGCTGTTCAAGGTCAAGAACGCCTATGAGGAATCCCTGGATCACCTGGAAACCCTGAAGCGAGAGAACAAGAACTTACAGCGTGAGTCTTTGTAACCATTCTACTTCAAAAGTGGTGGGGAGACATCTTTTCAAGTTTTCATTTTTCTCAACTGAATGTGATATTTTATTATTAACCTATAGAGGAGATTTCAGACCTGACGGAGCAGATTGCAGAGGGGGGAAAGCATATCCATGAATTGGAGAAAGTGAAGAAACAGGTAGATCAAGAGAAGAGTGAACTGCAGGCTGCTCTGGAGGAAGCAGAGGTACATGTTCCATTTGCCCACTTACGCATTATAAACAAACTGAAAAATTAATACCGACTGAGAGCAGCTATCATGTTGCAAAGCTACCGGGGATAACCCCTGTAATTCAGTGAGAAATACTGCATTGTTCCTTGGCAATGCAGACTGAAGAGGCTAAATTAAGATGTATGGAAGTTTGTGGTTTTCTGAATGCCTTCTTCAAGAAAGCATCATATTACATTGGGGAGGGTATGTGCTACGGTGAGCGCTGTAAATTGTGCAAGACTGCTGAATCACAGATCTGTACTTCTGAAACAAATAACGCAACATATTTTAAGAAAAAAGAAAAAGAAGAAGATAGCAGGAGGGGAAGAATGAAGGGGAGTAAGTCAGAGGGGAAGACGAACCATGAGAGACGATGGACTCTGAAAAACAAACTGAGGGTTCTAGAGGGGAGGAGGGTAGGGGGATGGGTCAGCCTGGTGATGGGTATTAAAGAGGGCACGTTCTGCGTGGAGCACTGGTGTTATGCACAAACAATGAATCATGGAACACTACATCAAAAACTAATGATGTAATATATGGTGATTAACATAACAATAAAAAATTTTTTAAAAAATTGGGAAGAAAAAAAAAAGCATCATATTGTGCAAAACAAACAACAAGCTCTCTAGGTAACAACCAGGTAAACACCATCAGAAAGACGTGACTGCAGACTGTTCCCCTATCCCAGGAATGTGGGTTCCACTTGCCTTTCCGGCTCCCAGAGGCTGCTCCAAAGACATAGCCTTGAGACAGTGGTTTGGTGTTAAGAATACCTACATGGTATATGTGACTAAATCTACCTAGCGTCTCTTTGTAAACTTTTAAAATTTGGTGGGCAGATGTGGGGATCCATTCATCCTCCTGCCACCCAAAACTAGCCTCTCATGTAAGTTCCCTTTGCTATTATTAAGCTGCCACCACCAAGCTGGAGTGGCCTGCCTCTTCCTTTGGTCTTCTCCCTGCTCCAAGTACACGGGCCAGTTTCAGATTACACCAGGGAAGATCCCGAGAGGATCAAAAAGCCAAGAGTAACCTAAGTGTTGCTTTTTAAAAAGGGATCTCTTGAGCACGAAGAAGGCAAAATCCTTCGCATCCAGCTTGAGTTAAACCAGGTGAAATCTGAGATTGACCGGAAAATTGCTGAAAAAGATGAAGAAATCGATCAGCTAAAGAGAAACCACATCAGAGTGGTGGAGTCAATGCAGAGCACCCTGGATGCTGAGATCAGGAGCAGGAATGATGCCCTAAGGATCAAGAAGAAAATGGAGGGAGACCTCAATGAGATGGAAATCCAGCTGAACCACGCCAACCGCCAGGCTGCAGAGGCAATAAGGAATCTTAGAAACACACAAGGAATACTGAAGGTACACTGGGATAAACACACATGGTGTCATGCGGTCTGGGTGTTAACCATAATTTATATACCATAAATCTAAATAACATGGTAATCAGTTGAAAATTTTACATACACAACCAAAGAACAGCTTACATCTGGAAAGTCTAAAAGTTCACCTTGTCAGCTGAAGAGAAGACACTGCACAAATCACTTCATTTAGGTGAACTTCATTTGTATAATGTATATATATACACATACATTTTTAAAATCACATATCTATACTTAATATATAGAAAACAACATCATTAGACCAGCTCATCTCTGAGGATGCTTTCCTGATCCAATATTTTATAGCTTTAGCCATGGTTATTTTTTTATGATTTAGGATCTAAACTATAATATCCTGTTCTTTTGAGGAGACCTACTACCCTAGGCTACAAAGAATTTGTCTTTAAAGGGACTTGCAGATTTTCCCTCCCTAATCATACTCTAAGTTATTGAGAACAAAGTATGTACATGACCCAAATGTGTACTCGCTTTAATGAAAGCATGAGTAAGAGTCTTTGCCTCTTTCTGTGTAGGACACTCAGCTACATTTGGACGATGCCATCAGAGGCCAAGATGACCTTAAAGAACAGCTGGCCATGGTGGAGCGCAGAGCCAACCTGCTGCAGGCTGAGACTGAAGAGCTAAGGGCATCCTTGGAGCAGACCGAGAGGAGCAAGAAGGTGGCAGAGCAAGAGCTTCTGGATGCCAGTGAGCGTGTGCAACTCTTGCACACCCAGGTGAGGTTCAGGACTCTGGCTGAGCAAATGCATTCCCTGAAGTTGAAGATAATTTGAGGGGAAAACCTTGGCAAGGTTCCCTTCCTGGAGTTCTGGAAAATGTGTATTACTAAGAAGTACTAGGGCCTAGCCAGTTCACGGGTATATTTATGGGCTGACATAATCATGTTGATTTGACAAAATTTAGAGTTCTAGAAACTTTTGTAAAAAAGCAGAAGGCCTTCTACTAATAACCATATATGTGACATTAGTGGCCATCTTGTCTTTTCCAACTCTAAGCTGCAAATCAATAAGCAAATAAAACAGAGGAAAAAGAATAAGCCACCAAGTTATTTTTATGTATCGTGTATGCACATGAAGCTAACTACATGAAAGAAGCTCTTCAGTTCAAATTCACAGAAGCCATCATTACTGCTACTCAGCATTTGTTGTTTATAACGCATGTGCTAAAATAAATGGTGGTGTAGCCTCACAAGGCTAATAAGCAGCCATTATAGTATGCACTTATTGCCATGAAAAGATGTTCATAATACGTGAAAAGAGCAACTTAAAAATAATAGATAAGGCATGATCATTTTCGTTGAAAATATATAGGAAACATCCAGGAGGATAAACAAAGTGTTATCAATGGTTATCTCTGGTTACTGAGAGTACAATAATTATTCCTTACCTCTTATTTTGCTAATTTGTATATTATATAAACATATATACTTTTTAAAAATTGCAATATAAGGAAATAGCATCATGGAAATGTTAAAATGACATACTACAAATACTTTTAAATTCAAATTAAAATACAACATTTTTCTTACTCATTTTTAGTATCCTTGAATTAAATATTTCATACTATCAACTTTCCAAAACATAACAGATTCTTGGTTCATTTTTGTACTAATAATGATGCTACTTAGGCTCTTTTTTTTAAAGATTTATTTATTTATTTATTTGAGAGAGCGAGAGAGCACATGAGATGGGGGAGGGTCAGAGGGAGAAGCAGGCTCCCCGCCGAGCAGGGAGCCCGATGCGGGACTCGATCCCGGGACTCCAGGATCACGACCTGAGCCGAAGGCAGTCGCTTAACCGACTGAGCCACCCAGGCGCCCCTACTTACGCTCTTTAAATATAAAGCTAACCAAACATGAATGAACAACTAAAAATTAATAATCCATTTTCCATGAGCTGTGTGGCACTACAGGGTACAGCACTTTAAATTTTTTCTTGGGTCAGGGTTGTGCTTCATGCTTACAAACAGCCACTGATAATGGTCGAACATCTCTGATACCAAAAATCAAATTTTACCTGGAAGAATTTCAGAAAATGTTCATTAACAGAAGTATGGATAAAAAGAAGAGAAGGCATAACTTAAGAGTCAACTTTTGATTTGGTGTTTATTCTGAATTTTCCCTGGATCAAGAATTTTTGCCTGTCTACACTAGTCAAAATGACAATGTAAATAGAATATAATTAAATGTCCTTCCCTTTCTTTTTTTATTAATTTGAAACAGAACACCAGCCTGATCAACACCAAGAAGAAGCTGGAGACAGACATTTCCCAGATCCAGGGAGAGATGGAGGAAATTGTCCAGGAAGCCCGCAACGCAGAGGAGAAGGCCAAGAAGGCCATCACTGATGTGAGCAGAGGGCAACACGGTCCTGGTCAAACTTGAATCCGGATGCGCTAGCTCAGCTCTCTCAACTGGTTTTGTTTTACTGCTCATCAGGCAGCCATGATGGCCGAGGAGCTGAAGAAGGAGCAGGACACCAGCGCCCACCTGGAGCGCATGAAGAAGAACCTGGAGCAGACGGTGAAGGACCTGCAGCACCGTCTGGACGAGGCTGAGCAGCTGGCCCTGAAGGGCGGGAAGAAGCAGATCCAGAAGCTGGAGGCCAGGGTGGGTCCCCATCACTTCATTCAATTCCCAACCTGCTCATACAGCTACTTACAGCCAAATTGCTAAAAGCCTTTGTTCTCTTCCAGGTGAGGGAACTTGAAAATGAGGTTGAAAATGAGCAGAAGCGCAACGTCGAGGCTGTCAAGGGTCTTCGCAAACATGAGAGGAGAGTGAGGGAACTCACTTACCAGGTGACCCGCCTTTCCATATTTCTCACACCTGCTGCTCTCTCAAGAAAATGAAAATAATGAGCCGTTTTCAAATAACACTATTTGCTACCTCTTTCATTTCAGACTGAGGAGGATCGCAAGAACATTCTTAGGCTGCAGGACTTGGTGGACAAATTACAAACCAAAGTTAAAGCTTATAAGAGACAAGCTGAAGAGGCTGTGAGTAGCTCCATAATGACAGAGAAAAGTTCAGGAGAAGTCCTGAACTTCAGGCTTTTGTGGAGCCTGAAGTTTATAGAATTTAAGAGCCTTTCTTTAAGGAAAAAGAGTACAAAATTAGGTATGAAAATGAGTATTTGGAATGAAAAAATTTTACCAGTCATTACTGGAGCCTTAGAGATTCAAGTGCATTTCTTCTGAGAACTCTTTAAGCAATTTTCCAGGCATGTTAGTATAGAAATATTTTTTGGTTACAACTCACTTCCCTATCTAGAACACTCCATCACTCCCAGCAACCTCCAGCACTCACGGGGGCTATGCTAATGAGGGCTCTGAAGTCTTAAGATTTGTTAAATGACTTCACAGTATATCCATCAGAATATTTCTTTTTCATTTGGCTCCTTTCCCATCTTATCATCTTTCTCATCAGAAACTTTCCTTAAGGTTCTCTGCACCCAATACTATCACCATGCCTGCTTTTTAAAGATTCAGATTCCTGCTACTCTGATCTCCCTGTTGTCACTGTAGCATCTTATGTTTGCCAGGAAGAGAATCAAGTGAGAGAGACCGAGCAGGGGGCATTGTGAGCCCACACGTTCAGAGGCAACTAGTGGGATGCCTTGCCCCCAAATAAGTACATGACCAAATAACAGGACATTTTGCTTTCTCATTTACGAAGTAAATCCAGTAGCTGCTCCTAGTAATAAAGGCAGTGAGAATCAGAAAATGTCAAATTTTCTCGTTCTCTGAAATTTCTTTTCTCAGGAGGAACAATCCAATGTCAACCTTGCCAAGTTTCGCAAGATCCAGCACGAGCTGGAGGAGGCCGAGGAACGGGCTGACATTGCTGAGTCCCAGGTCAACAAGCTGCGGGTGAAGAGCCGGGAGGTTCACACGAAAGTCATAAGTGAAGAGTAATCCATTCTTATGCTGAAAGGTGACCAAAGAAATGTGCAAACTGTGAAGTTCTTTGTCACTGTCACATGTCACTGTAACATCAAGGCAATAAAATCTGCAGAGAATTTTCCAATCTAAAAATACATGTCTCTCTTAATTACAAGTTTCTGTAATGCTATGAGAACTAATTCATTTCTTCAACGCTTGTAAGCCTCCTAACTGTGCAATCAGATGAGTGTAGTCAGTGAACCAATGTTAACAGAAGGCAAATGTTCTCTGAGGGAATACAAAGGTGGTTAGTGCACCCCCAAATCCATTCAACCAATTCTATTGAGAACCAAGTGTGTGTCTGTACAGAAATGGGCACCAGGGATATGACAGTCGTCCCTGCCTTTGAGGAGCTCAAGCCAGCAGGAGCGACAGCAATTCAAACAGCTCCTAGAAGATGAGTAGACAGTTATCTGGTAAAAGAGAAATGGGGGCGCCTGGGTGGCTCAGTTGGTTGGGCGACTGCCTTCGGCTCAGGTCATGATTCTGGAGTCCTGGGATGGAGTCCCACATCGGGCTCCCTGCTCGGCGGGGAGTCTGCTTCTCCCTCTGACCCTCTTCCCTCTCATGCTCTCTATCTCTCATTCTCTCTCTCTAATAAATAAATAAAATCTTTAAAAAAAAAATAAAGAGAAATGGAACTGGTCATTCTAAGAAGAGAAGACAAGCGTGAGATTTCAGAGTAGTTTGAGCATAGGCCCCAGCCAGAGAGGGAAGGCCTGCCTGTGAAGGGAACAGCCTCCTGTGTGGTGCTGAGGAAATCAGGATATGCATGGACCTGGTGAGATTTCATGAGAAAGAAAGCTGACCCATCTCTGGCAGTAGCCCAGAGGATGGAGCAGGAGAGGAAAGACCAGAGCCTAGAGACTGCTGAGGCTATGAAAATGATCCAGATTAGAGGTGACAGTGATGGCAACAAACAAGAATGCAGAACGCAAGCAGGCTTCCAATACCGGTCCAAGGAAAGGACTGGAAGAGCACTGAGAAGTAAATCAGTTTCACGGCCTTCAAACTTCCCAGTTAGCTTGTGATTATACATTTTACTTCCTTTTGTGGGAAATTCTCTTCCTCTGAACCCCTCCAAGTAAAGGGACAGAACTTCTTAGTCCTAATCTCTACATACAAGTCTACTTACCAAGCCAAAGGAACCTGATTTTTCTCAGTACCATACCTATTTTCAGGAGGAATCAGAAAGGGAATTTATTTATTAATATCAAAAAGAATGTGACTGAGATTACACCATAGCCATTGCCAGAGTGGTCTTTTCTTTGATGCTTTTTTAAAGCCTACCACTTGGCTGCATTGTGTAAGATATTTTAAAAATAAGATAATAGAATTCCAATTTATTCTTTTATGGTGGTGGATATCCCTTCCTAACAAGGTGGCTGCTTCAAGGAATCTCCTTCCCCAGTGTGAGAATCCTAATTAGTAATGAGAAGCCTGCTTCATGAGAAGAGGATTTAAGAGGGGTAAAAAGTAATTAATAAGGAATATTTAACATAGGCCATGATGAAGACTAATGAAATATCCTGCAGAGGGTAGGCATTTATTATCAAATTTTAATTAAACTCTGTAGAGTTAACCTACTGACCTCAAAAGCACAGGGCAATTGCTTTATTATTCTTTCTCCTAACTATTTAAATAATTGCTTATGTAGAGAGTTGGGAGTGGATTTCATTATGTATGGGTCGATTATCCTGGGGTCCCTGATTAAAGCAGCAAGGATTTAGAGTCACAAGAAACTCTGATTAATATTCTTCCTTACCTCCCTCACAGATTAGATGACTTATAGATGTATTTCCTTCTCTCTCACAACAAAGCCACACATGAAAATACAGAAATGTTTATAACACTCTTGCCTTGCCTTTCATTGAGGTGTGGGAACTGTCCCTAACCTACTGATGCGGGATATGAGGACCCAAATGGGATGCATGCAGGGAGGAGGGAAGAGGCAGGAGGCAGGAGACTGTCTCTGAGAACAACTCTGAATTAGGAGCAAGAGGGAGTTTACTCCTCCCAGACAGTAACACTAGGACTTACTGTGATGGGGAGAAACTGAGACTGGAAGGAGACTTTGGGCTGTCACAAAGGGCAACCTTGAGATAACTATAGATAAACCTACATAAAGCATATAAGTAAGGAACTAGGCAGAGATGGCCATGCCCTAGTATTTTTGGTATCCAGCCAGGCATTGTTACACTAATAAAATCTAAGAATCTGTAATAAGACCAGATTCTTTACTTTTTTATCTTCTAAGGACTTCAAGACCATGGTTACTGAAAGCAAATACTGGTACCATTCACATACTGCTACTTGAAAATACCATGAATCTTTTTCCCCAACTCAATTCATAACCAAACAGGTATCAAGAACAAAAGAAATCTCAAGATCCCTCTCCTCTGAAACATTACCTCCCCTTCTCTTTTATATGTAAATCTCCCACTGTGAGACTGAAATCTTTAGCATCCTGAAAGATGCTTATTTAACCTCCTATTAAATTCCTCGTAAATATATTAATTTCCACTAACACCCTAGCTAGCATTACTGGATAATCAGCTGAGAAAGCATCTAAAGAAAGAGGTCTCTTGAGATGTGCCTGAAGGGAGGGAAACGGGGAGATGTAAAAAGTGCCTCTACAAAAACCATCTGCCTGCACTGAGGCCTGACCCTGGGCATCCAGACGCCTGACACCTTTCCTCATGAGGCTAGGGTCTATGTGAGCCTCCACATCAGGGGCTCTCAAATTCAGCATGCATCAGAACTATCTGGAGGCCTTGCTAAAACACAGATTAGGGGGCCCCACCTCCTGAGCTTCTAATTGAGTAGGTCTAGGTTGGGCCCCAAGAATTTGCATTTCTAACAAGTTTCCAGGTGATACTAATGTAGCTAGTCCAGGACGACACTGAAAACCAGAGTTCTACATTATCACCAAATCTCTTAAAAGGAATTACACATGATAACCTATACCGTGTTTATACCTATAAATTTAGCTAAACCTCTCTGGGCCTGCCATGTAACAAGTGTGCAAGAAATATTTGTGGGAATGCATAATAACTTAAGAAGAACTTAATCTGTTCCAGGCACTGGGCTAGGTATTTTACATTTATCACCCAAAAAAAAATAATCCTAAAGCAAAGGGTGTTCTAGTACCTTTATCTAGTAATTGATTAAAAAAAAAAATCAGTAAGAAGACATCTATTTCCAGGAAAATGGAGTTGACCTACTTTTCCCTCCCACTAAGTGCTATTAAACCCCTGGACATTATATATAAACCTAACACAAAAGATTCTGAATGGTGGAGAAAAGTAGATGGACTAGGTAAGTTCCCTGAGTTTTCTTTTTGCCTCATATGCCCCAGACTTGAAGAAACAGACAACACAGAAACACCAACAGGTGCAGACAAAAAAGCCCCATAAAAAGCCTACTCTCTCTAGTCAAAGGATAAAATAATGGGCAGCCTAGCAAGGTTGGTTTAACATTCAAAATTCAGTATAATTCAGCATATTCACAGAATAAAAGTGAACATTGTATGATCATCTCAATAGAGGCAGTAAAATGATTTGACAATATCCAGCACCCATTCATGATTTAAAAAACAAAAACTCTCAGGGCAACTGGGTGGCTCAGTCTGCTGAGTGGCTGACTCTTATTTCAGTGCAGGTCATGATCTCAGGGTCCTGGGATCGAGCCCTACACCTGGCTCTGTGCTCAGTGGAGAGTCTGCTCGAGGATTCTCCTCCCTCTGCCCCCACCCCTGACTCATGCTCTCTCACTTTCTCTAAAATAATACAAATAAATTTTTTAAAACACTCTCAGCAAACTAGCAATAAAAAAAGGACTTTCTCAATCTACGCAACAGGCACCTACTAAAGAAAAGTGGGGGGGGGGGGCGCCTGGGTGGCTCAGTTGTTAAGCGTCTGCCTTCGGCTCAGGTCATGATCCCGGGGTCCTGGGATCGAGCCCCCCATCGGGCTCCCTGCTCCACGGAAGCCTGCTTCTCCCTCTCCCACTCCCCCTGCTTGTGTTCCCTCTCCCACTGTGTCTCTCTTTGTCAAATAAATAAATAAAATCTTTAAAAAAACAAAAAACAGCACAGGGGCTTCTGGGTGGCTCAGTCAGTTAAGCGGCTGCCTTCGGCCCAGATCATGATCTCAGGGTCAGGGTCCTGGGATCCTGGGAGCATTGGGCTCTCTGCTCAGCAGGGAGTCTGCTTCTCCCTCTCCCTCTCCCTCTCCCTCTGCCCCTCCCCCTGCTCATGTGTGCTCTCTCTCTCTCAAATAAATAAAATCTTTACAAAAAACAGCAAAGCTAAAATATCGTGCTTAACAATGAAATAGTGAAGACTTTCTACCTAAGATTGGCACTAAGGAAATGATATCCACTTTCAACATGTCTAGCTAACTACATTGGAAGTCCTAGCTAATGTAGTAAGATGAGAAAAGGAAATAAAAGACATAGACATTGAAAAAAAAAAAAGAGAGGTAAAACTGTCTTTATTTGCAGATGACAAAATTGCATAGAATAGTTAAATAAGTCTACAAAAAACTACTTAATCCAAGAAGTAAACTGAGCATGTATCAAACTATAAGGTCAGTATATAAAAATAAGTTTTATTTTTATATTCATAGCAAACAATTGGAAAGTGAAATTCTAAAAATCAATACCATTTACAATAGCATCAAAGAAATCACAAAATATTCTAGGAATAAGCTTAATAAAAAAATTTTTATAACCTCTACATTATAAACTATAAATCATTGCTGAGAGAAAGTAAAGAATATCTAAATAAATTATACACACATGTACATACACACCCACACACACACACACATACATGGAAAGAGGGGGAGAGAGAGACAATTATCTTGGTTTGGAAGACTCAAGAGCGTAAGTCTGTCAATTCTCTCCAAGTTGATCTAAATATTTAATGTAACCCTAATCAAAATCCCATCAGACATTTTTTTTTGAGAAATTGGCAAGCTGATATTAAATGCGTGAGAAAGAAGTACAAAGTTGAAGGACTTACTCAATGGTTTTAAAAACTTAAAGCTACTCTAATTAAGACAGTGTGGTACTAGCATAAGGGTAGAAAAAATATAGATTGCTGGAATAGAATAGAGAGGAATAGAGACCTTAAAAATAAATCCACTATATATACCATCAAATGACTTTACTAAGATGCAAATGCAATTCAATGTAGAAAGGAAAGTCTGCAAGAAATGACACTGGATCAATTAGACTTCTGCATGAACAAATAATAACTCATACAATATGCAATAATTAACTCAATATGGAAAACAAACCTACATGCAAGTCCTAAAATTATAAATCCTCTAAAAGAAAATGTGGAAAATATCTTTGTGATCTTGAGCAAAAACTCTTAAACAGAACACAAGAAGTACTAAAGAGAAAAAAATTATAAACTGTCCTCTTCAAAATCAAAACTACTGCTCACCAAGATACTGTTGAAAACACAAAAAGGCAAATCACAAGCCGGGAGGAAATATATGCAATATATAAATGCAACAAAGAACTTTATTGTATCTATAAGAACACATACAAAACAATAAGGAAAACAATCCAATAAAAATGGGCAAAAGAATTTGACAGACACTTTCAAAAAGAAGGTATGTGAAGGTCCAATAACCACATTAAAAGATGATCTGTACCATTGGTCTGGAGGATACGGTTTAAAAACCACAAGGAAATTCCACTAGACATCCATAAGAATGGCTAAAATTATAAAGATGGACAATGACAAATGCTGGCAAAGATGCTGGGCAACCACATCTCTCATATATTACTAGTGAGAATGTAAAATGGTTCTATTTTTGAAAAATTGTTGGTCATTTCTTATAAATTAAATACAACCCTATATCTGGCAATTCCACTCTTTGGAATTTAACCAGAAGAAATGAAAGATACCTTCACAAAAAGATAAGAATATCCATCAGCAAAAGAACAGATGAACAAAATATGCTATACCCTCGCAATGAAATACTACTCCCCAATAAAAATAAATTAACTACATGCAAGAACGCAGATGAGGGTTACCAGGGTGGCTTAGGAGGTTAAGCGTCTGTCTTCAGTTCAGGTCACGATCCTGGGGTCCTGGGGTTGAGCCTGGCGTCAGGCTCCCTGGTTCAGCCAGGAGCCTGCTTCTCCCTCTCCCTCTTGCCCCTCCCCACTTGTGCACTCTCTCTCTCTTGCTCTCTCTTGCTCTCCTCTCTCTCACAAATAAATAAATAAAATCCTTTAAAAAAAGAACACAGTGGAATCTATAATATTCCTCTTTGGCACGAGTCTTATGAAAGGCGAGTTGTTTCCTTTGTTTGAAGATGAGATAATTACAGAGTTTCGTATAGAAAGGCAGAGATGCCTTTAGTGACTGTAATTCCTCTGCTTTTCCTCGCTGGAGGGAGAGAACACATAAATCCTTAGGGCAAAGGGAATCTTAGGAATTGTAAGCTAACTTCTAACATGAACTCCTAGAGCAGAAGGATCATTAGATAGAGTAATTTAATGCTAGCCTTGGGCTTAATTGTAAGCAGATACTAGCAAGAAAAGCAAGGGCAAGGAATAAGAGCCAGGCCTTGGAAGAGCTTCTACTCAAGTTAAATGAGTTGTCACACAGAATTGTGTGGAGATAACTGCACATTGGAGAAAGGTTGGAATATACCAATAAATAGGTTTTAGCAAAAATCTATCTTGCAGTTCAGTTTTCTTATTTATGTTGCCCATTAAAACTCTTGTTATTTTAAATAAAGTTTTCCATTTCCAGGGTTACACCTCAAAGAAAACAAGTGGAAAACGTATTATGCTAATCCTATTCTCAAATTCAAGTGAGTGTCAGGTATCAACCACTGACCACATAATCAGAGCACCAACATTTAACAGGTGTCCACTCAGCTAAATTACAGACAAAGTAACTGAATGGACATTTAAGTTGTTTCCAAAGTTTTGTTATTAGAAGAAATGCTAAATATACAAACTTGACATATCTTCCTAGTTCCCTGTGCTTCTGTAGAAAAAAAGAGTAAGAGAGGAAATTGCTGCAATTTCACATTTCAAAAGAAGCAACAAATTGCCCTGGAATTTTACACCCTTACCCAAACCATATGAGGGCATCCACTCTCCAACACCACCATTTGCTACTACGAAATTGTTTTATTTGTCAAGCTGACGGGTGAGAGATACGCTGTTATTTGATATTGCACCTCCTGAGGTTGAGTGTGTTATTAAGTTTATTGGCCATTTGTACTGCCTCTTCCATGAACTGTCCACTTATATCTTTTTGGCTATCTTTTTCTATTTTCTTGTATCTCCCTCTCTTCTTGATTTGAAGGATGTGTATACAACTTCTACTACATTTATGATTGTACTTTGTTTCAATGCTTAAGACTTCAATTCACCTAGAACTTATTTTTATAAATGGTGTCAGGCAAGGACCTAATGTAATTACTTTGCAAATGATAAATCTCAACCCCACTTACCGCTTAGCCCTTCTTTCCCCCCCGGGGTTAAAATGCCATCTTTATCGTATTTTAAATTGCCATACATGCAAGAACCCATTTTGGGGCTATATTATGTTCTACTGATCTACTTGTCTTCACCTACACTAATGTTATGCTATTTTAATCACCATATTCCTAAAATATGTTTAATGTCAGATAGGGTGGCCTATTACTTGTCTCATGAAAGCTCACTCATTATTCCCAGAAATTTGCATTCTTTTACCACAAACTCTGAAATTGCAGGGCTCCACTGAGTTATATCTCTATCTTTTGTCTGGTACTTCCAAATCTATTCCATTTCCATGAGAAATATTATCCCCCAGTCTCAGGAAATTCAGTTTAATTTTAGTTGTCTTGAGGTAGAATAAACTTAGATGATTCCTGAACATTCAAAGTTATTTCTGTTTCACCAGCAGCAAGCAGTCGGTCTATAGCCCAAGTACTTCTTGCTTACATCCCCTTCTTTTCTTTTCCAAGAGCTGCTGGCTTAGAGCAGGTTCTCAGCTCTCCTAAAATAGTACAACAACTGTTTAAGTGGGTTCTTTACCTCTGCCTCACGCCTCCCATCCACCTTCCATGCTGCTACCATAACTGTGCTTAAAACGCCAATCTTAAGATGTCAGTTCCTTGGTTAAGACTCCAGTGATATTCCATGACTCACAGCGATAGAACCCTATTTTTTACACTGTTTTAGACACAGTGATAGTAGCCAATATTTTTTAAATACTTTCTGTGTTGTCAGATGTTGTTCATCTTTGATAGATGAACAAACTGAGGCTTGCAGGAATTAGGTGACTTGCCTAAAACCATACAAAATAACATCTGATTAAATTGGTATTTAAAACAGGATGGGTTAGCCTGGTGATGGGTATTAAAGAGTGCCCGTTCTGCATGGAGCACTGGGTGTTATACTCAAACAATGAATCATGGAACACTACATCAAAAACTAATGATGTAATGTATGGTGATTAACATAACATAATAAAAAAATGCAACAAAACAAACAAAAAAAACATTGTACACATCATAAAAAGCATGCTAGCCAGTTTGCTGTCTTTAAAACTTACCTATTAAAAAAAGGCTCTCGTACTGGATTTTTAAAGTAGCTACTACTTGTTTTTTACAAGTTAGATATAAGGGGTGCCTGGGTGGCTCGGTTGTTAAGCATCTGCCTTCGGCTCAGGTCATGATCTCAGGGTCCTGGGATGGAGCCCCACATTGGGCTCTCTGCTCTGCGGGAAGCCTGCTTCTCCCTCTCTCACTCCCCCTGCTTGTGTTCCCTCTCTTGCTGTCTCTCTCTGTCAAAAAATAAAATCTTAAAAAAAAAAAGTTAGATGTAAAATAACTTAGAAAGGTTAAAAATAAAGATATAGGAAAAGATCACCCATTTATATGCTACCAAAAAGTAAAAGCAAATATAGCAAAATATTAGAAAAAACAGAATTCAAAGCAAAATAATACTAAATGCAGTAGGGATAGTTCATATTTTATTTTTAAAAGACACAATTTACCACAAAGATAAAATGATCACAAATTTCTATGGAGTTATTAGCAGCTATCTTTGAATTATACAAACAAAACCTGAAAGATCTGAGAACAATAGTAGTGGAGTTTAGCTTCGGCCTACTAGAGAAATTACAGACCAAGTAAACAAAACTAAAAACATAGGTGACTGAATAACACAAATAACAAGCTCAATTGTGAAGATAAATATTAAATTTTGTACATTTCAATAAAAAAAAAAAATCTAGATTTTGCAATGGTGGCAGCCCCAGTCCCCTCAGGCTCTAACTGTGGAACCTTTCTTTCCCAACCTCCATGTCGAATAAATACTAAATTTTGTAGCCAACAATGAGAAACTATAAATGCTTTTTAAGCATCTCTGTATGCATTCTTTTTTTTTTTTTGAAGATTTTATTTTTAAGTAATCTCTATACCCAACAATGGGGCTCAAACTCACAACCCTGAGATCAAGAGTCACATGTTCCACCGACTGAGCCGGCCAGCCACCCTGATATATGCAATTTCAATAGAAATGATATCACTCTTTAAGAAGTGAAAAATTAGTTCTTAGAGGAGCAAAACAAATCTTAGGCATTATAATTCTTGCATCTCTTCCCTCCCCCTGTCAAGCACAACCCTACCTGAAAAAAATCTTACTGCTTAATTTCTCTTGTTGGGGAGAAATTAATTGAACTTAAATGTATTTAATTAAAATACTATTGTTTTATTTCTTAGCAAGAATTAAACTTAATTAACGAATTTAATTAATTTTTCTCTTCGGGGGGAGTAATGGCAAAAAAAAGGCTAAAAACACTGATATAAAACACTCTTGGGGCACTGGGGTGGCTCAGCTGGTTAAGTGCCTGACTCTTGATCTCAGCTCAGGTCTTGATCTCACCATCGTGAGTTTGAGCCCCATGCTGGGCTCCACACTGGGTGTGGAGCCTACCTAAAAAAAAAAAAAAAAAAAAAATTCTCAAAAGTTGAGCCATGTAGGGAAAAGAAAAAAAAGAACATAGGTGTATTTGTTAATATATGCATAAAACACCTGTTAAGGGCACACAAGAATCTGATAACTGTTGTTGACTCTGGGGAAGAAAACTACATAGTTTTCTCATACAAAGAGTATAAGAAAAGATTTTCATTATATATTCTTCTGTGCTTCTGGAATTTTGAAGCATGTAAAGGCATAAACTACATGCAAAGCAAATAGTTTCACAATTTTAAAATAAGAAAAATCATCAAAAATTTTTGGCACATGTGCTGAGGTAATCTAGTAGGAAAGGGACAGTCTTTCCAACACATGGCACTGAAAGAACTGGATATTTCTATGTGAAAACAAATGAACCCAGACCCTTCCTTCAACCATACATGAAAACTAACCTGAAACTGAAATAGACCTACACATAAGAGTTATAAATACAAAATATATAGAAGAAAACATAAAAAATACTGGTGACTTTGCATTAGGAAATATTTGTAAAATGTATCAAAAGCATGATCCCTAAAAGAAAATACTGACTTTATCAAAAAACCGGACTTAAGGAAGGCACATGATGTGATGAGCATTGGGTGTTATATACAACTAATGAATTATTGAACACTACATCTGAAACTAATGATATACTATGTGTTGGCTAATTGAATTTAAATAAAAAATAAAAATAAATTTTAAAAACCTGGATTTCATCAAAGTTTAAAACCAACTCTTCAAAAGAACTCATTAAGAAAATGAAAAGACCCCACAGTCTAGAAAAAAATATGTTAATCATACATCTGATAAATTTACCGACAACATACATATATAACTTCTAACAAGTAAATAGTAAGAAAATGACCCAATTTTTTATGGGCTAAAGATTTAGATAGGCACTTTACCTAAAGAAAATACATAAATGGCAAATAAGCACATGAAAAAGTAACCAAAATCATTACTAAGGAAATGAAAATTAAAACCACATGAGGTACCTACCACATTACACTCATGGCCATAAGCAAAAAAAAGGACAACCCAAGTGTAGGTGAGAATAGAAAGAAACTGGAGCCCTTCATATTACTGGTGGAAGTGTGAAATGGTATGGCCACTGTGGGAAATTATTTGGCGGTTTCTTAAAAAGTTAAGCCACCTAGCCACTCAACTCCTCATTATCTACCTAAGAGAAATGAAAACAAACGTCTATACAATGCCTTGTATGGAACATTATCAACAGCATTATTCATAACAGCCAAAAACTGGGAATAATTCAGATGTCCATCAGCTGGTGAACGGATAAACATGATGTGGCGCATCCATATGAGGGACTCATACTCAGCAATAAAAATGATCAAACTACTGATACAAGCAAAAACATGCATGGAGTCCAAAACAGGCTAAGGGAAAGGAGCCCTACACAAGAGAACCCACACTGTAGGATTCCATTTACAGAAAATTTCTAGAAAAGGCAAAACTTATAGAGACAGAAGGCAGATCAGTGTTTGCCTGTGGTCTGGGGCTGGAATGGGACCTGAATACAAATGGGCACAAGGGAACATGTGAGTTGATGAAAGTGTTGATAAAACTGGATTATGGTGATGTTGCACAACTGCATAAATTTACTAAAACCCATTGAACTATACTTAAAATGGATGATTTTTAAGGTATATAAAATTCTACCTGAAGAGAGGTGTTAAAGAGGAGGAGGAGGAAGAGAAAAACTGACCCATTACAAAACCACAAAAGAAATACCAACTATTTCTAGAACAAGATACCACAGAAGTGACAGTCACTGTTCATCTTGCAAAAAAATAAGTAAAATAAAAAGCTACAGCAAAAAACTGGGAACCCCAAATTTTGTCTACAATAGAATATTATCATACAGGGGCACCTGGGTGGCTCAGCTGGTTAAGCATCTGCCTTTGGCTCAGGTCATGATCTCGGGGTCCTGGGATCGAGTCCCACATCGGGCTCCCCCTGCTCTGGGGGAGACTGCTTCCCCCTCTTCCTCTGCCTGCCGCTCCCCCTGCTTGTGCTCTCTCTCTCTCTCTCTCTGTGTGTCAAATAAATAAATAAAATCTTTAAAAAAAAAAAGGAATATTATCATACAATATAATACTGCACAGTAAAGAAAATAAAATAAAGTTACATGTAACCTCATGGGGAAAAAAAAAAAAATCCCACAATAATGCTGGGTAAAAGAAGTGAGATACTAAAGAATAAATAAAGCTGTATTCATACGAAGCCCAAAAACAGGCAGAAAAATGTATATGTATTATTTACAGATGCATACACAAATAATGAAACTATACAGAAAAGCAGAGAAATGATTATCATAAAAGTAAAAATCAGAGTTACCATTAGGTGAGGGAAATCGGAGTGGCGATGAGGAGGATCCTGAGAGGTTTCTGGGTGCTGATAACATTCTTAGTTGGATGCTGTCTGAATTTTCTTATTACTTCCACACACAAACAGAAACATACACACATGAACAACATCCCTCACTCCTACTGGGTCGACAGGAAACAAACTGAGCACACATACACACACGCATGCAATGAAAAGAATTAAAGCTAAAAGAGAACCCTCCCCTCAATGCCCAAATTTATTCATCTGCCTAAAAAACAAACATGCTTTAGATAATCTGGGGATTGAAATGGACATGGAAATTTTAAAGTCATTATAATTGAAGGATGAGCAGAGTACTACCTATCAACCTGTGAGAAGGATCCAGCCAAAGTAGTTACCAAAAAAAAATTCATAACCACAAATAAATCTGTAAGATCATAAGAAAGAATGAAAATAAATGAGCTTTCAATTTAAGATGCTGAATACAGACCAATAAAATAAACCTAAAGAAATTAAAGAAAGGAATGGATGAGATTAAAAGCAGAAAAGAAACTAGAAAATAGGAAAAAAAGTTATTTGGTAAAACTAAATTTAAAAGACCAACACAAAAGACAAAACTTTAGCAAATATGATTTGAAATAAAAAGAACAAAATCAAACTGTATAGAAGAGGAATAAAAAGGAATAAAGAATACAGTAGAATCAATTAGGAAGTTTTTAACTGTAAAAAGATATGCACAAAAAAAGTCAAAATATCTGAAACCTCACATGAAATGGGCAATTTTCTAGGAAAATATAAAATTTCTAAATGGGCCAAAGGAAAAAAATAGAAACTCTGAACAGATTAATCAATAACCATTAAAAAAAAAAAAGCTTATACTACAAGAGTAAATAAAAGATTCCTCCTCCAAAGAGACTACAGGCCAAAAGAATTCCACAAAGGAACTCTACCAAATGTTCGCAGAACAGAGTATTCACATTCTAAACACAATGCTACAGAAAATAGAAACGGGGAGCTACTTATTTTACAAGACCTAGCATGATGCCGATATCAAAACCAGAAGAGGACAGCATAAGAAAAGAAAACCATGTCATAGTCCCATAATGAACTCCAATGCAGAAATCCCACATTAAAAAAAAAAAAATTAGTATACTTGATCAGCAGGAAATTAATGTTATTTCTATAGGTTTCATTTCATGAATTTTAGTGGTAAAAGTGAGAAAGTTACTACATAATTCTCTACATTAATGAATTTGAGGAGAAAAAAAGAATCTCAATAAATGCAGAAAAAACACTGATAAAATCCAATGTATTTTAAAGATATAATTCAGGGGCGCCTGGGTGGCTGTTGTCAAGTGTCTGCCTTCGGCTCAGGTCATGATCCCAGGGTCCTGGGATCCAGTCCCACATCCTCGGGCTCCCTGCTCCAGAGGAAGCCTGCTTCTCCCTCTCCCACTCCCTCTGCTTGTGTTCCCTCTCTCGCTGTGTCTCTCTCTGTCAAATAAAATCTTTTTTAAAAACTTTTAAAAATTTTAAAAATAAAGATATAATTCACATGCCACAAATTCACCATTTAAATGTAAATTCAGTGGTTTTAGTAGATTCACAAAATCATGCAATCATAACCACTATCTAATTTCAGAACATTTCATCACCTCAAAAAGAAATCCCATTAGCAGTCACTCCCCAATCTCCCCCCTTCCAGACCATCTTCTGGCAAGCACTAATCTACTTTTTGTCTCCATGGATTTGCCTGTTGTTGACATTTTATAGATATGGCATCATCAAATATAAGTGCACTATGTCAATCACTTCAGCATAATATTTTTGAGGTTCAAGGTTCATCCATGCTGTAACATGTATCAGTACTTCACTCCTTTTCATGGCTGAAGAATACTCCATCATATGGATATATCACATTTTGTTTATCCATTTGTCCGCTGATGAACATCTGGATTGTTTCCACTTTTTTGGCCACTATGGATAATGTTGCCATGAATATTTGTGTATGAAATTTTGTATAAGCATATGTTTTCAATTCTCCTCGTCATGTACCCAGGAATGAAGCAGTTTAATTCATTTTTATGATTAAAATCACTGGCAAACTAGATATAAAGTATCTTGAAACATCAGAGGCAACCCAATTAAAGTCAGGAACGAAATAAGGATCACTTACCTTGTCTGGGGTATAAGTATCCTAGTGTTACTATTCAAGATTGTCCTAAGTGTCTCAGACAATTTAATTAGAAAAAGAAAAAAAAATAATGTAAAAATCATAAAAGAAAGAAGACACAAAATTGTGATTATTTGTGCATACTACATCAAAAACCCAACAGAATCACATAAATTGTCAGAAGTGATAAGGAAGCTCAGCAAGGGGGCCAAATGAAAGATACCAGTAAAACCAACTTTCTGAAACACCACATATCTGCTAAGGACTGAGTTTGTATGTAACAGAAAATCTGAGTATATGGTGCCTTATTAATATCAGTGGTTCATTTTCTTCCTCATGTATTAAAATTCAACTCACAGATGTCAACACTGTCTCTGAAATTCTCTTGATCCTTCTTTCAAGGCTATAGCTCTGCCAAGACATCTGTGCTCTACACCAAAAAGGGGTGAGACAGGGAAAGGGAAAGGCAGTTACCAGTGGAGTCTGCTCTCTTTCTGGAAGTCCCACCCAGCAACTCCCACTCGTACTTCATCATTAGCCAAAACAGTGTCACGTGGCTGCCCTGTGCCACAAGGCATCTGGGAAATGGAGGGAGGTGGTATACGGCTGCCACAGACAGACCTAAGCTTCTGAGCAGGCCATACTGGCTGCCACATGCCAGTAATAACCAAGTGGGAAGGCTAATCAGAAAAAGAATCCCATTCACCACAGCAACAAAACACTAAAAAATGTATACAACAGAATGTAAGAATGGTCAAGACAACTTTAAAATAAATGAATAATTAGGGATAATGTGTCCTACTAGATATCAAAGCATATGTGCTATTGGCTCAGAAACAGTGGTACAAAATATGGAATTCAGAAACACTACATACACACACACACACACACACACACACAAATACAACTAGATTACAAATGTCAATATATATTTTTAAAGCATTAGATTGGAAATATAGAACATATTTATGACGCTGAGTCCTTGAGTTAGAGAAGGCCTTCTCTTACGATACACACAAAAAAGCAACAGTACAAATGAAAAGTGTTTGTAACTTTGACTACATAAAAATTTAAAACTTCCATAAGACTGAGATGCCAAAACAAAGTTAAGATCACTATCAAACAAGGAGAAACCTTCTGGAATTTGTACAAAAAAGAAATGATTATAATCTAGAACAAAGAGAATTCTACATAGCAAATTTTAAATGAGTGATATCAAAATAATCCAGGGATAGAGTAGTAGGTTGGGGTATATACAAAACAAGACTGACCATGAACTGATAATTACTAATGCTGGATGATGACCGCAATGGCCTCATATAGTACTTTCTCTATTTCTATGTTTTAAATTTTTGCTTCCTTTATGTACTAACATGGAAAATGATCTAAGAATAGAGAATGAAAAAAAAACAAGTTGGTAAATATGTAAAGCATGACACTATCTCTAACATATTTTAAACATCTCATTATGTATTTTCTAAGGGTCAATCTAGTTAGGCCAGTTTCATTAATTTATATTTTTCCAAATATAACTTAGTTAAGTGCACACAGAACGTCTGGAATATTACACACCAAACTGGTTGTAAGTGGTTACCTCTGGAGAGAAGGGAGCTACCTCCATTGTGAGTTCATCAAAAGGGAATTTTAGCCTCATCTCCAAGGCATGTTATTTGAATATAAGAGGTTACACGATGACACATATTTATCAAAACTCATAGAAATGGAACTGTTCTGTGTCCTGTCTGTGACGGTGACTACAAGAATCCGTTCACATGTAAAAAGTAGAACCATGCAACAGAGAAAGGGAATTTTACCATCAAGATCAAAAATGTTTTAAATAGCAGCAAAAAAATCTCATACAACTGCCAGCTAAAGAATGAATTTTGCTGCATATAAATTAAACCCCAATATACTGGACCTTTAAAAAAAAAAAAAGGAAAGATTTTAATTTAAACGAAATGATCATAATATAATCTGTTTAAAGAATAAGGATGCAAATTATATCACTGATATGAAAATTACCTACAATATAACTTTTTAAGTAGATTGTAAAATATATACGTACTATATACACATATATAGTATGATCCCACTACGGTCCCAAACGTCTTTATCTTATTTTATCTCTGCATGTTGGGATTATAGACATCTTTTTCCCTCTGTTCATCTGTCGGTTTTTTTCCTACAATGAATATATACTATTTTGTACTGAAATAATGTTTTTCAGTCTTGAGGGGGTGGGCACTGGCCAATGGTGGAGGCTCAGCAGAGACTCTCCTCTCACCTTGGCCCTGCTGCCCAAGCCCAGACTCCAAGGGTGAGCCCTGGCAGTGACCCAGGGGGATGAAGTGGAGGGCTCCTCTAGTAACAAATAAGGAAAAGCGGATAAGGCCCTGACGGCAATGTGTCGCTGAGAACCAGATCACTGGGTTACCACAGGCATGTGTAGAAGAGTTCGCCAAATCGAATATAGCTCGTGGGAACGGACTTTGAGGCCCCACCAGGCACTGTCAAAGATCACCTTCCCAGCATACTAGAAAGCATTCTCTGCCGGCAGATTGGTCCCTGTCAAATTATTTATAGGAGATTGGTTCACATACCCAAAATGATATGAATACTTCTAATTATATCCAAACATGCCAAATGTCAGTACAAATGATGCCGAGGGTCATGCTGCCAAATGTCCTGCCCTAACAAAGCGGAGAGAGCAACAGCGTCAGCACACCGGTGCCCATATAAGCACGGGACCCCGCCTGCCCTATCTCCACCGAGAACCCAGAGGTGAGTGATGCGGGCCTTGGGCTTGAAGGACCCCCAAGGACAGGAAGAGCTGATCCCGTGGCCCACCCCCAAGCATGAAACTGTCCCTCCCCAGTCTGATTTTTATTTTCACAGAGCCGAGCTTTAGAGCAGGGCAATTACAATTCTGTAACTGTTTTACTGGCATGTCAGAACTTTGCTGATAAGAGACCTTATTTTTTACAGTGTCAGCCACTTCTGAACCTGCGATTCATCTGGAACTCCCAAGGTAAGCCTCAGCTTTCTGGGCATGTTGATGACACAGGGCATTCAGGCTAACGAAGCTGGGAACAGATCTCAATTGTACACCTTTCCATGTTCCTGCCCTTACCTAAGCAGGCGGTGCTTCCAAATGACTGCTTATAAGTGCTGGGAAACTCCTGCTCCCAGAAAGCCTTCTCTGCACTCCCCTCACCTGAGTTCCAGGGTTGAAGGACCATTTGGGACAGAAGGAATTCTGACAGACCTGCCCAGGGGCAACAGACTATTCCATGCCAAACTCCCTTTCCTGCAAAGCACTGACCCTTACAAATATTTTTTAAACACCCCAGAAAAGTCCTTATCAAAAAATGAAAAGACAAACAACTTGTGACAACCATGTTTTAGCTACTTTTGATGATTCATTGTTATTTGGTTTTAGAAAGACGGATTATTGCTCTTCTAAAAAGTCCCCAGTGGTACACCCACAGAGTGCTAAATACCGTGCCTAATTTAGAAGAGGTCCTGGCCCTTCCCCAAGTAATTTACACCTGAAAGGAAAGGCTCAACCAATCTAACAGGCCAACCCTGCAGAGGCATATCTATCAGAGGACAATGGCTTACATGTGATGAACCCTTACATTTCTATCTCTTTTCTTTTTATTGATGGAAAGAAGGGAAGTCTGGGGAATGTATGTGGGAAGAAGGGCCTTCTTCATGCTGAAGCTCTCATTTCTCTGTGGTTAGATGTGTTAACTGGCAGTTGAAATCTCTCATGCAAAAAAAGAAAGTGTCAAAAGAGATTTTGGAATTAAGGCAATGCTAAGTCTCTTGGTAACGAGCCAAATGACAAAACCACACGGTATTAAGAATTTATTATGAGGTTCTTTGAACAACCCACTGAGAGATTTAACACTAAGTATTAACATAAAGTAGATATTAAAAATAACACAAGCCTTGGGGCACCTGGGTGGCTCAGTCCGTTAAGCATCCGACTCTTCATTTTGGCTCAAGTCACGATCTCAGGGTCGTGAGATCAAGCCCCTCAACAGGCTCTGTTGCTCGGCGGGAACTCTGCTTGAGATTCTCTCTCTCCCTCTGCTCCCCACCCCCAAATAAATAAATCTTTTAAAAAAATAATAACACAAGCCTTAAGAGAGAAAAAAAAAAATGGCCACCTAAAAAGGTAAAGCAGGTCTTTGAAAGCTTTGAAAATACCAACCTTGCTTTGCACAAGACAAACCTTCTCTCCTAACGACGTGACTATCCTGGTATATGGCAGATGCAGAAGGAAACGTAGGGATTAAAGAAAGACAGCTGCTAGAGAACAATCCACCAGCTGTCGATATTGTTACAGTGTAGAGATTCAAACATGCAAGGGTTCCACTGAAGGCACTCTGGCCCTGAGGATCAAGATATGTATCGCAGAAGGAAATCTGCAAGGTACTAAGAATGAAGCCTCCGGTCACAACCTCATGCCCCCCAGTCCTTTGGCCTGTGTGAGAACACAGGTCAAGGGCAGCCTGGCGGAACAGACAGCCCAAGCAACGGGGGTGCAACACTTCTTCCATGCCACATCCTAGCTCAAAGGTATTAACTTCTGGTTGCTTTTTCTCCCTCTGCCCCAGTTCTTCCCCAAGGCAGAATCCTCTGCTAAATAAACTGCAGCCATGAGTGCGAGTTCGGACGCTGAGATGGCAGTTTTTGGCGAAGCCGCTCCCTTCCTCCGAAAATCGGAAAAGGAGCGGATTGAAGCCCAAAACAAGCCCTTCGATGCTAAAACATCGGTCTTTGTCGCGGAGCCCAAGGCCTCCTACGTGAAGAGCACCATACAGAGCAAGGAAGGAGGGAAAGTAACTGTGAAGACAGAAGGCGGAGCAGTAAGTAAACACACGGGGAGAAAACGCTCCCAGTTTTCTCATTCAGTCCCCTCATTCAAGGTGAAGCTCTAAGCCTCCTGCCACCACAGACACCCTCCTGGTCCGTTATGGATGCCAGATTTGGACGGCAAAGGAGGTTCCCAGCAGTCACCTCGGGTGCCCCCTTCCCAGCTACCCACAGGACTTCTAGCTGACGCTAGAGTCAGCTGCCACCATATCCCTCAACTCCCCACTTTGCATTATAAACCCCCAAACTTGGAGGAAATAGAAGCCAGCCTCTCCGGTCAGGAAACTACTGTTATTTACTTAGCTAAATAATGTATTAGTATCCCCATTACTTCCCCCCAGAAGCTTCTTGTAATGAATGGCCGGGAAAAATAAAAAATTTAACCTATTAAAATAAGAGTTAAAAAGATATAAACTGATAAATACTGGGAACAGGGCAATATGGGAAGAAAAAAAATCTTTCAAAAAAGGTGGTATACTATTTCATCATAGGAGACGGGTTTTCTTAGCATCAGACTCTGAAACAAATATAATTTCATGCCTTGATTTAAAGAATACTGAATAAATGAAAAGTTTCAGTAATTATATTTTATAAGCAAAACAGACAAACCAACCCTTTGTCCCACCATCAATACAAAGTGGTCTCTCACTTTACTTGCCAGACTCTAACCGTCAGGGAGGACCAAGTCTTCCCCATGAACCCTCCCAAGTACGACAAGATCGAGGACATGGCCATGATGACCCACCTGCACGAGCCTGGAGTGCTGTACAACCTCAAAGAGCGTTACGCAGCCTGGATGATCTACGTGAGCGCCCTTCAGCATCTCCCAATCCCGTCTATCTCTCTGAGTAAAGACAAGATCTTCATGTCACATTTTCTGGTTTTCTCAGACCTACTCGGGCCTCTTCTGTGTCACCGTGAACCCCTACAAGTGGCTGCCGGTGTACAACTCCGAGGTGGTGGCCGCCTACCGAGGCAAGAAGCGCCAGGAGGCCCCGCCCCACATCTTCTCCATCTCCGACAATGCTTATCAGTTCATGCTGACGGGTGAGTGACACAGCTATTTATGTGCAAAAACATGGAAACGGAACCTTTAACAAGCAGCCTCTGTCTGGGCCCTGATTATAATAACACATTGCAGCCACATGGGGCTTCACTGTGTTCAAGGAACTTCCAGAGCTCTGGTGTCATATATGCTTCCCAGCAGCCATCCCCATTTTAGAGAGAGGGAAGGGAAGCTGGTTGGGCTCAGTGACCTGCCCAAGCTACCCCAGCTAGTAAGCGGAAGCCAGGCGGAAACAATTAGCAGACCTCTGTAAACGCGTCTGCCGATTTCCCATAGGTTTTCATTTCTGATTCAACAGAAGAAAAGTTCAAATCAGTTATTTTAAAATAAGCACATCCACAGCAATCAAGGAAAATAGTTCCCAGCTACAGCTGGAAAACTTTGTAATTCTTATGTTTATCGTTAAACAACCCAGCAAATACTGCCAGCGTCTGGGGTAGAACACGTGTAAAGAGCGAGCTACCACTTTCGTCCCGGTGATTCTGAAGCATTTTCCTATTAGAATGGAAGAAAATAAAAATACCTCTTCCTCTGAAAATATTTTTGAAATCCTATCAAAGTCTGTTATTCCCGTCTTATCAAAGCATAAACAAACAGCTTTGATATGCATTACAGGCCTAAGTACAACGTTTAAACCTTTTATTTTCACACACCAAATGCACTGCCTTTGGAAATATTCTGAATTCAGGAGTTTCCTGTTGTTCCATAGGGTTTTGGGAACTGAGAGGGTTTTGTTCTTTTTTCGTTTTTGTTTGTGTTGCTGCACTTGTTTTTAAGTTGTCTGTTAAAGGAGGAAAGAAGAGAAAGGAATAAAATAGGAATCTTCCATTACAAATTGGCCAGCAATTCCACAAGGATTTCATGCCAGTAAACTGTTCTTTGGTGGTCAGCAGAAGCTAGCTACCTTCCAGAAATGATCCAAAGGCTGGCTCGTTTCGGAGGGTTTAATACTCAGCAGCTGCACTTAACTCTGCTTTGTACACCACCACCCCTACGCCAAGGTCTCCACACCCCAAGCTTTGGGGCTGCTCCAAATTCAAGATCACTTATGGCTCCCAAACATGATCTGCATATAAAACCATGCTAAACTGTGGCATTTGACCTGGTACATGTTATTTTATCATCACCAAAAGAAACTAGAACTTTTCTTATCAGTGCTCCCATGAGATGTCATATGATCTTCCATAATTTTTCTGCTATTGGAAAAAAAATCAATTTGAGTATGTTCTAAAATCTGTATCTACTGCTCTGAATAGAACTCTGAAGTTCTCTAAAGTCTATATGCACATCGAAATAACATCCAGATTTGTATCTATTTCTCTGATAGATTTTTAGATTTGAGAATCCACTCAAATAGAACTGGAGATTTAACATATCAGAAAATTGGTATAAGTACAACATATCAGTCATATAACTAGTGACAATGTCTGTTTTTATTATTTAGAAATGTACATAAAATTAAAAGGAACATAAGACTAAATGAACATATTTACAATTCCAGATCCCTTCCCTATTGAGTGTTACCAGCAGTCAAATTAGTCATATCAAGAGCTGGGAGGAGGCCAGGTAGCAGAAAAATACATAAAGTGGAAGTCAGAAGACCTGAATACCTTTGACCTTATTAACAAGCTCTGTAATTATTATTCGAAAAGTCACTGATTCCTCTCTGGGTCTCAGCTTCTTTACCCGTTAAATAAAAGAGTTGGCCTCGGTAATTTTTCTAAGATCCCTCATGACTTCAAAATTCTAGTAATTCTTACTGAAGTGTTGATAGATGACATTATAGGATGCCTGGGATTTTCTTTAAAATAATCCAGGAAGAATGGGACAGGAGTAGAGAGGATATAAAATTGGCCAAGTGATGATAATTGTTGAAGCTGTATGATGGGGACATGGGGGCTATCTATGTTATTGTCTCTACTTGGTATCTGTTTGAAATTTATCATCACAAAGTCCTTAAAATTAATAAGATACAAAAGGAAACAGATGATAGCTTGCCTCTCATTGTCACAATTTTACTCCAAGAGCCAAGTACTCTTTGGGGACTAATCACAAAACCAAAACCATAAGTGACATCTTGCAAATGTTAAAAGAACAAGCTGTGTTTGATCTAAACTGACTCAATAATCTTTATATTGAATGTTCTTTTTCTTTTTTAACTGCTGGTCTTGATTTCTCTTTCACAGATCGTGAGAACCAGTCCATCTTGATCACGTACGTGATTGTTCCCTTCTCGGGTTTTGATTGTCTTAGACATGACAACATGAGCTGTAGTAGTTCTGATCTTTTCTCTGGTCTCTGTTTGACAGCGGAGAATCTGGTGCCGGGAAGACTGTGAACACCAAGCGTGTCATCCAGTACTTCGCAACAATTGCAGTCACTGGGGAGAAGAAGAAGGAGGAAGCTACCTCTGGCAAAATGCGGGTAGGTCTGGGGACAGACTCAAGACTCTTGGGGCTTGGGGCGCCTGGGTGGCTCAGTCGTTAAGCGGCTGCCTTCAGCTCAGGTCATAATCCCAGGGTCCTGGGACTGAGCCCCGCATCGGGCTCCCTGCTCAGCGAGGAGCCTGCTTCTCCCTCTCCCTCTGCCTTCCTCTCTGCCTACTCGTGCTCTCTCTGTATCTCTCTGCCAAATAAATAAATAAAATCTTTAAAAAAAAAAAAAAAGACTCTCGGGGCTCTCAGGAATTCTGGAGCCCCAGAGGTGAGGACCGCTCTTGCCTTTGCAGGGGACCCTTGAAGATCAAATCATCAGCGCCAACCCCCTACTGGAGGCCTTTGGCAATGCCAAGACTGTGAGGAATGACAACTCCTCTCGCTTTGTAAGTCTCCTGGTCACAGAGGGGTCTTCTCAGTCCTTCCGTGCTAGAGAAAGCACGTCTGAATTATCATTTCAATTGCATCCTTCTGTGTGCTTCAACTTTTCAATACTAAATAATCTTTCTCTTTTCAAGGGTAAATTCATTCGAATCCACTTTGGTACCACAGGGAAGCTAGCTTCTGCAGATATTGAAACATGTGAGTAACAGGACCACCAAAAATCAAAAGACAGACGAGTGATTTCATGTGCAGGTTATTCAGGAACACTTGGCGTGCGCTGAGCCTGCTGCCAGTGTTGCCCATGAGCCAATGCCAGACTTAACCATAAATCCACTGTGTGCTCCATCAACGTCAAGGCAGACTGGCAGTTCTGGAGCACATTCTGAAATTCCTGCCACAGAAGCAACTTTGGTATTTTTTCCAGGACAAACCACTTGGGCTACTTTGGGTTCCTATGAGTTACCTATAGGTTTACAATATTTCTCTGTGATTTGCTCTTCATCTGAGCTCTGGTAGGTGTTTCTAAGTGACCACTCACCACAAAGTCTCAGATGACGTGAGGAAGGAGGAGATATTACAGATCAATAATAATACAGAGGTCACAGGTTCCCCCATATTAAAAGCTTTTTTTTTACTAGAGCAGATAGGTTTCAGTCTCTACTCTTAGACAGTGAGAAAATTAGGCAGTTACCATATGTATTTGGAATTCTTATATCCAGCACCAAAAGGATCAATATATCAGGTAGAAATCTCAATGGAGTCTAATGTAATGATCCCAGTCTCAGCAAACACACTGAGGTTCATTTAATATTTCAGCAGCATTGGGGTGTCGGAGTGGCTCAGTTGGTTGAACATCCAACTCTTGATTTTGGCTCAGGTCATGATCTCAGGGTCGTGAGGTCGAGCCCCATGACAGGCTCTGCACTGAGTGCGAAGCCTGCTTAAGATTCTCTCTCTCCCTCTCCCTCTGCCCCTCCCCCCACCTCCCTCCCTACCCTCCCTCCCTCCCTCTCCCCCATCTGAAGTGTGTGTGTGTGTGTGTGTGTGTATATTTCAGCACCATTGATTTTTTTTCTAATTTAATATCTATTTCTATTTCCAGATCTTCTAGAAAAGTCCAGAGTTACTTTCCAGCTGAAGGCAGAAAGAAGCTACCATATTTTTTACCAAATCACTTCCAGTAAGAAGCCAGATCTGATTGGTAAGGAAGAACTTAAATTTATAGATGAACGTTAATATTTTTATTAACAATTTCTAATGTAAATGTATACCCTGAATTATATGTACCCAGAAATGCTCCTGATCACCACCAACCCATATGACTATGCCTTCGTCAGTCAAGGGGAAATCACGGTCCCCAGCATTGATGACCAAGAAGAACTGATGGCCACAGATGTAAGTCACATACACACACACACACACTGTAAAAAAAATTCCATTATGTGCAGGAACAGCCCACTGTAGGTGTGGTTACCCTAGGACACAGTATAAATTCTCCAAAATAAGTTAGTCTCTTCTGCCCTAATCTTTGTTCTGTCATTTCTCCTGGAAGAGTGCCATTGACATCCTGGGCTTCACTCCTGAAGAGAAAGTCTCCATCTACAAGCTCACGGGGGCCGTGATGCATTATGGGAACATGAAGTTCAAGCAGAAGCAGCGGGAGGAGCAGGCCGAGCCAGATGGCACCGAAGGTACCAGATGAACCTCCTTCTGGGTCTGAATTAAAGAATATGGCAGGAAAAAAAAAAAAAAAAAGCCTATTCTAAACTCACGTCTCCCATCACAGCTGAACTTCTGAAGAGCATATACATATCTACACACACCGCACACTTCCCTCGCCCCCTTTCCTCCCCTGTGTGTCCACAGCTCCGTCATTTCTAAGCAGCCCAAATAAGGTAAAACAAACCCTAATAGACACTTATAAAGACATATCTAAAAAAGCACAATCGGGGCCAGATCGTGAGAGAGAAAAAGAGATGGCACAGTGCTCCTGCTCTGCCGTGGAATGGTGGCTGTGTACGTGAGCCAACTTGGCGTGTGAGCCGACTTCAGCACTAGCCAGGTGAACTAGCAGCTGGCGAGACGGGAGCTGCCCACCACAAAGCTGGGGGCGAAGGGCATCCCTAGACATCTGTGCACATGAGTGCGTTGTCTATATATAAACCTGCAGGCACTCTAGGCAGTGAGATAAAAAAAGACCTGAGAAAGAAAAGTCATGTATTCCGTGTGCGGAACATAAAGGACCTACCAAGGAAGCTAAAGTTGTCGGCTCCTTGAAGCCTTTCTGACCCCCACCCCCCAGCTTGACACATTCTCTCCCTCCTCTAAACTTTTCAGCAGCTACAGTGGTACCTGACCTGTGGCATTTACATTACAGTCCTTGGCACAATTTCAGAAAGAGACTCCGAGGGGGCACACAGTGAAATTTAATACCTACTTTTCAGACAACAAAACTGAACAAGTGGGTTTATATTGGGAGGAGCAAAACTGAAATAAGGATCCAAATATTGGGACTTCTGTCTCTCCCTAATAGCAATTATTAAGATGTATTTATCTTTTCCCTCCAACCACACCTAATGTGTCTGCCTTAAGAGCAGGCACCATGGCCTTTGCCTTACATAAAAGTATTGCCATAAACACTGGACACATGTTAACTGTTGAATTTCTCAAAAGCTACTTGCAATAAATCCCCAAAGACCAGTGTAACTATTTATTAGCAAGTATGAGCTCTAATGTACGGGGAACCTCATCTGACCTTCTATAGAATTACTTAAAGCTTTTTATTTAAATAACAAAGAGAATGGATTGGAGAAAAATAGAAAAATTAGGTAAAAGGGGATATCCACCATTAAACAACATTTCTTGAATTGTGACTCTGCAGTTGCTGACAAGGCGGCCTATCTCCAGAGTCTGAACTCTGCTGACCTGCTCAAAGCCCTCTGCTACCCCAGGGTCAAGGTCGGCAATGAGTATGTCACCAAAGGCCAGACTGTGCAGCAGGTGAGTGCATGACCTCAATGAGTAACACCCGTCCCAGGCCTTCACAGCGTCTTCAGTAGCATCAACAATCACTACTCTGTCCACGAAGGTGTACAACGCGGTGGGCGCTCTGGCCAAGGCCGTCTACGAGAAGATGTTCCTGTGGATGGTCACCCGCATCAACCAGCAGCTGGACACCAAGCAGCCCAGACAGTACTTCATTGGGGTCTTGGACATCGCCGGCTTTGAGATCTTTGACGTGAGTTGTCTTCATATTAACAAAAAGTGAGAGAAAAACAATGTGGGTTCTGATATACGAGCCATTCCTGTACATTTACAGTGTCCACATTGCTTCCTCCAACACTGCACCCAGAACAGAAGTTACCTCCCCCATATCTAGGCAATACCATAAATGTAATGATAACCATAACTGCCATTTGTGGAGGAGTGAGGGTATTTCTGGCACTCCACTAAGCACTTCAAAATGTTACCTCATTTAATCTTCAAAACAACCCATGAAAGGGTAACGAATATTACTATTAATTACATGTGGAGAAACAGAGATGCAGGAAAATGAAAACCCTTGCTAAAGATCCCACAGCCATTTAAGGCAAAGCCAGGACAAGAACCCAGATGTGTAGATGGAGCATCTCCCACGGAGGAGAAAGCACACAGGTCATGGTCTCTCCTGTTCCAAGTTCATCTGACACATACTATTTCACCTCTGGGGTATCAGCTGCATCATGTGTAAAATGCAGGTGTAAATTATTACAAAGACTCTTTCACATCATCAATTACTACACCACATCAGGTCCCTACTTTCACAGACCTGGCAAAGGGAATTTGCCAGATGTTTGATATGAAGACGAGACAAACTTGCCTATTATTCCACTTTGTACATCAAATAAAAAGGTCTTAGGAGAAGCTTTCCTTATGTGACAGCCAAGAGTGAAAATGTGAACTTTATCCTGAATTGGAGAGCGGGGTGGTAAAAGAAGTGAAACTTTCCAATAAATTACTTTCATCCTTAAATCCAAACCATAATTCATGGGGACCATGGCTGTACTTTTCATGTATGCTTTTGCTATGCAATCTTAGAGCTGGGAAGGGGTAGATCCTACCAGAAGTCTTGCTGTATAATTGATACCTGTGCTTTTAAATAATGCCCAGAATTCATAATAAAGGCTCATGTCAAAAAAAAAATGGATCATTTTTTTTCCTTGGGACTTCTGAAAGAACAATTAGTTTAAATTTTATTTCATTACTGTAGTCCACATTTTCTCAATAAAAGAATGTTTCAGTAATGAATTTTACTGCTAAAAAATCCATTTAATGTTCAAAATTTTGTTTTATGCAGTTCAACAGCCTGGAACAGCTGTGCATCAACTTCACCAACGAGAAGCTGCAACAGTTCTTCAACCACCACATGTTCGTGCTGGAGCAGGAGGAGTACAAGAAGGAGGGCATCGAGTGGACCTTCATCGACTTCGGGATGGACCTGGCTGCCTGCATCGAGCTCATCGAGAAGGTCTGTTTGACTTTCTTATTTGTTTTGTTAAGTAGGCTCCATGCCCAGCATGCAGCCCAACTCGGGCCTTAAACTTACAATCCTGAGACCAAAACCTGAGCTCAAATCAAGAGTCGGACACTTAACCAACTGAGCCACCCCGGCACCCCAGTCTGTTTGACTTCTAAAGCAAGGCAGACTGCAAGGGTAACTTTTCCAAGTGTCTGAAGCAATTCTAGAAAGTATAACTGTGACATTAGATATCAGAACAAACAGAAATACGTATCAGAACAAACAGAATTACTGTTTAAAACTTCCTCTTTTCAACTTCTACATAAGAAGGATCAGAGTGTTTAGTTTCATTCTGTTCTAGCCAGTTTTGTTCTAACAGCGACTCAAATCTGATTTTAAGGCAGCACTGAAAACTCAATTGAGACGATCTGCTCCACCAGCAGAACTACCTCACTAGTTCTGAATCTATCTCCATTACAATCCAAGACGGCAGCAACATAAATAAGTCTTTTTTCTAGATAAAAATTAGTACACATGTAACCCAGCTAGGACCTCTATGAAAGATAATCCGTTTGGAAGTCAAGAAGTCTAACTGCTTACGCTTTTCCATAATCCAACGTTAAGGAGATCAAATACAGAAAATGTCTTAAATAAGGTTTGGATTATGTATACTATTAAACTACTGCACATAACGTAAACATCACTCTTAAGTCAGTAAATCCTTTTCATAACAAAATAAAATAGTGACAGTAGATTAATTTAATAAATAGGCAAAAAGTGTGATAATACAGAACACTTTAACAAACTGCCCACACATGTTGTGCTGACTGACATTTGAAGTTTGTATTCCGCTATTCTTTTAACTGAAAGTGTTGCTGTGGACTGGATATGACAAGGAATGGTGGGAAAGTCACTCCAGTGGTAACAAAAGGATTTCTTTGTGAGCTATGACCCTGGTTTATTTTATATACCTATTTACTTGGCAGTTCTGATCATTCAATCAAATACAGATAGAGCCACCATGTTTGCATCTTTTGGGAAACATAGGTTGACACTAATGTCCACCTTTCTGAATTCAGCCACTGGGCATCTTCTCTATCCTGGAAGAGGAGTGCATGTTCCCCAAGGCCACAGACACCTCCTTCAAGAACAAGCTGTATGACCAGCACCTGGGCAAGTCGGCCAACTTCCAGAAGCCCAAGGTTGTCAAAGGCAAGGCCGAGGCCCATTTCTCTCTGGTCCACTACGCCGGCACCGTGGACTACAACATTGGTGGCTGGCTGGACAAGAACAAGGACCCCCTGAACGACACTGTGGTTGGACTGTATCAGAAGTCTGCAATGAAGACTCTGGCCAGTCTCTTTTCCACCTACGCTAGTGCTGAAGCAGGTACTTTCTGTGCCCTTAATCTAAATCAAGCCCATTCCCACAAAATGTTCAGATAACATTCCAGCCTCTAGGATTCTGCTCTAATTGATGGGTTTTTCTTTCTACCTCAGATAGTGGCGCAAAGAAAGGTGCTAAGAAGAAGGGTTCTTCATTCCAGACTGTGTCAGCCCTTTTCAGGGTAAAGTACAAATTTCACCCAAAAACTCTATTCAGTTTCTATGAATTATCATAATTACAGGGTTTAGAATAAATGAGGAGAGAACAGAATGTTCAAATATTCACTTATCATGGTAGAACCAAGCAACACTTCTCTTACAGGGTGAGATGCTCTACCCATTATTCTTCATTATGATCATCTGATGTGTTCAGGAATGCCAAAATATCATTAGAAACTTTATTATGTAATCAGGCTGATTTTTAAAGAAACATATCTGAACTTCAAAGCTGTCCCTAAGGAAAGCTGTTATCTTTATTCTACCAATGTTGCCCTTTGAGAATGCTCCTGAGTTCCTCTTTAAAGACATACTCTTTAGCACATCCTTCCCTCAATACACATCTTTGTCCTCTGAGGAGGATTTAATTTTTTGTAATGGCTGAAAATCATCTAAAATCAAGCCTAGTGATTTACATGGATGATTAAGCTAGAAAATATCTAAGATTAAAATAACAAATAATTTTACTACAAATCATGTGATTTTGTTAGGTAGCTTAACAACTGACTCTTCCAAAGGGAAGTGTGTGAAATGTCTAGACTCACGGTTGCTTTGTCAGAATCTGTATGGCTAAGTCTCATTCCTTTTAAAGGATATAACCCGTGACTGAAACAGGAAAACTGGCCTGTTCTTTTTCTTTCTCACTACCAATTTGCATTATCTCACCAAGTAGGCTCCTGCTTCATCAACTTATCCTTGTACATGTCTTCAAGATTAGAAGCCCACAGTAAATTTTGTTTCCTAATAGTTAACTGAGATATGAAAGAAAGAAAAAAAAGCAACTCTGCCTTCCCCAAGACTATACCTAAGAAATACTGAGAAATATTTACATGTGAGTTTTCTACAGTTGAGTAAAACAACATCATCGGTCATAAGCAACTACTCTATTTCTGGAATAACGCCCCCCAGATGCTTCAGGCTGTGGATCATTCCCAGGCACCCAAGATCCACCCACACAAGATTATGTAGTCGCATGATTTTAGACTCTTCAAAAAAAAAAAAAAAGGAAACAGTACAAACAAGAAGTCACAGGTCCCAGGGATAATAATAACCTCAAGGAAGGAACAGCAAAGGTGGGACAAGGGCCAACCTAGGTTCCCAGTGTAAACTACAACTGTGAAAATTACTAGCACTGAGACAGATGGAAGAGGCTTTAGAGGTAATCTCAACTCTTTTCAGATTAAGGCCCAGAGAGACGAATGGGATTTTACAGAGTCAAGCAGCTCATTAGTGGCAGAATGAGACCACAGTCTTTTGTCTTCTAATTCCCAGCTGAGAACAATTCCTGTGCATTAAGGCTACGGGATCTGCAGTTTGTTCATAGAATAGTTCCTAGGTGTTATAAATGAATACCTTGGAGAGCTGCATTTCTTCCCAGCACTTTGGCCTTGTGGTTATTTGGCAGGCTAGAACTCTGGAGACCTTAAAAATACAGAGCAACTGAAGCCTCGGAGGCTTATACCTGACAGTTAAAGGAGTGCCTAGGTTCACTCCAAATAATTACAAAAAAGCAATCTGAGATAAAACTTTCTCATCAAGTCCCTTCTGTCTGGCTTTCTAGGAAAATCTAAATAAACTGATGACCAACCTTAGGAGCACTCACCCCCACTTTGTACGGTGTATCATCCCCAATGAAACCAAGACTCCAGGTAAGACCCTTCTGATGCCCAAACAAGCTCCAGGGTGTCTGCTTTAGGCCATGAAATAAGGCATGTATTCTTCCTCTCAGGGGCCATGGAGCATGAACTTGTCCTGCACCAGCTGCGGTGTAACGGTGTGCTGGAAGGGATCCGCATCTGCAGGAAGGGGTTCCCAAGCAGGATCCTTTATGGGGATTTTAAACAAAGGCCAGTCTCTCTTTGTTGTATTTCACTGAATACTGTGAACATTTTATCATCTTAATTGTTGTCCTCTGTTCATCGCATTTCATGTGCCCTGTTGAGTAAATACTGTAAAATTAAGAAGTCAAATCATATAGTCTTGTGGTAGTAGGACTGGGTAACAGTTCGAAGAAGTGGTATTTCTTACAAATAGGAAAGACACATGCATTAGACTACAGAAAAATCACACTGTTTTACTATCTGAACTTAAAGCAGAGCTTTAAGCTGGGTTTTCTACTTTTACTTTTTCTCTCAGATTTTTGGGGTCATTTGGTTTCCCCATATAATCATACCACCTTAATCATTCTTTTCTTTGTTTGACTGAACAGATACAAAGTTTTAAATGCAAGTGCTATTCCAGAAGGACAGTTCATCGACAGCAAGAAGGCTTCTGAGAAACTTCTTGCCTCTATTGATATTGATCACACCCAGTATAAATTTGGACATACCAAGGTATAGCTGTCATCTACTCCTACCTGATCCATACCCTTCTGCCGTTTCTGTGTCTCCTGTACCACAGGGAAGACTCGGGATTCTCCTTTTTTCCAGGTTTTCTTCAAAGCTGGCCTTCTGGGTCTTCTGGAAGAAATGAGGGATGAAAAGTTGGCCCAGATTATAACAAGAACTCAAGCCGTCTGCAGGGGATTCCTAATGAGGGTTGAATATCAGAAGATGTTGCAAAGGAGGTAACAACAGTGCAGATTATCCGAATTGTAAGGTCCCTTTGGGACTATCACTCAGCCTTTCTCATTTATTAACTTTCATTTTGTGGCTAATACATGCTTCTCGTGCAGTTCAGAACTCACTCCTACAACATATCCGCCTTTGCTTAACCCCTCATACTTGCACACTCCCTCCAATTTCTCCCTGTCCATCCCCCTCACATAGAGCTGCCAGAATAATTTGCAATAAGCACAGTTTTCATCATGCTGTAGCTCGGTCTGTGGCTCCCCCTGGCCTCCCATGACAAATCCACGTTGCCTTGCGTAGCTGTCAAGGCTCTCTGTATTCCCCAGTACATCTGTCATTCCCAACCACACAGCCTTTTCCAGCCGGCCTAAACAATTTGCTTATCTCCTGTTTTCATATTTGCCCCAGGCCTACCCCCTCATCCTAATTTACCTATTTACCAATTCAGAACTTGCACTTTTCCTTTCTCCAATGAGCCTCACCCAGCTCTATCTACCCAGCTCTGATGCACTCCCTGCCCCACCCCCCGCGACACACACACACACACACACACACACACACACACACACACACACACACACACACA
>NW_027397105.1:4656235-4681389 GCF_003265705.2 Callorhinus ursinus | reverse complement strand
ACACACACACACACACACACACACACACACACACACACACACACACAGGTTTTGCATTCATTTTGCTCCTCTGTGCTTATTTGGATTTGTATTATAAGTGTTCCCAAATCCCTCCCATGTGTCTACATTATGGTTTGTGTCATGGTATTTGCCTTCTCAGAGTCATGGTTCTTGTAATTTGGACTTATACAGAAACAGAATTTACATTTTAATAAGCTTGAAGAGGCATATGGCAAACCTTGCTAGTCTAGTGCTACAGTTTGCAGAAGGAGCATCTTTTATTACTATTTAAAAATTGTACTTAGATAAAACAAATTTGGGTGCTCAATGCATGCTAAATCACCTGTAGATATTAACAGTCTAATTAAGCAAGTAAGAATGAGGCATTTGAAATAATCTGAGGAAAGCCAGTACATTATCTGAAAAAGCTAACAAAAGTTTACGAGTGGGTAATTCAGTGTTAATCAAAATAAGACGAAAGGCTTCGAGAAAGATGTGCTAAATCCTAAATTCCACCAGTGGGGCAAATCAGAAAGCACCCAATGTCATCTCACAGCTCACTCTGTAGGCCAACGGCCCACGGCACAACCACTTACAAATGCCACGTCCACTCCCAAATCACCAATACTGTAATATCTCATGATCTTATATTGGTATGTGTTTCTCATACGTGCAAATTATTCCCACTCTAAGGTCTGCTCCTTTGCTAGTGTGGTAAGGGTATTGAGAACACAAAATTACTCAATATGAGCAGTACACATTAGCAAAGTGGTTACACTGAGCACTACTGTGAGTGTGTCTGTGTCTCTGTAAAGCCTGCATTTAACATACACAAAATCTGATAATCATTTGTACCTGGGGGATCATCACAAGGGGAACTTGTGTATAAAATAAAAACCGCCAATAATAACACTGCCCCTAATGAATCGATCTACACTGATATTTTTACGTCATTTCAGAGAAGCCCTTTTCTGCGTCCAGTACAACGTCCGCGCCTTCATGAACGTCAAGCACTGGCCCTGGATGAAGCTCTTCTTCAAGATCAAGCCTCTCCTCAAGAGCGCAGAGACCGAGAAGGAGATGGCCACCATGAAGGAAGAGTTTGAGAAGACCAAAGACGAGCTCGCCAAGTCAGAGGCCAAAAGGAAGGAACTGGAGGAAAAACTGGTGACTCTAGTACAAGAGAAGAATGACCTGCAGCTCCAGGTTCAATCTGTGAGTATTCTGTACTCTGCATGCAACATGTTACTGAAGCGTTTCTAGAAGGCATACATACTTCAGATTTACAAAGAGCCTTGTCTTGAAAAAGAAAAATCTCAAGTTACTTTTTTTAGTATTTCACTTATCTTTCCGTAGTCCTATGAGGAAGACACACACAATGACTTCTGAATTACAAATGGAAAAGGGAGGACTGAAGAACATATTCAATAATATCACAAATCTAGCAGCCATGAAGGAAGCAGTTTAAAGGCGATGCCCCAGATCGCAGCCAGATATCTTACCCATTTGCCTTGCATGCTTCATCCCAGCCTTACCAGGATCATCCTGTTCTCTGAATGCAAGTCTGAGATTGTATTGAAATTAAAGAAAGACCATTATTCTTTTTTAATTCAATTAGCCAACATATAGTATTTCATTAGTTTCAGAGGTAGAATTCAGTGATTCATCAGTTGCATATAACACCCAGTGCTCATCACATCAGGTGCCCTCTTTAATGCCCGTCACCCAGTTACCCCAACCCTCCACTCCTCTACCCTCCAGCCACCCTCAGTGTTTCCTATAGTTAAGAGTCTCTCATGGTTTGTCTCCCTCTCTGATTTCTTCCCGTTCAGTTTTCCCTCCCTTCCCCTATCATCCTCTGCGCTGTTTTTTATATTCCACATATGAGTGAAACCATATGATAACTGTCTTTCTCTGATTGACTTATTTCGCTCAGCATAATCTCCTCCAGTCCCATCCATGTTGATGTAAAAGTTGGGTATTCATCCTTATTGATGGCTGAGTAATATTCCATTGTATACATGGATCACATCTTCTTTATCCATCTGTTGAAGGACATCTAGGCTCTTTCTACAGTTTGGCTAGTGTAGACATTGCTGCTATAAAAATCGAGGTGCAGGTGCCCCTTATTCTTATTTCTCTCCATCCTTACCACTGAGATTTAGCTCAATAAATCTGTTTGCAGTTACGTGAACTGAGCAACCAGAGTGTAGGGTAGAGCCCAGTTCCCTCTGTGATTCTTCCTTTGACAGACATCCCAAGTTCTTAAGGCTTCTGTTTACTAGCTCGGGAAGAATGGGGGATAGTCTGAACCAGTGCTCTGGCCAAGCATAATCTCCCATTTCCATGATCCAAAAGCCCACCAGTGTCATGAAGAAACCTGTGAAAGGGATAGTTTTCCTAAAATCTTTCAGCTATTTTCAACTTTCCCTTCTGATACCTTCACTTATGTGAAGGTTACATTTTCCCAAAACACACAACCAACAACCACTTCAACCTAGCGTCCCTTCACAGTTCTTATCAGTGAGTAAACACTGACTGAATACATCACTATTAAAAATAAAAGCAAAGGAACCCTGAGAAGTCCCCATTATCATCCATTTAAGCATTTAAAAAACATAACCAAAGAACAAAACAAACACTGACCGAGAAGTTAAAGAAATTCCCCAGGCCAGAGTAATCTAATAAGGCTGAGCTGATTTTTGAGTTCTTCAGTCACTCATAAAAACTGTATGGAGCTATGTAATGCCTCAAAATTACACATTCTTGTGTATTCTAAAATTCATGTTGAGACTAATAGGTGATCCTTAAAATGCAACTGAAAACTGTGGACATTTACAGCACTACTATGGACTATCAGGAAGGTTGTGAGTGTGTAACAAATGGTGCATGGAAATGTATTCACAGGCATAAAATTATTTAAGTTCTTTTTCTTTTCCTTTTTAAATTCAGTCTAACAACTAGTTAGACTGAAGTGAACAGGGAATGATCAAAACCAAATCTAACCAATCTAAGTCAGAATCTTTGGGGATGCCTGGGTGGCTCAGTCAGTTAGGTGTCTGCCTTCGGCTCAGGTCATGATCCCAGGGTCCTGGGATCAAGTCCCGTGTCAGGCTCCCTGCTCAGTGGGGAGCCTGCTTCTCCCTCTGCCTGCCACTCCCCCTGCTTGTGCTCTCTCTCTGCAAATAAGATCTTTTAAAAAAAAATCTTTGAATATCACAGCTAAAATGTTCCTAGTGATCATTTATTCCCACCCCCTCAACTACATATGAGAAAACTGAGGATAAAGGAATAAAGTAAATTTGCCTACATTCATCCATATGGAGACAATACTGAGACAAGACCTCAGGCTTCCTGTGGCCTATCAGTCTTCTAGACACTACTTTATAGCCAACTGATTCAATCCAATCATTTTTCAGATTAATTTGCTTCTAAGTCTATAGTCTCGCTTTTAATTAGATCCATTTCTCCAGGCCACATAATAATGTTCAATTAAGTTTAATTTATATTCATACTGAAAAAGTCACCAGAAGTCAGCAAACACTACTATTTTGTGCAAAGAACAAGTTCAAAATCGTAACAAGCTCTCTAAAGACCTTAACGAATCTCTCCACAGGAAGCTGACGCCTTGGCTGATGCAGAGGAAAGGTGTGAGCAACTGATTAAAAACAAAATCCAGCTGGAGGCCAAGATCAAGGAGGTGACCGAGAGAGCCGAGGATGAGGAGGAGATCAACGCCGAGCTGACGGCCAAGAAGAGGAAACTGGAGGACGAGTGTTCAGAGCTCAAGAAAGACATTGACGACCTTGAGCTGACCCTGGCCAAGGTTGAAAAGGAGAAGCATGCCACAGAAAACAAGGTAGGAATCATATTCTGTTCTACCATATAGAGGTTCTGCCACCCTACTAACATGCTTTAGCACAGCTATCATTTCTCTTTTTAATTTTTCAAGGTGAAAAACCTCACGGAAGAGATGGCAGGCCTGGATGAAACCATCGCAAAGCTGACCAAGGAGAAGAAGGCCCTCCAAGAGGCCCACCAGCAGACCCTGGATGATCTGCAGGCAGAAGAGGACAAAGTCAACACCCTGACCAAGGCTAAAACGAAGCTAGAGCAGCAAGTGGATGACGTAAGTGTGTTTTTGATATCCATCTGAAGGATTTTTTTAAACACACTTTCAATGTTTAACGTTATTTTCCTTTCTCCTTAGCTTGAAGGGTCTCTAGAGCAAGAAAAGAAACTTCGAATGGATCTAGAAAGAACAAAGAGGAAACTGGAGGGTGACCTAAAATTGGCCCAAGAATCCACAATGGATGTAGAAAATGATAAGCAGCAACTTGATGAGAAACTCAAAAAGTAGGAACTCCAGAAAAAAATTCCACGTGATATCATCTTTCAATTCATGAGTATTAATATGTCTTGTTCTTCTGTCTACAGGAAAGAATTTGAAATCAGCAATCTGCTAAGCAAGATTGAAGATGAGCAGGCAGTAGAAATTCAACTACAGAAGAAGATCAAAGAGCTGCAGGTGAACCATCTCACCTTCATTTTTTTTCTGTACCCCGAAAACCCTGAGACTGAGATGAGATTGAGAGATGTTGATGTGTGACTCCCAGGCCCGCATCGAGGAGCTGGAGGAGGAAATCGAGGCAGAGCGGGCCTCCCGGGCCAAAGCAGAGAAGCAGCGCTCTGATCTCTCCCGGGAACTGGAGGAGATCAGCGAGCGCCTGGAAGAAGCCGGCGGGGCCACCTCCGCCCAGATCGAGATGAACAAGAAGCGCGAGGCTGAGTTCCAGAAACTTCGTCGGGACCTGGAGGAGGCCACCCTGCAGCACGAAGCCACAGCGGCCGCACTCCGGAAGAAGCACACAGACAGCGTGGCCGAGCTCGGGGAGCAGATAGACAACCTGCAGAGGGTCAAGCAGAAGCTGGAGAAGGAGAAGAGCGAGATGAAGATGGAGATCGATGACCTCGCCAGTAATGCAGAGACCATTTCCAAAGCAAAGGTACCCAATACCAACTCTAAATGATGGTCATTAAGAACCTGATAGAACACTCATTGTTCTGTCACTGAACACTGTTTGCTGGCAGTTTATAGCACTAATCTAATATTTCCTATTATAATATATTCCATTCTACTTCATTTTTGTTAGTGCTTGCTTATGACCTATTAAGACTGTTTCAAAATCTACTTTAAGCAAGTGTCAGTATCACTGGAAAAAATGAACGGGCTCCAACAATGGCCATGTCAGGGACATCCCTCACTCACCATACTTGAATCTTAGCCTGTCCCATCAAGTTGGTGCCATAGCTTTCTACTCACGCTTGAATTTATTCACTCTAAAAATACTTGAAGACTCAAGTTTTAACTTTTTTTTACTGCGTTCAGTGTCTCATCTTTCACTGCCATATCTCCTATAGGGGAACCTTGAAAAGATGTGTCGCACTCTAGAAGATCAGGTGAGTGAACTTAAGACCAAAGAAGAGGAGCAGCAGCGGCTGATCAATGACCTGACGGCTCAGAGAGCACGTCTGCAGACAGAGGCAGGTGAGGACCTTTCTCTGGGCCCTGAAACTACATACTAGGCAAAAGTGATTCCAGAGGTTCTGGAGAAACAGCACTATTCCCTCCCATCTTAGAGGGGAATAAACAAACTGGTAGACTCTGCTGAGCAGGTCAGAAAGAATGCAAAGCAAGAACTGGCAGAATAGTTTACTTGTTACACTTCTGTGGCATTTCTGCTTTTTACCTCCAGTTCTAACCAGTTCTATACTCATGTCTAGAAGCAAATAAAATATATTTAATATATATGTATATAGTTATATACACATATATATGAAAGCTTAAGCTTACTTCTATGCCATTAACCAACTCATTTACTTCTATTATTCCTAGGTGAATATTCCCGACAATTAGATGAGAAAGATGCTTTAGTCTCTCAGCTTTCAAGAAGCAAACAAGCATCTACGCAGCAGATCGAGGAGCTGAAACGTCAGCTGGAGGAGGAAACTAAAGTGAGTTTTACCAAAGATCTTGGCTGAGTAAATCCAAGCATGTCCAGTTACGTTCTACTCTGGGTATGTAAATTATGTGTCACTGAATAAATGAATTTAAGTCACTGAACTAGTCCTTCTGCAGGCCAAGAACGCCCTGGCCCACGCCCTGCAGTCCTCCCGCCACGACTGTGACCTGCTGCGGGAACAGTATGAGGAGGAGCAGGAATCCAAGGCCGAGCTGCAGAGGGTGCTGTCCAAGGCCAACAGCGAGGTGGCCCAGTGGAGGACCAAATACGAGACGGACGCCATCCAGCGCACGGAGGAGCTGGAGGAGGCCAAGTACGGGCTGTGAACAATGGGGGAGGAAGAGGACATGATTTCCTAGGTGCACAACTCAGCAACTCCCAGAAACACTATGATGATGATATTGATGATGGTAACATAATAGTAATAGGAGACACTAAATTTACTGAGCACACACTATGTGTCAAGTACTATATATACACATTAGCTCATTTAGTTTTCATAGCAACGTCATGTTTTATCCCTATGTTACAGATGAGGAAACAGGCTGTGAGAGGTTAACCAACAAACCCAGGGACACATGATTGATAGATAATACAGCTAGGATTAGAATCAGATATTCTGATTCCAGAGCCCACATTCTTAAGTACTGCAGTAGGAAGATACAGCTCTTCAAACTCATGCTGGAGGCCACCAAACTGTACATAATGTCCAGGGTTGGTCTAAATAAAATAAAGCCTTAGCCTGTGTATAGACCAAAGAGGACCTTCAAGTAGATCCTCTTGGGCTTCAGAGCGAAAGGCTTTTCTGTACCATAAGGATGTAGAGTTGGCACACAATGGGGAATGAAGAATGTAGGTGATTCAGAAGGAAAAAAGAAAACCCGCCTTGCTTAAACTGTCCTGATTTATCCATCGACTTCTTTCTCTGGTGAGAACTCCAAACATATATGAAAAGCAACTATTTTTCTTTAGGGAAAAAGTACATAAAATGAAATAGAAAGTCTGAAAAAGCAAATGAATATGCTCAGTACATTTTTGCCCAATATCTAGTTAGCCTCAAATCCTTTTTGGAATGAGATGAGATATATAAATCAATCAATAAAATTGTCCGGGATAAGCATTTTCTGCAACTCAATCAAAAATCCTGAAAACCCCGATTTATTTATATAGTAAGACACATACAATGGAGCACTAACAGCAGCCTCTAAGAACTGAATCCAGGTGCTCACCACTTTGGACCTTTTCATGCAGGACCGATGGAGAAAGCAGCTCTGGCTGCCACAGTTTGGATAACCGTATCTTATCTGCCATTATAGAAGCAGAACTGTCAAAGGACGTTATTGCTTGCCCCTGTTCCAGACCACTCTCCTTAACCGCCTGGCTAACGTTTCAGGAAGAAGCTGGCCCAGCATCTGCAAGAAGCCGAGGAGCACGTAGAAGCCGTGAACGCCAAATGCGCTTCCCTTGAGAAGACAAAGCAGCGGCTCCAGAATGAGGTGGAGGACCTCATGCTGGATGTGGAGAGAACCAACGCGGCCTGTGCTGCCCTGGACAAGAAGCAGAGGAACTTCGACAAGGTGGCCCGGCCTGCTTAAACTTCATCAACATTTACTGGGTCACCCTTTCTCCTTGCAGTGGCTGACAATTTGCTGCTTTTCAGGTCCTGGCAGAGTGGAAACAGAAGTATGAGGAAACTCAGGCTGAACTTGAGGCCTCCCAGAAGGAGGCCCACGCACTCAGCACTGAGCTGTTCAAAGTCAAGAATGCCTATGAGGAATCCCTGGATCAAGTGGAAACCCTAAAGCGGGAGAACAAGAACTTGCAGCGTGAGTGCTCTTGAACTTCCGTACCTCCAACAGCCCTGGCAAGCCCCTTCCATGTTGCATGAGTCTGACCACCCCTCCCTTATCTGTTCACCCACAGAGGAGATTTCTGACCTCACTGAGCAGATTGCTGAGGGAGGGAAGCAAATCCATGAATTGGAGAAAATAAAGAAGCAAGTGGAACAAGAGAAATGTGACATTCAGGGTGCCTTAGAGGAAGCAGAGGTACATATTATTATGTTGTTTGGAAAATCAAAGACATGGGTGAAGACACTCAAAGTAGGCGATGGATCCATTATTACAGAGCTTGTGGGAATATGAACTTGTACAGCATTTATGAAGGACAATTTGGCAATGGTTATCAAAAGCCTTAAAAATGTAATACTATGACCCATCAATTCTATAAGAATCTACCTCAAGAAAATTATCTCGGGGCGCCCGGGTGGCTCAGTTGGTTAAGCGACTGCCTTCGGCTCAGGTCATGATCCTGGAGTCCCGGGATCGAGTCCCGCGTCGGGCTCCCTGCTCAGTAGGGAGTCTGCTTCTCCCTCTGACCCTCTTCCCTCTCGTGCTCTCTATCTCTCATTCTCTCTCTCACAAATAAATAAATAAAATTTAAAAAAAAATTATCTCAAATGGAAGTAAATCTTTAAGCACAAAGATGTCCAATTCAAGAACAAGATGAAGCTAACTATGGAAAATTCATATGCTGCAATTGTATATGACCATTAAATATAATTAATATGGGGAAATATTTATGGTAGACAATAATTTTAAAGCAAACACAACTATATATACTATAATTTCATCATGCAAAAATATATATATAAGTAGGAAAAAGTCTAGAAAAAATGTACCACATTTAAATGGTCATCTTTGGATGGGGTACACAATAGGAGGTTTTTCTTTGTTTCTATATATTACCCCATGCTCTACACTGTATATTTTGTAATCAGAAAAATGTTTTTAAATTGAGAATTTCTACAAACACAAACATTTTAATGTATAAAACAGACTGAAAGTTCATGCTTACTACATGAGTTTAACTATAAGTTTTGTTAGTACTCATGAATAATACTTATATAGCACTTCATACTTTATAAAGCACCTTTATTACAGAGCTGCCCTATATAATCTATGACTGAATAAACAAGAAAAAAAATGATTTACCTAACAGGCTCCTGGAACTGTTGTATTATACTTTGTAAAATCAGACAAACTGATGTTAGTAAGAATTTGGCTCACAAGGGAATACACTCCAAATATTCAAGTTATTTTCCATTATTAATTGATCACTGTTTTGTTAAGGCATCTCTTGAACATGAAGAGGGAAAGATCCTGCGCATCCAGCTGGAGTTGAACCAGGTCAAGTCTGAGGTCGACAGGAAAATTGCTGAAAAGGATGAGGAACTTGACCAGCTGAAGAGAAACCACATCAGGGTCGTGGAGTCGATGCAGAGCACCCTGGATGCTGAGATCAGGAGCAGGAATGATGCTCTCAGAGTCAAGAAGAAGATGGAGGGAGACCTCAATGAGATGGAAATCCAGCTGAACCACGCCAACCGCCTGGCTGCAGAGAGTTTGAGGAACTACAGGAACACCCAAGGCATCTTGAAGGTAAACAGGTCCACATGAACAGCTAAGTCAGGGAAGTGACCTGTCCTCCATTCAGCAAAACATCTTCGTGTTAAACAATCCAGTTTTTTCATTTAACAAATTATACAGCTCACGGTATGGAGACAGCTAAATTAAATATGCATAGAATATATTTTTACAGAAATGCTATATAAAAGAACAAACAGAAACCCAGAGATAAGCTTTGATACAAGAGAAAGTACAAGACTTTGGTACCAATAAGCCTGAGGCTGAGCATTAGTTGTGTCACTTACTGGCTGCCTGATTTTAGGCAAATGATTTAACCTCTCAGAACCTCTGCTGCTGCTTCTACAAAATAAGAATGAAACTACCCACTTCACAGGGTTCCTGTGAGAATCAAATGAGATAACAGATGTCAGGTACTAGGGAGAGCATATGGAAAATGCTCTGTAAGTGACATTAGTTAGTTACTCGCACATGAAAAAATAACCAGTTAATGGCATAAATAGAATGAGACTCTGTCTTCTGATCATTCTCGCTCACCTAAGCTGGTGACATCACCATTTTCACACTCATTCAAATGACAGGTCTGTCACTTCCTGCTCCTGGCACCAGTACATTCTTCCAGTTCACCTCCAGGGATGTTCACATCCTCTTCAGAGTGTCTAAGGTTTTGTGTTGTGTTGTTTTGTTTTCCTTAACAGGACACCCAGCTACACCTGGATGACGCTCTCCGGGACCAGGAGGACCTGAAGGAGCAGCTGGCCATGGTGGAGCGCAGAGCCAACCTGCTGCAGGCTGAGATCGAGGAGCTGAGGGCCACTCTGGAGCAGACGGAGAGGAGCAGGAAAATCGCAGAACAGGAGCTCCTGGACGCCAGTGAGAGGGTCCAGCTCCTGCACACCCAGGTAAGACCCCCCCCCATCAGACAAATGCTGGTGTACTCTTAAGTGATGGATGAGAATTATAATATGGAAATACTCCATTTTTATAAATATGTGTATATAAAAAAAGGATGGGGGATATGCTCTAAAATATTAACTGCAGTTATCTTGGAAAGATGGGATTGTAGGCAGTTTTTTGGTGTGTGTTCCTATACGTCTTTTTTAAGATTTTCTACCCAAAAAAGGAGAGTTTTATTTAAAGATAAGGTTTGACTCTTTAGGTTTTGAAAACCATGATACAGAATAAACTTGAATAAAGATGATTTGTTAACTCCAGAATCCAAAAATGTGCCACGTAGTATTTCTCATCAGGAGTCCTTCTGCATTTAGCATTGTGTTTACTGTCCGTGAGTCTTGCAGGATACTGCTAATTTGCCTGGACATTAAATGCAGTAACACCAGGTAGTCATTTTAACAAGCAAAAATACCTACCTCCAAAGGTTTCCAAATACCCGTTGAGGCAGTGTTGATTCCCTTTGAGAAGCACTGGGTTAAAATTTTAATAAAATGTTGGGCGCCTGGGTGGCTTAGTTGGTTAAGCCACTGCCTTCGGCTCAGGTCATGATCCTGGAGTCCCAGGATCGAGTCCCACATCGGGCTCCCTGCTGAGCGGGGAGTCTGCTTCTCCCTCTGACCCTCTTCCCTCTCGTGCTCTCTGTCTCTCATTCTCTCTCTCTCAAATAAATAAATAAAATCTTAAAAAAAAAATTTTAATAAAATGTTTTCCTAAAACTAATTCAGTATTCCCCCAGGGAGCAAACCATGAAAGTTAACAGAGAATAGATCCTTTCTAACTGAAAAACTCCCAATGCCAGGCACTCACAAAAAGAATCAATTATTTTCTACTATTTCCAACCTTTTAAGGATAGAATACTAGTAATGTCTAATTGAAATATAATTGAAAGAGCAATTAATTAATAGAGGCATTCTCAAATCTCAAAAATCCTTATGCATAAATTAGACACAGTGGGAGGGGGCTGTTCCAACCTTTCAAATGATTAATATTTTGCACTGGACAAATATTTAAAGTTGAGTAAACTGTTGCCTTCAGGTCCCCTGCACAAGCCAACAAGTAAGACATCTGTAAAATCCCACGTTGGCAAATATCAAGTCTTATAAATTTCCACTGACTACTTTTAACAGAACACCAGCCTGATCAACACCAAGAAGAAATTGGAAAATGATGTTTCACAACTCCAGAGTGAAGTGGAAGAAGTCATTCAAGAATCACGCAATGCAGAAGAGAAGGCCAAGAAGGCCGTCACTGATGTGAGCAACCTAAGCATTGGTTTTTCTGATACACGTGTGTTACCTGCCATTCCTAGATTTCCTTATTATCTTGGTGTATTTACTAAATAGGCGGCCATGATGGCCGAGGAGCTGAAGAAGGAGCAGGACACCAGCGCCCACCTGGAGCGCATGAAGAAGAACATGGAGCAGACGGTGAAGGACCTGCAGCATCGTCTGGATGAGGCTGAGCAGCTGGCCCTGAAGGGCGGGAAGAAGCAGATCCAGAAGCTGGAGGCCAGGGTGGGTCTCTCAATCTCTCTGAATCTGGGAAGGGGAAAAGGGCACTCCCTCTATCTACATATTGATGCCCATCTTTGTCCTGAGGCTGAGGCCATCGCCCAGTATCTTCAGCAGGTCCTGAGCTAATTAATATCCCCCAAGACTGGCTGTGTACATATCTTTCTTGGTTGTAGGTACGTGAGCTTGAAGGAGAGGTTGAAAGTGAGCAGAAACGTAATGCTGAGACTGTTAAAGGTTTGCGGAAACATGAGAGAAGAGTAAAGGAACTCACCTACCAGGTAAAGGGAATAACTTTCTAGAATATCCAGACTTCCTGCCCAAAGGGAAACTGACAATCTGGTAACTGTTTATGTGGTGCTCACAAACAGATCCACCTGAACTCGATATATAAATATAAGGGGCAAATGATAAAATTGCTTATCTCAGACCCTTTCCTAAGCTGGGAAAGGCATGGAGGTCTTCAGAAAATAGCATACCAGAGAAAAGGATACAGGTGTTAAAGCCAGATAAACTGGGTATTAGTCTTAATTTGGCCCTCTTAATTTTTGAACGTGGGTAGGTTACTTAACACTCTAAACCTTAGTTTCATTCCTTATAAAACAGAGTAACAGCATGTACTCTCCAGAGTAGGGAGGTGAGAATCAGAGATGATGTATAGAATTCCCTAAGACAGAACCTGCACAGAGTGAACATTTAGCAAGAATGGCTACTGTTAATACTATGGAAGAAGGCTCAGGGTTGACCAAGTTTACCCCAGACCCACCTGCCATCATAGCAAAGTGGTTTATTTTACCACTTGTAGGAGGCTCATTTCATTGTACTGAATACAAACTGTTTTTTCAAACCCCCAGACGGAGGAAGACCGCAAGAATGTTCTCAGGCTGCAGGACTTGGTAGATAAATTACAGGCGAAGGTGAAATTATACAAGAGACAAGCTGAGGAGGCTGTGAGTATCTTTAAGCCCTTGAGGGAGGAAGAAAACTTCTTTTGGGGTAGAAAGTATATTAAGAGAATGTGTCAACGAGAAAAAAAGCAAAGTAAGAATATACCACTCATATTTTTTAATTGTTTTGTTTTTTTAATTTAAATTCAATTAATATACCACTCATATTTTAAGAGAGATATTATAAATGTGAATTTACCTCCAAATCCTGATTACAGAATAAGACTTTAAGAGGAGATATTTTTATTATTAAGCATTTTGTAAGGGTTGGGGAAAAAAAAGAGTAACCTACCTTGAGAGCTGCAAAGACTATACTATCACAACTGTAGTCCATGATAAATAATCTTCTCCCTCTAGGAAGACACAAAATCAAGTGTTCTCAAGAGCCAAACATAAATCGTTTACCCCAGCTGACTCCTTCACATACTACCAGTATCATCAGGGGCTCATCTCTCCACATGTACTGTGGCAAATAAGGACATGCTGGAAGATTCTCCAGCCTCACTTTTCCTGATTGTTCCCCATTCTTCCAGACACAATGTGGTAGGTCGGAAGTAGACAGTAAGTTAGGAGAAGGAAGGGAAGGGCTCAAATGGTAATAAGTAAAACCAACAGATGCATGCTTCTTCTCAGACCCACTTTTTCCCTTTCTCTGTATACCAGAGTCAAAATATGTGACAAAACTTGTTAAGTGAGGTTGTCTCAAAGTTGAAATCTGACCTTGTATTTACTTACTAAACTCTGTCAGGGTACATGGCTCTCTTCCTTCTTTCTACCCAGTCCGTGCATCACAAATGGATTTCATGTACACATGGGTTTGACACACTAAGGTTGTCCTTCCACTTCAAAAGTTCTTTTTTCATTCTTTAGAGTGAAAAAAATACACAACTGAAGTTACACGTTCTGTCCAGATTTGAAGTCAGACATGGCAAACACCATAAGAAGGACGTATCTGAGTTGAGGAAATAATCCTGTTTGGTGACAAGCACAGTGAGAACCACAAAGTCTAATTCTCACAATATTATCTTTCCTCTTAGGAGGAACAATCCAACACTAATCTTGCTAAATTCCGCAAGCTCCAGCATGAGCTAGAGGAGGCCGAGGAACGGGCTGACATTGCCGAGTCCCAGGTCAACAAGCTGCGGGCGAAGAGCCGGGAGATTCACACAAAAATCAGCGCAGAGTGAATACATCTGCCTGATGCTGCCGAGGGGCTGAAGAAATGTGCAAAATGTGCTATTCTGGGCCACTTGTGATGTTTATTTTTCTCTTAATGTTGAGTAAATAAAAACTCCAGTAAACTTATAAATTAAACCAAACTCATTTTTTCATTTGCAAACTTATTTACTCTTAAATACAGTTCTCACCTATTTTTTAATACTATATATGGCTTTGCAAAGCATTCAATATTTTGTACTTCCATTACCACGCAGCATCACCTTTCCCACCCCTACCACCCACCCACACACACACAAGTATCTTTCACTGGACTTGATTTTATTAAATCTCTCTAGGTCGTTACAAATACTAAGGAAAACACTCCCTAAGGCTACTTCTCCAGACAGGATCCATTCATTGATCCACTCCACAAGTAGTTATTGAGCATCTACTCTGTGCCAGGCACTGTTCTATGCTCTGTGGGTACAGAGGTGAGCAAAAAGAGTTCCTGCCCTCCGGGAACTTACATCATTCTACAAGGGCATGTAACATGTCAGATGATAAGTGCTAGTGGGAAATAAACAAGAAGGGTCAGGCTCCCTGCTCAGAGGGGAGTCTGCTTCTCCCTCTCCCTCTGCCCCACTCATGCACACGCAGACACGCTCTCTCTCAAATAAATAAAACCTTTAAAAAAAAAAAAGACATGAGCAGAGACCTGTAGGAACTAAGAGAGTAAGCCAAATGAGTATGTGAGGTCAGAAATACTTCCAGGCAGAGGGAAAAATAGAAAATGCACAGTCCCTAGGTCAGGGGCAGGTTGGCATGTCTCAGGGGCTGGAGGAGAATGAGCAGGATAAAGAGTTATAACATAAGAGAGGAACCAGGGGCCAGATCATGGAAGGTCTGAGGGTCTTTCCACAGACTTGTGTCTTTAGAGTGAGATGTCAAAGCTTTGGAGGGTTTAAAGTAGAGAAGAAATATTAACACACATTTTTTAAAAATTACTCTGGCTGCCGTGTTGAGAAGCAGACCAAAGGTGGCAAAGGTGCAAACTGGGAGACTAGTTAGGAGCCTACGGCAAAATAAAAGATAACAAATGACAGTGGCTCAGACTGGAGAAACAGCCCTGGGAAATGATGAGCGTACAGGACGCTAGGTGAATTATGAAGGCAGCACACAAGGACTTTCTGACCAACTGAATGAGGAAGTCAGAGAGGAAGAGAGAGGGGGGAAAAAAAAAAACCTTAAGAGGGACAAAGGATAAGCCAAGAAAGAAGTGGTGGAGTACGAACATTAGGAGTTTGGTCTCCAGAAAGAGGGGAGTCAGTAGAGCAAAACTAGTGACCTAGGCGAAGATCGTATTTTATGGGCTCCTATCCCTCTTCCAGCATCGACTCTCCCCTAGCTCCCAACCCTGTCAGCTTCAGTCTTTTACAGTATAAACTGTACAGCCCACAATCTCAAATATGTCTAAGGTTACTAACAGAAGTTTAAAATGAAAAAATTTTCAAAATAAATAAAATAAATTTTCTTAAGGAAAATTTTAGATCAAAGAGAAAACCAAAACTACAACCACAAAAACTTCTAGGAGTAAACATGAGAGTAAATCTTTGTGACCCTGGTTTTGGCAAAGATTTCTTAGCTACAACACCAAAAGTACAAGCCAGGAAAGAAAAAATTGATAAATTGGACTTTATCAAAATATAGTTTCTGCTCTTTGAAAACACTGGTAAGAGGATGAAAAGACAAGCCACAGACTGAAAGTATTTGCAAATGACCTCCCTGATAAAGGACTAGTATCCAGAAGATTTGAAAAAGTCTAAAAACTCAATAAAAAGAAAACAGGTCACCCAATTTCTAAAGACGCAAAAGATTTGAATAAACATTTCACCACCTCATACCTGACAGAATGGACAGGCAAGAAACAAGTGTTGGCGAGGATGTGGAAAAAAGGGAGCCCTCGTGCGCTGTTGGAGGGAATACAAACTGGTGCAGCCACCATGGAAAACAGTACAGAGGTTCCTCAAAACTTTTTAAAAAGAACTACCCTATAATCCAGCAATTCCACTTCTAGGGATTTACCTGAAAAAAAAAACTGAAAACACTAAGTTGAAAAGATACACGCACACCCCCCCACCCCGTGTTCACTGCACCATTATTTATAGTGGCCAAACTGTAATTTGCAGTCTTACATGCTGTGACATCCCTTATGTTGAATTTTTGCAATGCAGTCATAAATTAGGATGTCCTTTTTTGCAAAAATGGATGATGGCTTCATCAGTATTTTTAAGGGACTTCCTAATCCTTTGATATTGAACTCATTCTTGTGAAACACTTACTGGATCATCGTCATTTTCAGTTCTTCAGCTGTCTGCTTGAGACTCTCTCTCCCTCTGCCCCTCCCTTCCCTTCTCTCCCTCTTCCTCCCTTCCCCTCTCTCTCTCCCTTCCTTCCCCCCTCACGTAAATAAATCCTTTAAAAAAAAAAATCATGATGTGGAAGAAGAGTTAATACCACAAGAAACTTTTCATCATCTCTTAAATTTTAAAGGCAGGCCACAAAATCCTGTCTGTTGGCTGATATCCCAGTTGCGTATGTGTTTAAAAACTTGTTTTAAAAAATTGTGTATATGTCTACAAACATGGGGGGGAATGCAAAAGAATTGAGCCCAGGGCGCCTGGGTGGCTCAGTCGGTTGGGCAACTGCCTTCGGCTCAGGTCATGATCCTGGAGTCCCGGGATCGAGTCCCACATCGGGCTCCCTGCTCGGTGGGGAGTCTGCTTCTCCCTCTGACCCTCTTCCCTCTCGTGCGCTCTCTCTCTCATTCTCTCTCTCAAATAAATAAAATCTAAAAAATAAAAATAAAAAAAGAATTGAGCCCAAAATTTAGATAAATGCTATGCTAAAATTTTAGGAGTGATTTAAAATTTCCCTTTGAGGTTTGATTCTACTTTGCAGCCTTTCTACACTGTAAACACTAGTTGCGGAGAATTTTTTGAGGTTTATTTAAGCAACCTCCATGCCCAAGGTGAGGCTCGAAAATTCACGACCCTGAGGATCAGGAGCCCCACGCTCCACTGACTGAGCCAGTGAGGAGCCCCGGGTTTGGAATTTTTTTTTAAGGCTCTTTTTTTTTTTTTTTTTTTTTTAAATAAAGAAATAAAAGCAACCTGCTCCTTGGGGAGATTTCACAACCACTTCTCATCAAAGAGGTGGATATATATAACTGACTACAGAAAGGTGAGGAGGGAGAGGGTCATTTGATGCATGCGCCCATTAGCACCGCGGCTCAAAGCCCCCGCCCTTCAGCCAAGCTTTGGGTGGGGATTAACAGTCCCGGGCTAACACCGCAGCTGTCAGGGAGCAGACCTAAATTCCGCCTCCTGGCTGCGGCAGGGGTTGGGGCCCATGTTACAGACACCAGTGTCCCCGGCCCCCTTCACGCCGGCCTTCACGGGTCACATGTTCCCAAGTGGGAAGCCCAAGAATCAGCCGTGGGCAGACGGAAAAGAACCGTACTGAAGGATGGCATTTACCAGCCTGACTCCTCCCTCCTGGCTCCCGGGGCCGCCACCAAGATGCTGCTTCCGGAGCCCACAAGGAATTAAACGATGCCCCTCCGGCGGTGGAGGTTAGAAAAACAACCCCTTTGGGGAAAGAACCCAGAAAACGGCTTTTCTTAGCTTACAGCGGCCCGACCTTCACGGCAGGGCGGACCGTGCTCTCGGGCCCGCACGGAAACTAGGGTTCAAGGTTCTCTCTCTCTCTCTGGGGAGACGGAGGCCCTAGTTTCTACGGGTCAAAGGCCGAGGGCTCGAACTAGGAGACAAGGTGTGAGCCGCGGGGATGAGAAGGGTGGTGCCTTCCGGGCGACCGAGTCCTACCCTTTCTCAGGACCCGGAAAGATAACGTGCCGTCGCCACCCACAGGGTAGACCCCAAACCGGACCCGGCACGGCACAGTACAGAGCTGTGTTCAATTTATCCGCACGCCAATGCGGAATTTGGTGGCTCAAGAATTTTCCAGAAATACTCCTCTGGCCCCGCCTTCAAATTCGCTCCCCAGTCTCAGGTTCGTCCCCTCCCCGCCGCACTGCCGCAGGGGGTTCGTCTCTGTCACCTCGAGCACAGACGGGTCGTGGGGAGGCGGAGGCGCAAACCCCTCCCGCCTCACAAACCCGGCCACGCGCACACTCACCGGCCACGTCTCGCCGTGGCCTCCCGCCAGGTCCCAACCACGGCGGCGGGTCACTTCCGGCCTTTCCTTCCCGCCACCTGACTCCTCCCATGATGCCCTGGGGCGCACCGGAAGTGACCCCTCCCCTCTCCGGGCACTGAATCCTTTGCGGTAGAGCAGTGTGTCCCTCAAAGCCTAGGGCGGGTGTGTTTTCCCACGTTTTCAGAGCCGTGACCCATGCACCACCACCACCCCCCTCCGGCCCTCAACTAGATTATAAACTGAGAACCAGCTTTTTATCCCCATTGCGTACCACAGTGTCTTCACGAACCGTTTGTTGAGTGGAGAGCGGACGCCAAATTCTTTCTGTTGGGCAGAATGAAGCAGAGACGCTAATAGGGCCAACACTCAGAGCACAGTAAAAAAGAATAAAGCTGCCATTATAATAACAACTGACGTTTAAAACCCGAAGTCCTTACCTTAGCTTACAGAGCTCTAAACCATCTGGCCCGTGGCCACCTCTGCCACTTCATTCCCTGCTGCCGTTTCCCGGGCTTCCTTCGCCCCTGCCCTGCTGGCCTTTTTTCCCTTCCTGTGCAGGCACACTCACCTCCCAGAGCCTTTACTTCTGTTTCCTCTGCCTGGAATAGAGTCCCCCCTCTGATGTTCTCATGGAAGGCAGCTATGCTAACCACTATACCACCAACGCCTTTGATGTTCTCATGGTTTGCTCCTTCACTTCAATAGGTGTCTGCTCCAGCATCACCCTTTCAGAGAAACTCTCCCAGATCAATCTGTTTAGACACCACACAGCCACTATATCCTTACCCTGCTCTTCTTTTCCTTAGGAGCATTTATCACTAATTGACATCAGATAGGTCCCCAGACAACAATGCGTACACGCTCGAATAGAATCTCCGTGAAGGCAGAGACTTTGCCTATTTTGTTCCCCAGCACTTAAAATCAGCACATAGTAGATGCTCGATGAATGTTTGATGAATAAACGATTGAATGAGTGCATGCTCACTATGTTGCTAGTTCTGTGCATTACAGCCTCAAAACTAACAGTTCCAGGTATGAATTTCGTCACCATGCTGGCTTCGTGGGAGATCCTCAAGCTGGTTCCATGTAGCCCCACCTTAGCCAGATTTGAAGGCTTTGCCATCATACCCCCTACAACCTTTCAGATAGGGTGATGAACTTATCTGGGTTTACCCAGGACTGTGCTGATTTTAAAACCAAAAGTCTCAGGAACCTCTTTGATCCCACGCAAACTAGGATGGTTGCTCATCCTACTTTCCAGTGTCCAGCCTCCATCCTACTTGTTTTGTTTTATTGTGTGTGTCAGTGTGTGTTTGGGGGGGCAGAGGGGAGTTGCTGTTGCCTTGAGAGTGTTCTGAGCCATCTGAACAGGAATTTGGCTAAACGCAGTGGGTAGGATGGGAGGAGTGGATGGACAAAGGTCAGGCTGTGGCCAGCTGGCAAGCTTCACCAAATAGCAACATAAAAGACATGAAATAACAACAAAGACCTTGTCCTGGCTTCCAGGGCCCTCTGGCACTGACAGAGAAAGCTCTAGAGAAAGCTCCAGGTTTCTAAATTTTAGGCTGTCCTGGTGACATAGCCCCACCTACTCTTCCCTTTCCCAAACCATCACCTCACATCCATGATGGCATACCCTGCCGTGCATCCATTAACTCGAATGTCACAAGAACCCCATGAGTTATGTATTATTATCATCCCCATTTTACAGATGAAGAAACAGGCTCAGAAAAGTTAGCTAGCTTGCTGAAATTTACAGAGTTTAAATGATGAAGTCAGGATTTGAACCTCCGTATGTTGACTCTCAAAGTCCACTCTTAGTTATTACATTACATGCAGATTTTAACCATATACACACACATTTTGGCTATGTCCAGCAAAGAATGTATACATTTTAGGATACATCATTTAAGACCCCAACAGTAGTAATTAAAAGTAATCAGCCATGCCGTTCCTCGTTCTAATGAGACTTTAAGCAACCGAACTAACCAAAACACAACTACTAATAGACAAAAATGACGGGCAAAGGACAGGAGACCCTAACGCTCCCAGGCACCGATCCAGGTTATGAAGCCAGGCAGAGAAGTCTCCAGTTTACTGAACAGACCTAGCCAGTAGAATTTCTTCCTCGAACACAGTGTTCCCAGATCATCCGCACCATCTCTCCGTGTTGTTTCTGAGAAGGATGCCTGGTTTGTGTGTAATTCTGAGAAGCGTGCATAATTCTGAGAGCATTGGTGTCTTACAGGATCTTACAAAGCCAGAAGCAGCTGTCTTGTACTGAAGAGACAAACCGGACTTGGAGACAAAGATGTTTGTCTTAGTTCCCACTCTGCCACTGGCTAGCTGTGTGACTAGTCCCTTAGTCTTGCCAAGCCTCCGTCTTCCCACATGTAAAACTGATTAATCTATCTGCTCCTTGAGATTTAAGGAGAATCCATTTAAATGATTCTCTTGATAATCCCCTATCAACTGTGCTTTGCAAAATTTCCATGTATAAACGCGAACAGTGAAGAAGGGTATACATTGCATCTGAACTAGTTCTGAACCAGGTCTCGGGCTTGGGAGTAGAACGGGAATGTGGGGGGCGGGGGGTCTGTTTCTACCTTAGCATTAACAAGGTACTTTGCCCAGAACCTCAATCTCTGATTCTGTAAAGTCAGAGTTGGATTAGATAATATTCCGGGGCCCCTCTGGTTCTGGAATCTAATATTCTCACCCAAATTTTTAATTAGGCAATTCAGATAGGCATTAGTGTCATTCACTAATGTACCTGTCCTACAACATTCACCCAGAAATTTCTGTTCCTGGCTGAGGAACTTCCTGCTGCTTTTTGAAATTCCATCTGTTATGTAAGCTCTGGCATAGCTGAGAGGGTAAGGTATGATCCCACCATCAGCACAATTAATTGCCCTTTCTTCTCAAGTAGCCCTCTGAGGAATGACCTTCATCACACTTGTTTCCTAGTCCTCTCTATTTGGCCCTGCTACTGCTTTCTCTCCTTCTTGCACCATCTAAATCTACGGTTCCTCTGAATGCATCTTGTATAGTGACTGGCAGAGAGATTTCGCTCCTAGGAAAACTTTTTCCTCCTCCTTAACACCTGCTCACTCCTTAATCCCTTGCCTTTAAAGCTTCCACCCCCACCATCCTGCTGACATGAATGTCAAGATCACCTCCCTGACCACTCCAATGCCCTTTTTGGGTCTTGTTTTCCTCTGGCTTCTCTGCAGTGCTCTCCGTGAGGTCCTCTCTCTCTTGGAAATATCACCCCTCTTGACTTCTTTTGACACTAATAACAAAGCTCCCTTCGCTTTCGAGTTGACAAGCTGATTTTGTAACAAGAAGGGAGAAAGCCCTCCTTCACAGAACTCATCTCAGATGTGGGAGAGATGGGATGACGGTGTGGTGTGTGAGCTACGGACTACGGGGGATAGCAGTGGGATAAGGATAAGACCCCCAAAAGGGCGTAGGAGTATAAAAATAGGTGGTCAGCCCTCACACCGGTCAGAATGGCTAAAATTAACAAGTCAGGAAATGACAGATGTTGGCAGGGATGCGGAGAAAGGGGAACCCTCCTACACTGTTGGTGGGAATGCAAGCTGGTGCAGCCACTCTGGAAAACAGTATGGAGGTTCCTCAAACAGTTGAAATTAGAGCTACCATACGATCCAGCAATTGCACTACTGGGTATTTACCCCAAAGATACAAATGTAGGGATTCGAAGGGGTACGTGCACCCCAATGTTTATAGCAGCAATGTCCACAATAGCCAAACTGTGGAAAGAGCCAAGATGTCCATCGACAGATGAATGGACAAAGAAGAGGTGGTATATATACACAATGGAATATTATGCAGCCATCAAAAGGAATGAGATCTTGCCATTTGCAACGACGTGGATGGAACTGGAGGGTGTTATGCTGAGTGAAATAAGTCAATCAGAGAAAGACATGTATCACATGACCTCACTGATATGAGGAATTCTTAATCTCAGGAAACAAACTGAGGGTTGCTGGAGTGGGGGTGGGATGGGAGGGATGGGGTGGCTGGGTGGTAGACATTGGGGAGGGTATGTGCTACGGTGAGCACTGTGAATTGTGCAAGACTGTTGACTCACAGATCTGTACCTCTGAAACAAATAATGCAATATATATTAAGAAAAAAAGAAGAAGAAGAAGAAGATAGCAGGAGGGGAAGAATGAAGGGGGGGCAGATCAGAGGGGGAGACGAACCATGAGAGATGATGGACTCTGAAAAACAGACTGAGGGTTCTAGAGGGGAAGGGGGTCAGGGGATGGGTTAGCCTGGTGATGGGTATTAAAGAGGGCATGTTCTGCGTGGAGCCCTGGGTGTTATGCACAAACAATGAATCATGGAACACTACATCAAAAACTAATGAGGTAATGTATGATGGTTAACATAACAATAAAAAAATTTAAAGAAAAATAGGTGGTCACCAAATTGCTAAGGCCAAAAGTGGTCTTCTTTACCTGAGGACGTTTATTTTGTTGAGTCACCAGATGAATAGGATGGGAATGCAGGTCTAAGGCAAAGCTAAAAGGCTCCCATTACAGAGGTATAGCTGAGTACCAGCAGTGGTTGGGGGAGACACCCCAGGGAAAGAAACAAAATAAACCACCAGCATCCGTGTGAAGGAAAATGGGCTTTGTAGAGTGACATTTCTCTTCTTTTTTTTTTTAAGATTTTATTTATTTGAGAGAGAGAGCACAAGCAGGGGGAGAGGGGCAGAGGCTAGAGGGAAAGCAGGCTCCCCGCTGAGCAGGGAGCCCGATGCGGGACTAGATCCCAGGACCCTAAGATCATGACCTGAGCCGAAGACAGACACTTAACTGACTGAGCCACCCAGGTGCCCCTAGAGTGACATTTCTGATGCACACTTTGAATAATTAACTCTAGGATATGCAGTATAACTCTCCCATGTCTCTGCTACAAAATCTTTAGTAAAGACCACATTGCTCACCTGGGTTTTTGGCGCTAATGGATTATTTGCTTCGGTCTAGGTCAAGGATAACACGGATGGAGACATAATGTTTGGCATGGACTGGAAACAGACTGCATGCAGAGACAGCCATATCTAGATGGCAATGACAGTATTTCATTTGATCCCCCACACCATCCTCATTGCTTGGGCAGAAACAGAATTATCTGCATACTTTTGCAGCTACAGGGAAAACACCATAGTTGCTAAAAGAAGTAATGTGATTTGCCACAGTCAATAAATAGCAGAAGTAAAATATGGACCCATTGGCTCTTTTGGCTCCAGCAAGACCTCACTCAGATATTTACTTATCTACAGAATAACTTTTTCTCCCCACTCTTTCTGTCTTCATTCCCTCCTTCCACTTCCTAAACATGCAGGCGTCCTCTGAGAGCTCAACCTACTTAATGAGTTCAAGTGTCACCCCATACAGGGGACAACCCCCTGCCACTGCCCCCTACCCCATAGACCTACATCTTCAACCTTGACTTCTTTAAACTTTGAACACTTGTCTCTCCCTCCTTTCATCTCAACCTCAAAATGGCAAAAATCTAAACTCATCTTTTCCCTTTTCTGTATTTCCTCTGGACTGGGGTCATGCCCCTAGATTCCCAGGCTGAAATGAGGGCCAGAAGAAAGGTAGGAAAGTCCCTCCTCCCTCCTCAAACCTGGCAGTCATCAAAGTCCCGTGGATCCTGCCTTCAGGGTATTCCTTGCATTTTCTCTTTCTTTTCATTTTTTGTTTTTAAGTAGGCATCACACCCAATATGGAGCCCAACGTGGGGCTTGAACTCACAACCCTGAGATCAAGACCTGAGCTGAGATTGACAGTTGGACGTTTAACCGACTGAGCCACCCAGGTGCCCCTTCTCTTTCCTTTTAAATCTCATTTCTATCCTACTTAATCAAGACCCTCTTCATTTAACACCATGATTATTTTTTGTATTCAATTCAAGTAGATTTTAATAAAGTGATATAACATGGGGTTAAGTCTTCAAAAAATAAGCCTACAGCTCACAGAGGTTTTTTCACCTCCGGAGTTTGAAAGTTTTCTTTTCTTGCTATGCCTAAGTGGGCCAGTGAGGCAGAAAAACTTTGATCCACATAATGTTCTTCTCCTTGAATCTGAAGGACTCAGAGACAACTAGGCACAACCACTGTAACAGCCAGCCCTCCATTGCTGCAGAGAGTTTTCACACAGATCTGAGTTCATAGGGGCATCCAGGGGATAATTCCAACTCTCTTAAATGCCCGCCTGCCCTGCAGGCTCTGATAAGCCTGTATAACCATTTCAGCAAGTTTTACAACAAGGTTTTTTAAATAGTTGCTAAATGGCTCTAGGCTCCCCAGGGTTCTCCCCTGTCCATTAAATCCTACCATCAGTTCTAGAATCATTTTCAAATATATATACATATATATGTTCATTTTCCTACTTAGAACCTCAAATGGTTCCCCAGTGATCTCAGAACAATGTCCCAACTCCCTCACTGGGCTTTGGAAGCTCTTTACAGATGAGCCCAGCTCATTTGTCTGGTCTCTCCCTTCATACTACCCACCAGCCCATCCCAACCCTCTGTTCCAGGCTTGCCTGACCAACCTTCCTGAAACACACCCGGGGCAGTCTTCTTCCAAAGCCATGATCCCTAAGCCTAGAACCTCCTCCCCATTCCTCTCACCCATGTAATAGTCCCCTTTCTTTAAGACAGGACACAGAATGGGGGCACCTGGGTGGTTCAGTTGGTTAAGCATCCAACTCTTGATTTCAGCTCAGGTCATGTTATCAGGGTCTTAGGATCCAGCCCCGAGTTGGGCTCCACACTCAGCAGGGACTCTGCTTGAGATTCTCTCTCTCTCTCTCCTCCCCTACTTGTGCTCATGCTTTCTCTCTCTCTCTCTCTCTATCTCTCTCTCTCTCTCCC
>NW_027397105.1:4585055-4656135 GCF_003265705.2 Callorhinus ursinus | reverse complement strand
TTTAAAAAAAAAAAAAAAGAGAGAGAGCACGCAGAATAAAAGAGAAAGCAAGGCTTTGGAATCAGAAACCCTGGATTTCAATTCTGCCTCTATTGTCCACCAGCCGTGGGGCCTTTTAGCCAGTCACTTAACCGTCTTTGGCCTTAGTTTCCCCTTTTGGAAAATGGGAATAGTAATAATCTGAATATGAACACTATAAACCCCTCAGGCTTGCGGAGAAAATTAAACATAATAAAAGACACAAAAGTGCTGTGTGCGCTATGGTGAGCGCTGTGAAGTGTGCAAGACTGTTGAATCACAGATCTGTACCTCTGAAACAAATAATGCAACATGTGTTAAGAAAAAAGGAAAAGAAGAAGATAGCAGGAGGGGAAGAATGAAGGGGAGTAAGTGGGAGGGGGAGACGAACCATGAGAGACGATGGACTCTGAAAAACAAACTGAGGGTTCTAGAGGGAGGGGGGTGGGGGGATGGGTTAGCCTGGTGATGGGTATTGAGGAGGGCACGTTCTGCGTGGAGCACTGGGTGTTACGCACACACAATGAATCATGGAATGCTGCATCCAAAACTAATGATGTAATGTATGGTGATTAACATGACAATAAAAAATTTTTTTAAAAAAGTGCCGTGTGAACTGGAAAGTACCTCAAGGAGGTCATGATTATCTCCACAGTTCCTACTCCTCTCCAGATCTCTTTCTGCTCCAAAGGAGGATCACGACATTGATAACAATTCTGATCAGATTTTGTATATACAACATGCTTTAGGGGTTTCAAATGCCCTGTACCTACATGGAACCCATGGCGCATCCCACTCATTTTGGCACCTAGCTTGACCTTGGAAAAGTGGCTTATACTTTCCTGCCCACATGCTCCATCCCCATGTCCCCATCAGCTCCTCTGGGGCAACGACCTTGTGGTTCTCAAGCCACAGAAGGTTTGAATCCCATTTCTGCCACTTACTAGCTGTGTGGCCTTGGGCAGGTCACTTCAATCGTCAGTGGCCCAATTTCCCTCCCTATAAAAAGGTCAGTAGACAAATATTAGCACCTAACCTCACGGAAGGAACCGTTATGAAGCTTCAGCGAGCCAACATGGATCAAGCCCGGTACGCGGTGAGTTCTTAATAAATGTACGCCACGACTGTGAAGTGAGACTGAATCTGACTCCATTTTCCTTCTTATCGCTTCACAGCTTCCCCATGAATCCTCCCGATTCATTTATTCACTGGAACATTTACTGAGCATCTGCTACATGCAAAAGGCTGTCCTTCGAATGAAAGCAGCTGTGTTTATGCCTCATGGCTCTGCTGCTTTCTTCTGGGCCAAATGCCGCTAAGGAACAGAGACAACCTCTATGGGGATTACAGCCTTCAGGCTTCCCCCTTGTTTCCTGAAGCAGGGTTTAGGATGCTGACCCCCCCCCATCAGATCACCAGGTACAAAAGTTACTCCTCTTTCTTCACCAAGAGACGGCTCCGATCCCTGAATACGCGAATATCTGCGGTGAATCTCTGCGGCAGGGAGCAAGATTTGCCACGTTTCCTAAACTCGGTTAACTCCGGGACTGTTTATTTCACAGCTTCCCTCAGAACCCGCGTTCTGTCAAACCCGCTTCGGAAATCACCATGCGGAGGTTCTATTCTAGTCTATTCCTCTTCTACCCATAATTTTATCCTGACTGGTGCCAACTGTCCTGTGGCAATCCCCCACCTGTACGAGACTACCCACAGGAGGACTGAATGAGAATCCTGATTCAGCACACATTGCTCATATACGATTGAAACACATCATTCTGTATTGCTGTCAATGGCTGGAAGGGTCCTACACAGTCAACCATCACTTATGTTTTAGCAAAAAAACAAAACAAAACAAAACAAAACAAAACAAAACAAAAATTCCCCAATGAACCATAAAAGTTGTCACAAAGACCATGTATTTGAACTCCAGAACTTCACTTGGAACTTACTAACCCTTCCTTTAGCCTGATCTGAATGAGCTTTGTGGTCTGCTTCCCGGTCTATGGCAAATGAGAAAAAGCAGGGCGCCTGGGTGGCTCAGTCGGTTAAGCGACCGCCTTCGGCTCGGGTCATGATCCTGGAGTCCCGGGATCGAGTCCCGCATCGGGACTCAGCGGGGAGTCTGCTTCTCCCTCTGACCCTCCCCCCCTCTCATGTGCTTGCTCTCTCTCTCTCATTCTCGCTCTCTCAAATAAATAAAGAAATCTTTAAAAAAAAATTAGAAAAAGCAAACTCAGGCTAGCGGAGGCAAGCATACTAACCATACCTGAGAGGCTGGCCATGAAGGTGAAACTATAAAAAACTAAAAGATAAACACAATTCATAACACTCTAGAAACAATCAGCACAGGGGTAAAACCAGTCAAAAAAACCAGTAGCCCAGATGACTACATTCCATCATTCCCAGATACCTGAGCAATCAAGAAAAAGTGAAATTCTATTCCAGACACAGATTTAAAAACACAAGATGGTATGTAATACATTTTAGAAAACTGTCCTTCGCCAGCGGATTTTTTTTAATAATAAATAAATAATTAACACTGGATATGTTAAATGGTCCCTCTTAAATTTGCAGAAATTTCTGAGAAGGGGCACAAACCATCTCACATCAATGCTAGATGGTTGAGATGGAGTTATGGTCCGTGCTATTGATCGTGCATTGCTTGACAATTTATCCTGTGGTTCTGCCCTTCACTGACCTTCTTAGCACACTCTGCCCCAGTGCACTCAGCCCCTAGGACTCTCTAAGTCTCAAAGATCTGTGTCCAACGTCAAAATCCCTACACAGCTGACTTGGCATTATGCAGCTTCCACTGGTCATTTATCCAAGTAATTTAACAAGAGTGAGAGATCAGGGCTACGACGCATTTACATCTCACAAGTAAATGGTGATCCCCCAAATATAGCCAAGTTAGAGTGCTGGGCTGGCAGATTTGGGAGTATAAAGAGAGCTGGGGGCCCACACTCTTGAAACTGCTTCGCTGCAGCATCTCAAGGTAAGTGCCCACTAGTGCCCACTTGTTTGCTCCATGTAGCTGTGATTAAACCTGATCAGGTTACTGGTCAAGGAGGACCGGCCACACAGTAGTCTTTATTAAAGACCTACTAAGTGTAAGGTCCAGTGTTGAGGGCAAGATGGGTGATGAAACAGCAAGACAGGTACCCATCTTTCAAGAAGCTTTTACAAGGAGTAAAAAGACAAGAATATAAGCAATTATGAGACCAAAAAAGTAATAATAATAACCTGCAGAATAAAACAGAATATGATGTTTAACTCCCCCTCTCCTAATTGTTTAGGTCAGTGTTATACCATGCAGTTAGCAAATAAACACGTTAATTTTTTTTTGTTTTAAAGATTTTATTTATTTATTTGTCTCAGAGAGAGAGCGAGAGCACAAACAGGGAGAGCAGAAGGCAGAGGGAGAAGCAGGCTCCCCACTGAGCAGGGATCCTGACATGGGACTTGATCCCAGGACCCTGGGATCATGACCTGAGCCAAAGGCAGACACTTAACTGACTGAGCCACCCAGGCATCCCTAAACATGTTAATTTGTGATATCTCTTCTGTAATTGCCTTGAGCTAGTATTGGAAATTTTTATAGTTACTGAAAATTTTGTTTCCATGTCAGGATTTCTGAGACATGATAGCAGGAAGAATTTCTCCCAAGCATTTGATCCACCCTAGGATGCACCATAGTGTGGTCATTATTGGCTGGTTTCCAGACTGGTCTTGCACGGCATGCCTTGTGGATTGTGGGCTGGGTGGTGTCTGACACTGCAGGAGCATCCCTTGGAGGGGCTCCAGGCTTGGGAGGCTTGTGACATTTTGATTCCCAGCCACCATCTCTACCAGAGTACTTTCCATCATGCATTCACAGGGCTAGAAGGAATCTTGAAGCTTTTTCTGGTCCATCTGTCCCATTTTAAAGAAGAAACAAAGTTCAAAGAAATTACAAGAGCTTCTTAATAGAGCCTGTATTAAGAAACTGAGATTCTGTCTCCAAGTCTTACTTTTTTAAGCTAAGGATTCGGGATATAATATGCAACCATTTAATTTTTTCCTGAAAAAAATTGTTAAGACTTTTAAGGGATAGCTGGAGATTATCAGAGACTCATAAGAGAAAGAGAAGGAAGGGGCAACCAAAATAGTAAGCCAAGTGTTGAAATGTCTCTTCCTGCCCAAATGGCATTTCATGACCTGTTCCCCCTTGGTTCCACAAAAGTACTGAGTAATAAATGGGAGTTTCCTTAAATTAAATTTGATGTTGAAATTTTTCCGACTCTCACACCTCCTGGAGATCCTCATATAGGTTATAAACTCCTGGACTGGAGACGCTTTAGTCATAGATGAATTTTCAGCTGCCCTACCTACCTTCATCTTCTCTATTTAAAGGAATGCCCTCCCTCGACTCCTTCAAGGAGCCTTGCCTATAATTCACCACTTTCTCTTACTGCAAAAAGAATTCGGCTACTAGCTCCAAGCATCCAGGTTACAATTTGGATCATTTCCCCTCCCTCCTTTCTTTTTTTCCTGACCGCCCACAGCCCCCTATTGTCAGCCTAAGTCCCCATAACATTTCATTTAGGCTCTTTTAGAATTGGTGTTACTCTCCTTGCTTCGAAGATTTATTTGAGCGTTTCTCTTAACCCTTACTAAATTTTGCGTTCATGTAGGGCAGAGACTATCTTTATTCTTCTCTGCACCTCGTCTTAAGGAGCTGACATGGTACTTTGCACACACAAGAGACACTTCTAAAAAAACTATTAATCAGGGGCGCCTGGGTGGCTCAGTCTTTAAGCATCTGCCTTCGGCCCAGGTCATGATCCCAGGGTCCTGGGATTCGAGCCCCGCATCAGGCTCCCTGCTCGGTGGGAAGCCTGCTTCTCCCTCTCCCTCTCCCCCTGCTTGTGTTCCCTCTCTCACTGTGTCTCTCTCTGTCGAATAAATAAATAATTTTTTAAAGTATTAATCATATGTTGTAATTAACCAATTATTTAAGGAGTAATCATTTAAGCAAGGGGAGAAAATGGCAAATATAATTCCATGCCACATCTACTGTATACCTATTTAAAAGTAGAACTTGGAGCAAACACAGTTTCTATATTTATTTACACTCTTTGTAGTTCATTTGGTCTTTGTTTTTGTTTGGTTTTGGTTTCTGAAATAACTCCCAAGAAGACACTTTGTTCCTGAAGGACACTGACCATCACTTTGGAAACCAAGAAGGTAAGAGTTAATTTCAACCAGATTGGGAATACAATAATTGAAATTAGCAAACACTGTTTTACATATTTTCATTCTTACTACATTCGTAAGAAGCTGAAAATTGAGGAAATTGAAACCAATTACTTAAGTATTCCTAAAGGCAGATTTCAAAATATGTCGGTTTTACCAAAAGAAAAATCGTTCCCCAAATTTGCTTATTATACTAATAGGCATAAAATACAGTGCAGATTTTTGACATGCAAGCTCCAGGTCACTATAGTTAGTTGGCCCAGAACATAATGTTTATACTGCCGTGATTCAGTTTTCGCACACAGGCTAACTTTGCTATTCCCTGAGCAGAGTCTGTGCCCCTAAATCCACCCAGCTGTGTCTTCACTCACAAATAATGCTGAGAGAATAAAGAGCAATCAATTCAAACCTACACTCAGGGTGGTAATGAAAAACCCTTTCCTTGCCATCCCCCTGCAAAATCTGTGTTTTATTAGAGACCATTCTAGATGAATTAGGACCAAGGAAAGCAAAGGATGATTGAGTTATGACCCCACGATTGCGGACAAGATACAGTGGCTGAGAAATTCCCAGGAGAGGGATGAAAGTCAAGAGCAGCGTCTGGTGCCCTGACAGTAAACAGAGGAAGGGGGAGCATTCAGAAGGTGGCAAATGGAGTTAGGTGGGCTGGGACGGCTGTCTCAATGAGAAGACACCTAAAGACAGGAACAGAGTTGGTGGTTGAAGGGACACAGCTATGCAGGGATATAAGCAGGTTGACCTTTTGGAATAGAGAAGGAGCTAATTAGGGGACTTTGGGAGGGTACAGCCCAGGGGCACCATGGGTCACACCTAGAGAGCTGGATCAGACCTAACAAGGCAAAGCTTATCAGCCAAGAATGAATGGTTTTATCATTGGATCCCAGAGCACAGGTGCATAAATATGGCGAGAAGATTTGACTTAGCAACCGCATGCAGGCAGAGGACCGAGGGGCTTTGCTTGATGGTGAGCAGTGAGTCAGCACCCGGGTCAAGAGAAGTGAGGGCACAGGCTGCTGGAGGTGGCATGTGGTTTGGATGTCACGCTTTGGGAGATTAACAGGAGTGCGGTCACCATGACAGTAAAGGAGATTCAGAAGCACATCACGGAAGAAGCAGATGAAGATACAGCTGGGGCTCTGTAACATGGAGAAGATAAAGTGAAGGAGAACACAGAGCAGACATCACATGGGTGCAGGGTCGTCCTGTGGAAAGATGGTTTGAACTCCTTCTCCTGTTAGCGAGAGCCGGAATGAGGATTGATTGTCCTGAGGTTACAGGAAGACAGATTTTGCTCTAATGCAAGAAGAATCTTCAGCCTGTGAAAACTGCCCAAAAGGAAAAGAGCTGTCTGTCCCTGAAGGTGTTCAGGTAGGCAGGATAACACCTTTGCGGGAATATTGCTGACACGAATCGTGCCTCATCTAGGTAGTAAAATTAGGAGATACTGAGTTCTGAGTCCTGGTTAGAGTAGTGGCCAAAAGGAGAAAAATCTGCACCTCCAAACTGGTCGAGACTTGAAACCCACACGAAAGTCTTATTTCTCGGAGATGCCCAAAAAGATGGAGAAAAATCTGCACCTCCAAACTGGTCGAGACTTGAAACCCACACGAAAGTCTTATTTCTCGGAGATGCCTAAAAACTGAGTTTGACCAAGAGTTATTATACCAAAAGAAAAATACCAAAAGCCTAAACCCAACTTTAGGCTTTAGTCTTATGCTACCATCACACATTTTGTGATATCCATTTAATACCAGTACTGTTAGTTCACCTAATATTTTCATTTACATTGATTCCTTTTTTCCCTTAGATTTGTTTTTGTGTTTTTTTTCTTTTTTAAGTAGGCTCCCCACCCAGCGTGGAGCCCAATGCAGGGCTTGAACTTAGGACCCTGAGATCAAGACCTGAGCTGAGATCAAGAGTCAAATGCTCAACGGACTGAGCCACCCAGGCGCCCCTCCTTAGATTTGTTTGGGTTTTTTTTAAAGACTTTATTTATTTATTCGAGAGAGAGAATGAGAGAGAGAGCACAAGAGAGGGGAGCGTCAGAGGGAGAAGCAGACTCCCCGCTAAGCAGGGAGCCCGATGCGGAACTCAATCCCGGGACTCCAGGTTCATGACCTGAGCCGAAGGCAGTCACCCAACCAACTGAGCCACCCAGGCACCCCTTAGATTTGTTTTTTAAAGTCACCCCACCCTGTATCCTTGCTATGAAAATGTGGACCATCAGCTGAGATATTTGTTAGGTATTCAGAATTTCAACCCCACCCCAGACCTGCTGAATCAGAACACACATTTCAGCAAGATGCCCAGTTGGATTCGTATGCACACTAAATTGTGAGAAACACTGCCTTATATCACCAGCATAAACAGATATAACACATATTACCCTACTTGATCAATTTTAATTTTCTTCTCATTTTTCACAAAATATTATCTCTGAACTTGAAGAGCATCTTACAATCAATGAAAGGAGTACTGTCATAAGACACATTTTTTTCTTTATTTCTGAAACTCAAAATAATTTCTCTTATGATTGATGACAATTTGATTTTGATAAAATAATAGATTTAATAAGCACATCATTATTAAAATTAAGAAATATTTGCCTAAAGTCATTTTGTGTATGACCAACGGGACCATGCCATGGTTTGGGGAAGCAAGATAATGATTTAAACTAGTGATTCCCAAACATCACTGGTTTTGAGGCCCTTGGGAAAAATTCAGATTCTCCAGTCCCAGCCACAGAGATTCTGTTGCAGATGATTTGGATGTGGATCATTTTCCAACATTTGGGGTACCATGCTTAATGCTAAGTCATGCTGAATCATGTATGGGTCACAAACCTGCAACCTGACAAGATCCCCTCATAGTGCAACCATTCTCAAGAGTGACCCATGGATCTTTGGACACCCCTAAGAACTTTGCTGGAGAAACATGAGATCAAAACAATTTTCACAATAATACCTAGACACATTTGCCTTTTTTCACTGTGTTAACCTAATGATGCAAAGCAAAGGCAGATAAAACTTCTGATGCTTTATTACAAATCAAGGCATGGCACCAAACTGGACTAATAGTCATTGTCATTGTTATACGCTAACCCTGGGGGGAAAAAAGCTTTATTTTATTTAAAAGTTTTTACTTAAAAATTACTTAAAATTTCCAGCAGCAAAAATTATTAATTTTAGTATAATTCAATTCTTGCATACATGTATTAATAATACTCTCTGAAATGGGAAGTCTGCATAAGGCACTCCAGCTGCATACCAGAGTTTGATGGTTGTCTCGAGGAAATGCACATGTATGGTTGGTCTGAGTTGCAATATGAACTAACCACTTTATTCATGCAGCGCCATTATTACTTGAAAGAACTTCTAGTGTGCTTATCATTTCAAGGAAAACAACTGACAGCATTTGTTACTAATGATATTTTGAGCTTTCAAGCAAGAATTAGAATTTTGGAAAATGTGCATCTGCTACCACTAACTTGACCACTTCCTAATACTTAAGGAATTTTCTAATGAAATCAGTAGAGATATTAATGATTGTGATTATTTTATATTCTATGACAAAATGCGTCAACATTCAGAAGTTCTGTATAACTCCATGGACCAATATTTTTCAAATGACTAATGTAGGATATTCATACTTGGGGAGAGATCCATTCAAAGTTGAAATACAGACCAATGGATTATAATGTAACAGAGTACAAAATATTCATCGATACAGTTTCAGATTTTATTCCACATTGCAACTAGCCTTTAAAAAATGACCACTTGTCAAATTCTGGTATATCTAAGAGGATTATTCAAAATTATTTGAAAAGACAACAAAGGGGCACACCTGGCTGGCTCAGTCGGTGGAACGTACAACCCTTGATCTCAGGGTCATGAGTTCGAGCCCCATGTTGGGTACAGAGATTACATAAATACATACATAAACATAAATGTTTACATATACATAAATGTTTACAAAGATGTTTACAAATGTTTACATATACAAAAATGTTTACAAATACATAAATGTTTACAAAGAAAAAGAAAAGACAGGGGCGCCTGGGCGGCTCAGTCGTTAAGCATCTGCCTTCGGCTCAGGTCATGATCCTGAGGTCCTGGGACAAAGCCCCGCATCAGGCTCCCTGCTCAGCGGGAAGCCTGCTTCTCCCTCTCCCACTCCCTCTGCTTGTGTTCCCTCTCTCGCTGTGTCTCCCTCTCTCTCTGTCAAATAAATAAATAAAATCTTTAAAAAAAAAGAAAAGAAAAAGAAAAGACAATGAAAAAACTCTTTCCTTTTCCAAATTACATAACTGCATAAGGGCAGATTGTCTGTATTTACTTTAACGAAAAAGAACAAAAACAAAAACAAAAAGCCTTATGGCAACAGACTGAATACAGAAGCAGAAATGAAAATCCAGTCTTTTATTCAGTAGACATTAAAGAAAGTTCTAAAGGGGTGCCTGGGTGGCTCAGTCGGTTAAGCATTGCCTTCAGTTCGGGTCATGATCCCAGGGTCCTGGGATCGAACCCCGCATTGGGCTCCCTGCTCAGCTGAGAGCCTGCTTCTCCCTGCTCCCACCCCACCCCCGCTCATGTTCTCTCTCTCTCTCTCTCAAATAAATAAATAAAATCTTTTTAAAAAATAAAGAAGAAAGAAAGTCATAAAAATGAGAAACAATGCTACTCTTCCCACTAATTTATTTTCATTTTGGAAAATATAGTCATCTTAATAAAAAGGTTATTTATGTTAACATGCAGTGTAATTTCTAATATGATAAATATCAGTAGATATGACCAACATAAGCCAAAGCTTGCTGGGTTCTCAATTATTTTTGAGAGTGTGAAGGGATTCTGAGAACACAAAATTGGAGAACCACTGCTATTGTAAAGCCCACTTAAGCCACAACCCTGGGGACCACCGTTAGGGAAGGGGAAAGCTATGTGTATGAATTCTTTGTTTTAAGATTTTATTTATTTATTTGAGAGAGAGAGAGCACAATTGGGAGGGAGGAGCAGGCTCCCCGCTGAGCAGGGAGCTGGACACGGGGCTCCATCCCAGGACCGCAGGATCATGATCTGAGCCAAACGCAGACACTTAAGCAACTGAGCCACCCAGGCGCCCCTGCACGAATTTGTTTTGATCCACTAGCCAGGAACAGATAAAAGTCTGAACCAGCACAATGCCCACAGGCCAGGGGCCCTCTTTCTGGGAGCGCTACTGACTTCCAGCCTCCTTCTGTGAAAATCTAACCACCATGGTTCAGTAGAGCCAGTGGCCAAAGTAAAACTACGATGTAACTTAGCTGAATAAGGTCCAGAGGGAAGCAGATGCTTTTCTTTCTGTAGGAATAAAACCCCGCAGCAGCGCAGGAAGGAATAATAAAACAAGTTACCAAATGAAGAGCGATTTCATAACGGGGGAGCTGGGGGAGGCTGGCTTCCAAGAGAGAACCATAAGATGTTCAATTCTCCTACTTCTAATAGGAAACGTAAAAATCCTCATTAAAAAAATATGAACTTTTCTGAAGAGAGCTATGGGGATAAGTGTGTGTGACTTCACTCTATAATCAGTTACAGGAGAATGAGTGGGAAGGGAAAGGGGAAGAATAGGGAAGGGAAGCGACGTGGGGAAAAGAAGTGGAGGAGTCCAAGGGTCAGAATCCAGAGGGAGCTGGACAACCAGATGCATATGCAGAAAAGGAATCGGAGAACTTCACCACCTGCAGGGGACTTAGAAATGAGCTCGGCTTGCTACTTCGTTTTTAAGTGGAAATACACAGCAGCCCAGAGAAGCTAAGTGGCTCGACTGAGTTCGGCGCTGGGACTTTAAAGCCAGATTTTCTGGCTTCTAAGCAGGGAAAAACAGAGAGGGGCCCAAGGAAAGGGGGATGGTTTGGGGAAGGAGTTATAGAAAGGATGGGAGGGAGGGAACGGGAGAGAGGGAGAAGCAGAGGCAGAAAGGCACACACACACACACACACACACACACACATGTGCGCGCGCACACACGCACACACCAGCTGGTGAATTATAAGGCAGATGTTAATCTAATTAAGCACTGCTTGTCACACTCTGACATTGCTATACACAACTGAAGTTTGGAGACCACTGCACTTAGACCTGATACTTCTCATTCTGCTATGTAATCCCCTGGAAATCTCATTAAAAAATGCAGCTTCTGATTCTGTAATCTGGGGTGGGTCAGAGATTCTGCATTTCTAACACACTCCTGGGTGGTACGATATAACAGATTCTAGGACCACACTTGTAGGAAGGCTCTAGACCCGCCTTTCTCAGATGTGGTCCCCAGACCAGCAGCATCAGCATCCCCTGGGAACTTGCTGGAAATGCAAATTCTCAGGCCCCATCCCAGACCTAGAATCAAAACTCCAGGGTTGGGGGCTTGACCATCTGTGTTTTAACAAGCCCTCCAGGTAACTCTGGTTGCACATTAATGTCTGGATTCACTGCATTTGGCCATAATGCCCCCCATCAGCTTGCTACCTAGAATGTGCTAAGCAAGCATGGCAAGACTTTACGTTCATGTCATCACTATTCACTGGGCCATCTGAAATTTCTACTAGGAATTATCAACATTCCAATAATTCTTTTCAGAAGCCCTTAAGATTTGGGAATGACGCTGAGATCATGGGGCTCAAATATGATGTGTACTTAAGGAAGTGCTTCTCAAATCCCCCTTCATTGGGCTCACTCTAATTGGTTCAGACTTCCTTCCATTTGTGGGACTGAACTAACAGATATCCCCCCAAATCAGCACTCATGGATGAAAACAACCCCTCAAATGTTTTTCCTAGAGTACGGTCTCTCCTTTAGCTCACTCCCACTTGCCCAATCTAAGTCCCTAGACCTGGTTCTGGATTCCCCAGGACCTAAATTAATACCAGGAGCTTTTGATCTGGCCCCCTGTCTGCATGGAAATAACAGGGTGGGGCCCTTCCCATTCAGGAGTCCCTGCAAACTCCAGACTCAACTGTCTCCCTGGTCTTCCCAGCAGCCCCTGCAGCCATGAGCTCTGATGCAGAAATGGCCATTTTTGGAGAAGCAGCTCCCTACCTGCGGAAGCCAGAGAAGGAGAGAACAGAGGCACAAAATTGCCCATTTGATTCTAAGAAAGCCTGCTTTGCAGTGGATGATAAGGAAATGTACGTGAAAGGTATAATCCAGAGCAGGGAAAATGACAAAGTCACAGTCAAGACCCTGGACGACCGGGTAAGTGTTGATCTCAGATGTCCTCCATCACTTGCCTTTGGAGTGGGATATTAGAAATCGTATGCTGGTCCATAGGAATCTGAAGGTAGAACATAACGTACACTTACCTCTTCCATAGTGAAGTAACAGGTGAAAGCTCCTATTGCAAATACCTTCACTCCTGCTTCTTTCACTTTTCCAGAATTTGGGCTTTGAGAGTTTTTGTTGTGACGTTTGCTTTGTAAAAAGGGGAAGTTGAGGGTGGCAGAGGTTGGACCATTTAAGGGAGAGATTGGTGCTGATCACTGCTGGGTGGGCCTGGCAAATATCCCTCCCTGGGCTGTGGAGTGACTTCCAGAGGAAACACTGGAGGCGATGCCTAGCTTAATGTCGAGAATTACAGTGCATTGTTCAATCCAATATTTACTGGACACCTACCACGTCTAGCATCTGTCCTTTTGCAAATGGAAGCAAATCTCAGCACCTGCTTTCCCACAGTTTACCATCTAGTGTAGGAATCAAGGTGTGCCTGGCAGGTATGACTCTCAGTTCACAAACTCAGGCATACGAAGCAGATCTTTCTTTTATTTCTTGTTTGTTTGTTTGTTTGTTGAACTTAACCTCTCATTTCAGCCTCTTTTCACTGGGAGGGAAATAAATTTTCTTCAGTCATTCTTCGGGTCTGCTCCTATGGTTGTGCCTCATTTTCAGGACCTTACACCGTACCACACTGAGGACCTCACCACCACCACCCCACCCCACCCTGAACTATCAGCTAAGAAACAAGTCCCAGTCTTTGAAGCTTCAGGATGCACAGACTTTTCCATCTCCCCTGTGCTACTTTGGGTGTCTCTAATGTAGGGCAGTGGGGCAAAAGAGTCTCCTTTCCTCAAGAGATTTGACATGTACCAACAAATCCCCTTCCTTTTGTCTTTTCACTAAAACCCTCAAAGCTTTTCTAAGGGCTTAGGCTTTGGGAAAACAGAAGCCAGAAAGCTTTATAGGCTCTTTCTCTTTTCTGCCCTATTTTCTACCTCTCCTGAGTAATGGAGTGCAGAGCTAGCTGTATGCTTGAGTGGGGGAGTCAGGAGGGGGCAAACCCAGAGGAGGGAAATGATGTAATAGTCTCAGAAATATTGTTCAGCCACGGGCCATGCTGCAAGTTCAAATGTTTTAACTATTAGAGCAGAGCTGCAAGGAATTATGGAAGCCTTGAAAAGACAGGGAGATAGGAAATGGGTCACAGAAGAGATGTGCCTTGAGTTGAACTTTGAGGGTTTCTGCACATAATTTCAATGAAGATAGTACAGACAAAGGAACCCATGTGAGCAGAAGTATTGAGGTGGAAACGCACAGAATACATTGGAGCATTCCTTTCCAATCTTCCAACCTTTGTTTCATTGAAGCACTCAAAGCAAATGGGAATAAACAGAGGCAAACTGCCGTGGGACCTGGGCCATCCTGAGTCCGACCTGATCCCTGAGGGCTGAAGGGCTCTGTTGCTGTGCACACTGTTAACTCATCCTTGGCACACACAATGGCACACTTAAGGGGGGGCATGAGACCGGAACTGGCTATGCAGTTTGACCAGAATTGGGTTAATCAAGGACAGTTACTTGTGGATCATCTCTTTGAATGACCCAAGAAGCTATTCATGCTAATGGGGTGATTTACCTGCCATCTCTCACTACTTCCACCACACCAAGTAGAGCGGGGTTCACAGAATTGGCTCTCCTTCTCCATCATGTGCTTTTCTTCTCAATCCCTAGACACTCACTCTCAACAGTGACCAGGTGTTCCCCATGAACCCTCCCAAATTTGACAAGATCGAGGACATGGCCATGATGACCCACCTGCATGAGCCCGCTGTGCTGTACAACCTCAAAGAGCGTTACGCAGCCTGGATGATCTACGTGAGCGCCCTTCAGCATCTCCCAATCCCGTCTATCTCTCTGAGTAAAGACAAGATCCTCATGTCACATTTTCTGGTTTTCTCAGACCTACTCGGGCCTCTTCTGCGTCACCGTGAACCCCTACAAGTGGTTGCCGGTGTACAACCCCGAGGTGATGGCCGCCTACCAAGGCAAGAAGCGCCAGGAGGCCCCGCCCCACATCTTCTCCATCTCCGACAACGCCTATCAGTTCATGCTGACGGGTGAGCAATTTCTTCAATCCCTATTTTTTAAAAATAGTTTTTAGTTAATTATGCAAGCCGTTTAACTGGACAGGTTCTTAGCTAATTATTCAAGCCTTTCAGAAGGACTTGATCATCTGAATGGGGCGATGGTCAAGGTGACCTTCAGAGACTCTGATGATTTCGTGATGAAGAGCCAGAGGTGCATATCTCCCATTTGCAGGAAGGTGCATAGGCTAGTGCTCACGACTGGAGCCCTGCTGTGCACCTGCTTGTTTGGGGGAACGTGGAATCCAGGGAGATGCCCTGCCCCCACCTCCAAAGAACCACCCCCCACACACACCAACATGAGCATGCTTAGAAGAAGAGAGATTAGATTAATAGCCACTAGGGTGCAAAATTGGAGAACCGGGCATAGCAATGTCCTGCACAGTCTTCTTTCCCAGACTTGGGTTCCTCTTTCTCTTCCCTAAATTCCCAGAATGGCACAGGACATAGACACGTGGTAATACTGCCGTGTCACTATGTTTCGAGTCACTTTTGTCTGTCCCACTTTCACCTGACTTTGTCTGGTGCAGACTCAAGAGGCAGAAGCAAGCCTGTGAGATCTGAAGACACATAGAGTCATCTACTAAACCTTCAGTTGCCCAAACCTCAGGTCTTCTTCTCTCACACTCAAGCCTAGCCATTCCTGCACACTTAATATTTGTCTTCAAATTGACCAAAGGTGCATCGGTTTTCAAGGGAAGATCAATAGCACTATTTGTAGGAGTTTCCTAGGGCTGCTGTACCAGAGTACCACAAGATGGGTGGCTTACACAGCAGAAATTATTGTCTCCAAGTCTGGAGGTGGAAAGTCCGAGGTTGGGGTGTCAGCGGGGTCCTCTCCTCCCCAGGGCTGAGAGGCAGAATCCGTTCCCTGCCTCTCTCACAGTTTCTTGGTGGTTTGGTGGCCCTCCTGGGGGTTCCTTGGTAGAAGCGCCTCCCTGCTTACACAATCACCTGTAGGCGGCATTCTCCCTGTGTACGTCTGTCTCCAAATCTCTCCTTTTGATAAGGACGCCAATCGTATTGGTTTAGGGCCACTCCAGTATGACTTCCTCTTTTTTTTTCCTTAAGATTTTATTTATTTATTTTTGAGAAAGAGAAAGCCCAAGCGGGAGTGGGGGGAAGAAGAAGCAGGCTCCCCACTGAGCAGGGAGCCCGATGTGGCACTCGATCCCAGGACCCTGGGATCATGACCTGAGCCGAAGGCAGACACTTCACCGACTGAGCCACCCAAGCACCCCCAATGTGACTTCATCTTCACTAATAACATCTACAATGACCCAGTTTCCAAATAAGGTCATATTCTGAGGTCCTGGGGGTAAGAACCTGAACAGATGAATTTGGGTAGAGGGGGCCACAACTCAACTCATAAATGATTGTAAGTGGAAAACCATGATCACCTTCCACAAGTACAGAGTAAAGGTAAAGGAAAAACCCAAGGACAACCCATCAATCTCCATGGATTCTAATTAGAAGCTGCACCTTCCCACAAGCCCCGAGTCTGAGACTCGCTCTCTTCGTTAAAAAAAGGAGATGAGAAATTGCTGGTCAGCAGTTGAAGATCTAGGAACAAGAATCACTTTCCCTGTGGGATTGACGGTTCACTTGCCATGTGGAAAATCTACACTAGTCGTCTCGAGGAAGATTAGCCACGCCCAAGTCCTCACACTGCTAGTTCACAGCAAAGCCATCACTCCAGTCACCCCCGGAGCTGCCCTATTTTTATATTCCATGTGTTTGCTGTTCCTTTATTTTGTTTTCTCCCCTCTGCCTTTCTAGATCGAAACAATCAGTCCATCCTCCTCACGTGAGTAACCTGAGTTTGCTCCACGATGACTTCGAAGCCAAAGCCGTCCCTCCCACTCCTCCTGCTCGCTTGCTTTTAAATAGACAGCGGAGAATCCGGGGCGGGGAAGACGGTGAACACCAAGCCTGTCATCCATCCAGTACTTTGCGACAATTGCGGTTACTGGGGACAGAAAGAAGGAGCCGCAGCCAGGCAAGATGCAGGTGAGGAGCTCCCTGCATCTAGAGGTTTGCTGGAGTAAGGACAGCTTAAAGACGAGGTGAGCACCGAGTGGGTGCAGGGCTCGGTGCTCAGCAGAGATGCACCGGGCGGGGTCTGGTCCCACGGGTGCTTGTGCGGCAAGGCTCGGGTGGTGCCACCTGGTGGACGCCAGAGGTAGCACCGGCTCCATCCTCAACAAGCCCAGGTACGGTGAGCAGCTCCCTGCGTGCTCGGCTGGAGAAAGGATGCTTTGGGGGGTGAGCGGGGGGAGAGTAAAAATTCTGCTTTCTATAAGCAGACTTCTTTTTTCTTTTTTTTAGATTTTATTTATTTATTTGAGAGAGAGAGCGCGCTAGAGAGAGAGGGCAAGCATGAGTCGGGAGCAGAGGGAGAGGGAGAAGCAGACTCCCCACTGAGCAGGGAGCCCGATGCAGGGCTCGATCTCAGGACCCTGGGATCATGACCTGAACTGAAGGCATACGCTTCACCGACTGAACCACCCAGGTGCCCCTATAAGCAGACTTCTAAGCAAAAATTCTCATGACATATCTTATGTGACTTAAAAATTTTTTTGAGAACCACTATTTCTTTTTTTTCTTTTTCTTTTTTTTTTTTTTTGAGAACCACTATTTCTATTGTATGATTCCTTGGGTGACTTTGAATATGGTATGGCCAGACTCACGTCGATGCTGTACTAATGAGACCCTCTCCAAGATGGGACCTTGAAGCCTCCTTGGGTGATAGAGATGGGCCCATGGGTACCTTCACCCATCTGCACTGGCCACCACGCTGGGCTGGTCAGCTTCTCTCCCTGGACCCTGCCCAGAGCATCCACACTTTCGAGTCACCATGGGCTCCTTCAGAGGACCCTCCAAAGTCCTCCCTTTGCTTTTCCTTATTTATTATTAGGGGACTCTGGAAGATCAAATCATCCAGGCCAACCCCCTGCTTGAGGCCTTTGGAAATGCCAAGACCGTGAGGAATGACAACTCCTCAAGATTTGTAAGATCCAGTCCAATTTTAACTACTCTCCTCCCCCCACCAAGAACCAAACCCTCTCCTCAAATGCTAGGTATAAAAAATAATAATAATAATCCCACATAAACTAGAATATAGCCCGCCTTATTCTACCCTCAAGTGATTCAGATCAATTGAGCCCTGCTGGGATAATCGGATACACCATTGGCTCATTGTCAACAGTGGGGAGGGTGGTCATCTGTCCATTCCTAACTAAGCTCATCACCTCAGTCAGAGCATCCCGAAGTCATGGTGATTCAAATTCCACAAGTAGAGATCAAATTCTTTATGCTACACTTGGTCTCGCTAGAGGGAAGCATTTTAAAATTCCGAAGTCCATTGAGCAATCTCCATTGGCTTATTAGCCATGGAAACCTTAGTTTGAATTAAGTGAGCAGGTTTGAACTCCTCCAAGTCAGAAGGCAATGGGAGAAGGAAAAACCTGGGGAAGTCAGGAGAGCTCAAAACTTGGGAATACGTTGATGTTGTAGATACTGAAGGATATGTTCCATCCTTCGATGTTTTGCTTAAGATTCGCTCATCCAAAGAGGTCTTTACTTCTCCATGGGCAAATAAACAAACATCCAGCCCTCTACCTAATCACACTATACCACGAAATGAGCAACTACCATGAGGCGAAGCCCTCGCTTATGCCTATAGTTGCAAGAGAATATCAGGACTCCACACATCTCAGGAGCTGGATAATCTCAAGCTTGTGTTTTATTGTTTCTTCTCAAGGGTAAATTGGTCACTGATGAGAAAGTAGATGCAGCCATCAGAGACTGTGGCTATGAGCCCTGACCTTTCTTTCTTTCCCTTGGTCCTCTGTGCATTGCCCATCCTAGTGCACAACTAAAAACTCTTGATTGTAGGGGATCTGGGTGCGTGTTACACAGCAGAGATATGGTGTACATACTTGCACCAAGTTAGTAATTGTGCTAACCTGGCACCAGCTTTAAAATGAAAGACAATGCCTTTAGATACTCCCATTGCCACCTGACCCAGAAGTCACGATTGCCCTGGTTAGCTTGTCCACCTTCTACCCACCAAACAAACATTTGCAGACTAAAACTTCCATCATCTTCTACTGAGCAGCTAGCAACACACTGAAGACCAACACTTACAGTTCACTCATGCCTCCAGTGACCCTTTACCAACTCTCCCCAAGCTTCATTCGGAAAACAGTGACAAGATAATGAAGTGCTGACTCTGTGGGTAGATGAACAAAGCAACATTTTTGCCTTTCAGATTTGCTCACAATGTGGTAGAAACCAGTCGCTCATAAAATTTCACCTCTTGCCTCCCCTCCAAAGGGGAGAACTCAGACTCTGAATGTGTATTTTGGGAGCCAGAGAACCTAGCCTGAGCCTGGGAGCTAGGTTTGTGTATAGTAAGGGATAAGGAAAACCAAAGCAAGAAATCTCAGAAAGAACACCCAGAGGCAAAAGAAAGAGAGAAGGGAGGGAGTACGGGAGGAAGGAAAGGAAAAGAGAAAGAGAGAGAGAGAGAAAGGAAGGAAGGAAGGAAGTTTGTCAAGATGGTCCAACCAGGTCTATCAAAGGTATCATGAAGCATTTGGGAATCCAGGTACCAGAGAGCAGGATAAAAACCAAGGGGACCATCTAGAGTGAGGTGATCCCAAGCAGAAGTTGGAGAGGGAGCCTGAGGGTGTCCCCAAAACTGGAAGAACAGGGTCAGATGCTTTGGGTAGAACTATCCGAGTCTTGGCTAAGCCAACTTGGGAATTCTGGGTGCCAGGCAGAGAGGAGGGAAGTCCTCCCTTCTAGCATCACTTCCCTGACCCTACACTTCCCACCCATGGCTGGTAGCACCTGGCAAAAGCCAGCCACAATACCATCTACATAAAATAACTGTGATGTTTGTCAACCTGCCATTGGACAGGGGAAGTTCATTCGGATTCATTTTGGAGCCACAGGAGAGCTGGCCTCAGCGGACATTGAAACCTGTGAGTCCCAGCGCCATATTGGGCACCGTGGTATTTGGCCACAAAGGCACCTCCTAGGAACCTGAAGCCACATTCTTTCTTATTCCCCTTAGATCTCTTAGAAAAATCCAGAGTGACATTTCAGGTATCCAGTGAGAGAAGCTATCACATTTTTTACCAAATCTTGTCAAACAAGAAGCCAGAACTCATTGGTAAGTTCTTGGGGTATTGGTCTCATCCTCCAAGTCAGTCACGTTGGAGAGATAGCCAGAGTGCCTCGAGCATGTGTGAGATGCTAACAGGACCTTCGTGTTTCGCAGACTTGCTCCTCATTTCAACCAATCCCTTTGACTTCCCCTTCATGAGCCAGGGAGAGGTCACCGTGGCGAGCATTAATGACAGCGAAGAACTGCTAGCGACTGATGTAAGCACTTTCTCTCCTTCCTTCTTCCTTTCAGCACAAAATTACTGAGTTTGTGAATCGAGAAGCACGCTAGCGATCGAATCAGAAACTGGGACCCAGGGATGCTCAGTGATCAGACCCAAGCTCTCAGAAATCAAGATGTCGAGGGAAATTAGTCCAGATGGTACCCCTCCCCACTCAACTCCACCCCAGGAGATGCTCGGGGGGGGAGGGCGGGGGAGGGACAGAAAGTTCTCCAAAATGAGCCTCCAGTTTCGTTCTCTAGCATTTTAGAGTGGGGTTTTGCACGTATAAGATTTTTTTTAAAGGTTTTGTGGGAACTTCTCAGGCCACAAAACCATCTGCACAGTTCTTTAAGAAAATTTTTAAAATACAGCAAAGAGTAAAGCAGGAAAAACAACCCACTCTGTAGGAGCAGACATTCCACGCCGCGTGCTACCTGCCCCCCCGCCCCCAATCAAGCTCACATTCGGCTTCCACACATCCTCGGTGCACCTGTCGGGCCTCCGACCATTAGCTTTGGGAAGTATTTCCAACGTTCATAACTAGAATAATAATAATGACATATGGATGGTGCCTCACTCCATGCCTAGCACAGGGGGGCTCTGCAGAAGTTCGCCCCTTTCTTATTTGAAAAATGATGGCATTCTCTTCGATGACCTTCCCTTCCAGTTCTAACAGGCTGGCGCACCATATTGTCTCAATTCTGAACATCAGAATTCCTGGGTTATAATGCCAGACTCTCGAGGTGTTGGACACTGTTTCTCAGACACTCTCCATGAGAATTCTTTCTCCTGGTATCACACAGTGGTTCCCAGTGGCCTCCTCCAGAAAATAGCCCCAAATCTATGTAAAGGATTCAAATCAGTTCTGATTAGATGGAAGAAAACGGAGTATTCACATTTTCTTCCCATAATCTCCACCCTCCCACACAAACATGTTAAAGAAACGGCTTTTAACCCCTAACTTAACATACCGTCCCGTCATCCACTTCTTTGGGTAAATGCTGTCTCACGGGCTGGACAGAAAGGGTGACAATGGAGGGACAACTGAGTCCCTGTGACAACTGTCCTTTCTCTAACTCCCAGAATGCCATTGACATCCTGGGCTTCAGCTCAGAGGAGAAAGTCGGGATCTACAAGCTCACGGGGGCTGTGATGCATTATGGGAACATGAAGTTCAAGCAGAAGCAGCGGGAGGAGCAGGCTGAGCCCAATGGCACCGAAGGTAACTCGTCTGGGCAGAGACTGCCATCTGACTCTGCCCCTGTGTTCATGTGTGGACGGGGCCCAGTGGGATGAGCTCTGGGTTCATCCTGAGAGCTGCTCTTCAGAAGTTGCACAAACAGAATGTGAGGTGTCCCAAGTTCATTGTGCTTGCCCTGGGGAAAGTCCACTCCCTCTGTCAAGGAAACCTATAGTGGTGGATCCATGAAAAACAAAAGACATCATTCTCATGAATGAATAATCACTGTCCACCCTGCAGTTCACCTGTTATGTTAAGGTGGGCATTGACGAGAGGATATAGTTCCGTGAACTTCACTTTTTCTCTGTGCATGTCATTCTTCATATGCAGAACACGGTCCTAAGCACCTGGGCCAGGTGAAGAGGTTTCCTCCTCCCATTGTCTTCAAGTCCACTCTGATATCTGTTGAACTTGACCCTGAACCAAGGACTGGTGTACAAATCTCCCCCCTCCCCCACCCCATGACTCTCATCTGGGTGGTCACCCCATCCCCCTCTGCCTGGCCCTGGAAACAGAGCCCCCGGCAGGGGGAGGGGCTACCAGCAGCAGGACCCACCCACCATGCACCCTGCTCAACTGGCCTCATCTCTCACACGGTCTTATGAGCTCTGTAAGGAAAAGACTGCTTCATCTCCAATAATTCTATTGTTACATCCCCGCAATGTGTGAAGAAGTGTGTCTTGAACAATAGTCTTGAAAGCAAGGCCAGGAAAGTATATGGGACTTTATCACTGCCCATAAAGGCTCACCTGATTAGGGTCGGGTTGCCCGGGATCATCTCTTTTTATTTCTTTTTTATTTTTTATTGTTATGTTAATCACCATACATTACATCATTAGTTTTGGATGCAGCGTTCCATGATTCATTGTTTGTGCATAACACCCAGTGCTCCACGCAGAACGTGCCCTCTTTAATACCCATCAACAGGCTAACCCATCCCCCACCCCCTCCCCTCTAGAACCCTCAGTTTGTTTCCTGAGATTAAGAATTCCTCATATCAGCGAGGTCCTATGATACATGTCTTTCTCTGATTGACTTATTTCGCTCAGCATAACACCCTCCAGTTCCATCCACGTCGTTGCAAATGGCAAGATCTCATTCCTTTTGATGGCTGCATAATATTCCATTGTGTATATATTCATCTCTTTTTATTAATTTCAAGTCAACTGATTAGTGACCTCATCACAGGACTAATAAAGTAGCCCATCAACGTTCATTGATCCCACCCTTCACACAAGTGGAGGGGATTATGCAAGGAATGTACACCAGGGGGCGCCAATCCTCGGGGCCATCTTCGAATCCGGCGTGGGGCAGTGGTGCAAGATAAGTGGCCGCAGAGAAACTGTTCAGAGCAAGAGACACTTCTGATTGGGGTAATCAGGGAAGGCTTCATGGAGGAAGAGGGCACTGAAATGGACTTTGAAGGAGGGGTAGGATTCTACACGTTGTGGGGGGGAGGTGGGGGGAGAAGGCAATCTGGGCAGAGGAAGCATAATGACCAAGGGGGCGTGGGAAAGAATGTGAGGGGACTGAACAGCAGAGGGGTCCACTTTGGCTACAGAGGAGGATGTGTGCGGTGAATTTGTAAGAGATGGGGATTAAAAAGTGGCTATTTTGGTATTAGTTGAAGAAGGCCTTGAATGTCGGGATAAATGGTTTAGAATGTACATGGTAGGCACCGGAAACCATGAACTCTCCACAGAGCAGGGGAGGTTCATGGGAATTAATCTGTGAGCAGTCAGGCTCACCAAGAGTGTGGGACCTTGAAAAGAAAGTGTATCAGGCTCCTCAGCAAAGATGGATCATATGATAAATATCACGGCGGGGGCTCAGGCCCCCTTCCAGCCCCAGCTGCTGTGTGTTCAGTGTGTAGGAGTAGAAAGATCCTACAAAGGGGAAAGTGGGGCTATAATCCAGCCCTGAGGTCCTCTGATGATGATGTCAGTCCAAGTGAACATTTGCTGAATGCTTGCCACACACCAAGCCCCCACTTCATGACAACCCAGCCCATGGGGTCCTGCCACAACCCTCCCCCCCCCACCAGTTTACAAATGAGAAAACTGAGTAATAAGGAAGCAAAACCAAAATTTGAATGTCAGGCCGTCTGAGTCTAGAACCCAGGCTCTCTGCCACTATATTATTCCAAATGAGGGAGATGCCAGCTATTTTGAAGGGACGGCAAGCAGGATTTGGTGCCTGTCTGACCACAGGCAGGTCAGGGATGAGGAGGAAGGATGTAATCACCCCCAAGCTTTCAAGTTTAAGACTAGAAGAATATCATCCTCCTACGTGGGCAGAGCAGGAGAAAGGGATAGTTTGAGCAAAGAGGAAAGCATACATTTGGCCTCTTATTAAGCACTTCACAAAGACAGTCCTGGATTTTTATTGGCTCAACTCTCCAGCCAGCAATAATGTAATGTTCTCAACCAAGGAGGAGCTGTCCCTAGAGGAGTGATATTTCTCTACGTTCTCCATGAGCTCAGTGCAGGCAGCCAGGTCCATCCCAAAGTCAAATGAAGTCCCAATGAACTATATGAAATTGCCAATTCTCAACTGCTTTTGACCCTCTCCCAACACCTGAAGGCTGGGTCAAGGTTTTGTAGTTCTCTCTCAGCTATGAGCATAGCATCTCGCAGAAACTTAGGAAGCTGCTTTACGTATATTGTTAACTGCCCAAATAGTGCCGCCTTTACTCATATGCCATTTTGTTCAATTATCAGACTCCAATATTACTGTGTAACTGTATCCTCTTAAAAATGAAATTTATAGGTACGTGCACCCCAATGTTTATAGCAGCAATGTCCACAATAGCCAAACTGTGGAAAGAGCCAAGATGTCCATCGACAGATGAATGGATAAAGAAGATGTGGTATATATACACAATGGAATATTATGCAGCCATCAAAAGGAATGAGATCTTGCCATTTGCAACGACGTGGATGGAACTGGAGGGTGTTATGCTGAGTGAAATAAGTCAATCAGAGAAAGACATGTATCATATGACCTCACTGATAGGAGGAATTCTTAATCTCAGGAAACAAACTGAGTGTGACTGGAGTGGTCGGGGGTGGGAGGGATGGGGTGGCTGGGTGATAGACATTGGGGAGGGTATGTGCTACAGTGAGCACTGTGAATTGTGCAAGACTGTTGAATCACAGATCTGTACTTCTGAAACAAATAACGCAACATATTTTAAGAAAAAAGAAAAAGAAGAACATAGCAGGAGAGGAAGAATGAAGGGGAGTAAGTCAGAGGGGGAGATGAACCATGAGAGATGATGGACTCTGAAAAACAAACTGAGGGTTCTAGAGGGGAGAGGGGTGGGGGGATGGGTCAGCCTGGTGATGGGTATTCAAGAGGGCACGTTCTGCATGGAGCACTGGGTGTTATGCACAAACAATGAATCATGGAACACTACATCAAAAACTAATGATGTAATATATGGTGATTAACATAAAAATAAAAAATTTTTAAAAAATGAAATTTATAGGCACCTGGATGGCTCAGTCAGTTAAGTGTCCAACTCTTGGTTTCCACTCAGGTCAAGATCTCAGTGTAGGGAGATTGAGCCCCAGGTCGGGCTCCACGCTGACTGTGGAGCCTGCTTAGAATTCTCTCTCCTTCTCCCTGCACCCTTCCCCTGCTGTCTCTCTCTGTCTCTCTCTCAAAAAGAAAAGAAAGAAAGAAAGAAAGAAAGAAAGAAAGAAAGAAAGAAAGAAAGAAAGAAAGAAAGAAAGAAATTTAAATATCAGTAGGTCAAGATCAACCTTCAATTCAAGATTGCATCTAGAAGGCAAACTAAAAGTTCTAGAAAACCTGCACCCCTAGACTATGAGATCGAAGCCTCTTCGGAAAAGCCGAGTCCTGGTGCACATAGGAGAACATAAAAACACCAGAAAGGATTATAGGAAACGTTTCCCGGAGGACCCGGGGCCTGATTGGCCGCGTCAACCACTGCTGTCTTTGTGTGACATCATTTCCCTCTTGCTTCAGTGGCTGACAAAGCTGGCTACCCGATGGGTCTGAACTCTGCAGAAATGCTGAAAGGCCTGTGTTGTCCGAGGGTGAAGGTTGGGAACGAGTATGTCACCAAAGGGCAGAGCGTCCAGCAGGTAATGGAGATGCTCTGAATTCAGCTGACTCAGTTATTCTGCTATTTTCACCACCATCTTAAAGTTCTTTCAATTGCAAGTGTCAGAAATGCATATGCAATTGGCTTCAGCATTAAGGGGAATTTCATTCTTAGGCCCCTGGGGTAGCGCAAGGAATGCACATCGAGGAGCGCCGTTGGGCACCAGGAGGGCTGGAACCAGGAACTGAGGGGCGCTCTGGAGCTGGGCAACCCCTCGGCAGCTCCTTCCCTGGGGCTCCAGAGACAGTCGTTGCTCTCCTTCTCTTCTGTGTCCTCACTGGGCAGACAAGCTCTTTCCACCTCTCCTGCCCATGTCCACCCCGTAGCTCCCAAGTTCACATCTCCATAGTTCAGCCTCCCGCAGAGACGGAGACCAGTATCTTTGATCCCAGTTCCAAATTCTCAGGAGAGACACTCTGCACAACCTGACTTGAATCAGAAGTCCACCTCTGGTTCAGTTTTTTGCGGCCAGGGTCTAGAGTCATGTTATAACCATGGTTGTTAGAACATCCTGTTCAACCATGGCTGTTAGGATGTTAGGGGAACATCCTAAGCTGGCAAGTGCTCTAAGGAATATTTAATATTAGGTTGGACTATATGAAATGGCCAATCTCCAACCGCTTTTGACCTTGAAGATGTCATCGGCTTCATGCTTCAACTTTGAGGGTTGAGTGGATGATCTTTCTTCATGAATTTGAGGGTTGAGTGGGTGATCTTTCTTCAAGGTGACCGATTCAGTGGGTGCTCTGGCCAAGGCCGTCTACGAGAAGATGTTCCTGTGGATGGTCACCCGCATCAACCAGCAGCTGGACACCAAGCAACCCAGGCAGTATTTCATCGGGGTCTTGGACATCGCTGGCTTTGAGATCTTTGACGTGAGTTGTTTGAATAAATGGCCTTTTTAAGGACCTTCCCCTTTGTGTCTGCTTTGCTGAATCCCCACTGGATTTTCCAGACTCACTCAAACTCCTTGCTATTTGCAACACCTAGTTCAACAGCCTGGAGCAGCTGTGCATCAACTTCACCAACGAGAAGCTGCAACAGTTCTTCAACCACCACATGTTCGTGCTGGAGCAGGAGGAGTACAAGAAGGAGGGCATCGAGTGGGAGTTCATCGACTTCGGAATGGACCTGGCTGCCTGCATCGAGCTCATTGAGAAGGTAGAGAAACAGACGCTGCTCCCCAGGGACAGCTCCTCCTTGGTGGGGAACATCATCCCTTTGCTCTCACTCTACCCTGATGATAGAATGGTAATCCTAACCCAAATCTTCCAGCCTTCAGAGAGGTGAATTCCCTTGCACAGAAAAGTGTTTGGAGAGCATGCATAATTCAGACACCTAAAGAGGTACACGGGGGTTAAGATCCAAGGGCTCAGTTCTCCCCAAGAATGTGAAAGGGACCCTGGGAGGAACCGTAGAATTTCATACCTTTTTGACTTAGCCAAAGACCCAAGGACGACAGACTATGGAGCGGTAGAGTTCTTAGAATAATGTTACTATAAAAATAGCAGAGGAGGGGTGCCTGGGTGGCTCAGTTGGTGAAGCATCTCCCTTTGGCTCAGGTCATGATCCCAGTGTCCTGGGATAGAGTCCTGCATTGGGCTCCCTGCTCAGCGGGGAATCTGCTTCTCCCTCTTCCTCTGCCCCTCCCCACTGCTTGTGCTTGCTCTTTCTCAAATAAATAAATAAATAAAATCTTAAAAAAAATTTTTTTAATAGCATAGGACATTAACTAAAAAAAAGGAATTCCCATAATGTTTTGAGCACTGGTCATGTTGGAATGAGTTTATCTTCCTAAGGTGGCTACTGAGAAATCCAGACATGATAGTTTCAGTATTACTCATATTATTTTATGTCTATGTATGTAACTTTACTTTTTGGGGGGCTGGGGTGGTAAGCCTATTGCTAAAAGTGAGCTACATGTATATACATAGTTAGTTTCTTTCCATGTTCTTTTGATCAACAAGCATTCATTAAGCGCATACATACTCCGTGTCTAGCGCTGTGTACCCTGCAGTGCTCCTTAGCGACAGAGCGGTAACCACCGGAGAGGTTGTGTTTGGCTCCTGCAGACAATGGAGTCATTGAAACGTACTATTAAATGCTGAGTCATGGTCTGTCATCCTACTGTCAGCCCATGGGCATCTTCTCTATCCTGGAAGAGGAGTGCATGTTCCCCAAGGCCACAGACACCTCCTTCAAGAACAAGCTGTATGACCAGCACCTTGGGAAGTCCAACAACTTCCAGAAGCCCAAGCCTGCCAAAGGCAAGGTCGAGGCGCACTTCACTCTGGTCCACTACGCCGGCACCGTGGACTACAACATCGGTGGCTGGCTGGACAAGAACAAGGACCCCCTGAATGAGACCGTGGTCGGGCTGTACCAGAAGTCTTCCCTAAAGCTGCTGTCCTTCCTTTTTTCCAACTACGCTGGTGCAGAAGCAGGTGAAATTCTTCTCCCCCCGCCCCACCGCCCCGGCCCCGTGGAAAGCTCTGCGTAATGACTTATGACCCAGAGCTGCTCCTTGAAGAACCAGTATTTGAGTGTGAACTTCAGACTGAGCTGGATTTATTTGTCTGTCTCTGATGTCCAATTTTCTTTTACCTATTCTTCTTCCCTAAGAGATTGAGTTCTGTAGAGGTAAACAGGGCCTCTCAGGGGACAAAATAGCCAATACCACATTTTTAAATAGCTTTTAAAAATTGAGATGGGGTGACTGGCTGGCTCAGTTGGAGGAGCATGCAACTCTTGATTTGGGGGCCATTGAGTTGGAGCCCCATACTGGATGTGGAGAGTTCTTTAAATAAATGAAGACTTTAAAAATTGAGATATAATTCACATGCCATGCAATTTGCTCTTTAGAAAATTCAGGGGTTTTGAGTATATTTACTGGGTGTGCAACCATCCCCACTATCAAATTCGAGAACATTTTCATCACCCCTGTTACCCCTTTGCCAGGTCCTGGCAACTACAAATCTACTTTCTGTCTGTCTCTATGAATTTGCCTATTCTGGTCATTTCAGGTAAATGGAATCATTTTGCATCTGGCTTCTTTCATGTAGCAGACTGTTTCCAGGATTTGTCTGTGTTGGGACACACTTCTTTTTATAGATGAGTAATATTCCAGCGCATGGATAGCACACATTTTGTCTGTCCACTCATGAGTTGATGGACATTTGGCTACTGTGGATCGTGCTGCTATGAACATTTGTATGCAAGTTTCTATGTGGGCATATGGTGTCAATTCTCTTAGACATTTACCTAGGAGTGGAATTGCTGAGTCATACAGTAACTCTATATTTAACTTCTTGAGGAAACCCCAGACTGCTTTCCAAAATGGTTGCACAATCCAGGATCACTTGTTACCTTTACTCACATTATATTTTTAAAATAATTGCCAAAATAGGGTTTTAAGATTATGGACTGTCTTAAATGCATCAATTTAAAAACGTAATGTTCTTAATGTGAAAATACAGGCAAAATAATCATTCACTCTATAATTAGATCATTTTAAAAAACAAACAAGAAGGTGCACCCGGGTAGCGCGGTAGGTTAAGCGTCAGACTCTGGGTTTTGGCAGAGGTCATGATGTCGGGGTCCTGGGATCGAGCCCCGTGTCAGACTCCGGGCTCAGTGCAGAGTCTCCTTGGGATTCTCTCTCTCTCCTCCTCTGTCCCTCCCCCTGCTCTCTCTCTCTCTCTCTCTCAAATAAATAAATAAATCTTAAAAAAAAAAAAAAACCAGAACCCTTCATCTGTGTTACATCAAAAGAAAACCGAAAGTCCTATCTCAGGGTTTCAAGGACATGGCCACCACTAAAAGAAGAGAATCCTTGTGGACTGTTGGTGGGAATGTAAGTTGGTGCAGCCACTGTGGAAAACAGTATGGAGTTTCCTCAAAAAATTAAAAATAAAATTACCATATGATCCAGCATTCCATATCTGAAGGAAGAAAAGTCACTATCCTAAAGAGATTATCTGCACCCCCATGTTCACTGCAGCATTATTTACGATAGCCAAGACACGGAAACAATGTAAGTGTCCATCGAGATGAATGGATAAAGAAAACATGGTGGACTATTCAGCCATAAAAAAAAAGAGAGAGAAAATCTTGGATTTGTGACAACGTGGATAGACCTTGAGAACATGTTGCTGAGGGAAATGAGGCAGACAGAGAAAGACAAATCCTGTACCATCTCACTTATATGTGGAATCTAAAAAAACCCATCTCTCATGGAAACAGAGGTCAGGCTTTGTGATTGCCAGAGGTGGGGGTGAGGAGTGGAGAAATTGAATGAAGGTGTCAAAAGGTACTAACTTCCAATTATAAGATAAATCAGCTCTGGGATGTAACGTACGGCATGGTGACTATAGTTAACAATACCAGATTGCATATTTAAAAGTTGCTAAGAGAGTAGATCTTAAAAGTTCTCATCACAGGGAAAGTAATTGTAACCATGTATGGGCACAGATGTTAACTAAACTTAATGTGACTATTTCAAAACATACACATGCATCAAACCATCATGTCAGTACACCTGAAAGTTACACAGTGTTATTTATATGTCAATGATATCTCAATAACATGGGTGGGGGGCAGGGAGACAGCTCAGGGCTGCATCTGATGCACTCCCTGTGGTCTGTCTCCAGGTGACTCCGGGGGAAGCAAGAAAGGTGGGAAGAAGAAAGGCTCCTCTTTCCAGACCGTGTCGGCGGTGTTCAGGGTTTGTGTTTTGGCAGTTTCTACGTTCGGTTGTTTTTCTGCCCCCGTGAAATGGCATTTGCTGAGGTAGATGTGCTTGTTCTGATTTGTGTCCCAGGAAAATTTAAACAAGCTGATGACCAATTTAAGGAGCACTCACCCTCACTTTGTGCGATGCCTGATTCCCAATGAGACCAAGGCTCCCGGTGAGTAAGAGTCCATTAGAACAGGACTCCCCAAGATGTGTGCAAACTTCTGCGTGCGTGCGTGTTTCCCTGAGCAGAGGGTTATGGTGTTTATCACCTCTCAACGTCATCTGTGAAGTAACATGTCCAGATTTAGCAAATACCCATTAAGTTCAAATTTCAGATAAACAATGAAAAATGTCTTCGTGTAAGTATGACCCCTGCCGTATTTGGGATACACTTACACTAAAAAACGATTTATTGTATCTGAAATTCAAAATCACCTTGGCGTCCTGTATTTTATCTGGCACCCCTACTCTGAAATCATATCCCAAATAGTTAAGTACATGTAGAGGCACATCAGATCCGTGATTTTCATGAGGTTCTCCAAGGGTTCTGTGATTCCTTTCCCCCAGAGAGCACCACTGCATCTCGAGTATTCCACAGTTAAAACACCTGTTTCCCAAGCCTATACGGTATACCGTTACCCTGTCATCTCTACTGCTTCTAATAGTGAGGTAAGTATAGTTCTCTCCATTTTACAGATGGGAAAACTGAGAACTGTAGATCTTAGAACACTGCACGGTATTGTAGATCCTTAACCATCCCTCAGTCCCCGATTCAGAAATATTCTTAGAGGGTAGCAGCATCTCAGTGCTGTGTGTCACAAAGAGAAGAACACACAGTCGCACGGAGCTCTGACTCCGAGGCGGCTCACTTATAGCTGATAGAATTATCTATCCCAAACATGAGTAAGCATCCTGCCTCTGCAATGTGACAAGGGAACAGAGGGCTTCAGAGGCCGAAAGGAAAAAAAAAACCAGCTCCATCTGTTACTGCCCATGGGACCCATAGCTGCGTACTCTAGCTTTCTGGGCTACAAAATGAAGATTAAAGTGGCATTTCATGCATGCACTCAGCTATTCATTTATTTATGTAATGAGCGCTTATAAACTGTAAATATTAATTCACTCAACCTGCTTTACGGGGTGGTTGTGAGGATCGCTTGAGTGACTGCATGTCAAGCATTTCAAGCAGGACTAAGTGCCATGAGAACACCCAGTGTATGGCTGTCAATGATAATGCTAATAATTGTTTAGTATAATTACAAGAAGAAGAATTATGTAATAATGTTATGTATGATAATAACGATGAGAGAAATTATAACATCGTGGGGAAATAATTTTATCATTACATTAAAGATTAATTGCTTGTGATATTATTATAGTATAATTACATTATTAATTCTTACGATATTTATTTGTATTACTATTATTACTGAAAACCAGGCATTTTAATTCTCCAAACGACCACATCTACTATGTGTAGTGGGATCCATCTTCCGTGAAAATCTAAGTCAAAGGCAAAAACCGGCCGGCGCCCCGTTTGGACCCTTGTTGTCTTTGCCGGCGGCACCCCTGCCAGCGCGCCCAGCACAGCCCATTTCTCCTCCAGTGTTGGAGCAGAGCTGTTTCTCTGGTTACACATCAGACGAGATTGTTGGCTTGTGTGTAGCTGTCTTGTCCCAAAGAAAGCGGATTTCCATTATTGCTTTTGAGCACACGTCTGCACAAATCAAACGGGCTGTCCATAAAGCACCTGCCTGCACGAATCAGGTGACAGGGGATGGATGGCCCCTCGCTGGGCGCAACCTGTCCCTCTAGGGGCCCCCGGGGGTCCGGGCAAACCACTGGTTTCCTTTTTCTCTTGGAAGGTGAATTGTGACGAAATCTCCATCCCTTCCTGTCGATTTTGCTTCTCCTTCGTTCTGGCCCCTTTCTCCTTTCTTTCTCATTTCTGAGAATAGACTAAGACTCTACTATAGGAGCGTGGGCGAGGCTTTGGAAAGGACCTAGTGGGTCCTCTTCATTTTCTAGAAGAGGGAGTTGAGACCGTGGGGATTGAAGTGCCTGCCCCAGGGCCTCCGGAGCCGGGGCTGGAGTTCTGGTCCTGGATCAAACCGCAGGCACACTCAGTGCCTGGTGGATGGTGGCCGCTCGAGCAAGGGAATCAATGGGAAGGCATGGGGAGGGATGGGCAAGCAGGCTGAGCAGGTTAAGAGGGGCTAGTTTGGATCATTTCAGCAGGCCCCAAGGTGTGGGGGCTGCCCTGGTTGTCCGGTGCCTGGCCTGAGCGCGGCAGCCTGATGAGACAATGGTTGAGGGACACGGGCTTTGGGTTGGTTAGCTTGGGTGGGGGGTGAGATGTGTGCTCCCAGGGGAGCAGTCTGCCACCCTAGGAACTGGCTCTCAGGGGCAGTCTCTCGGGCTCCGCAAAGGCCCCGATTTGCCAAAGCATCATAAAATACAGACCGTAAGACACACTGATTCACACAAATGCCCCTGAAGCGGAGATGGCAGGAGAGAGGAGTTTGTCGGAGGTGACAAATGAGGGATAAAGAGAAAATTCTTTAGCAGCGGTAACGAGAGAAAGATAAGGCAATAGCTCAGGGGACGTTTTAGAAGTTTTGCACATGGGTCAGAGGGCAGAGAGGATTGTCTTTGTGGGCTTTCCAGACACCGTCTCTGCCTGGGTTGGGAGGGACATGGGGAGAGCCCTGGGCGAAGTCAAGCCGGTTCTGAGCCTGCAGCGACAGCAGGGGCCCCCCGGGAAGGCGGGAGCCCAGTCTCAGCTCTGCAACTAGGCAGCAGGGCCCTCACCCCTCCAGGAAATGGGGGCACACAGGTAGCAAATGCCAAAGCCGGCATCGGAGCCCCTCAAAATCCTCATCCGAGAAGTACTGGGAGCTGGACTTGGTGATCCATCAGGTTCGCTCCCACAAAAGGTCCTCGGAGTGTCTGATATGTTTCTCCTTGGTCTTAACCGCTCCTTCCTCGAGAGAATCACTGGCCAGTAGAATCTCCAGGAACGATGGAAATGTTGCACGTCTGTGCCGTCCAGTACGTTAGCCACTGGGTACATGACATGCAGCTGGTGCACCTAGGAAAATGAACTTTTCATTTTAACGAATTTAAATTTAAATAACCACACGTGGCCAGAAACTATTGTATCAGATGGCGCAGCTCCAGCAGAACCTTGAAAATTGTGTAAATGAATAGTCATCTCTCCTCCCAGCCACCAAGGAAAGCTGTGAGCCTTCTAGCAGTTTCCAGAAGGTTCATCAGAGACAGCTTTAGCCCTCCCTCTCCCCAGCAACCTAGGGAACTCACAAGGAAAAGCCATTATGCAGCCATAAGACGGCTCCTAACCCCTCACACAGCCCCAGTACAGAATTTTCCCAGTGCCCATTTGATTTGTGCCTGACCCAAGAGAATCCCTGATAAGAGCTTGTCCCTATGGCTCCTCTTCTTCCTCCCAGCATTAGTGCCCCCCCAACTCCTTCCCAGAGCTCATGCTCAGCAGCTAGCAGATAAGTGCTCTGCATTCAACTCCCTGCACCCTCTAAAGCATAGCTGTCCTTCTCTCTGTTTCTCTCTCCCACTAAAGGCACAGCCTGCGGATGCTACATGACCTTGAGTAGAGAAGGGCATATCACGTTATCTAATGGGAAGTCCAGAGGGTACCCATGCTCATTCCAGCCTAGCTAAGTCTCAAGGGTCATGAACAGGGTAAAGATCAATATTTTGGCTTTTAGCCCATAAGAATGGGAGGCTCGAGTGTCCCCAGGAGTTTGGGATTATTCTACTGTGAGACTGTAGATAGGCTCCAGGCTCTCCCAGCCCCTCCATCTTAGAGCTGGCACTAACTTTATCCACTCAAGTCTGGGTGCGTTGGCGTGTCCCTCGGTGGCCAGACCATCAAAGACAATGAAAAAGCCACCGACATACCCCCGGGACGTTCTCTCCCCAGGCGTGATGGACCACTACTTGGTCATGCACCAACTACACTGTAACGGGGTCCTCGAGGGCATCCGGATTTGCAGGAAGGGGTTCCCCAGCCGGATCCTCTATGCTGACTTCAAACAGAGGTAGGTCACCTGGCTTTGCATTTGTCTCTCTCTCTTAAGATTTTATTTATTTATTTGAGGGAGAGAGAGAGAACATGAGCCGGGGGAGTGGCAGAGGGAGAGGAAGAAGCAGATTCCCCTGCTGAGCAGGGACACGGGGCTCGATCCCAAGGACCCCAAGATCATGACCTGAGCCAAAGGCAGATGCTTAACCATCTGAGCCACCCAGGCGCCCCGCATCTCTCTCCTTTTGAGGTGACCCTGTGCATTCCCCAGAGGAACTCCTTGGGCTGGGTGTTTAGTGAGCTCACAGCTTCCCAGGGTTTCCATGAGCCTTGTCTTTAGCTGGGGGGATGATCTATGCCCAAAGTGGTCCCAGGATCAGAGCCCCAACCCTCCAGCTCAACTGTGCTTCCAGAGCGAATTTCTCACCTTCCGCACTATTGATGTTCGGGGCGAGATAATCCTTTCTTATGGGGGTTGTCATGTGTGTTGGAGGATTTTAGCAGTATCCCTGGTCTCTACCTACAGCGTTGGAAGCAAACCACACCCCACCCACACATTGGGACAATCAAAAATGTCTCCAGACATTGCCAGATGTCCCCTGGGCTGGGGCGGGGGGAAGGGGGGGAGTTAACTTGTCCCCAGTTGAGTCCTGCTGCTCCAGACCAGCTTTCTCCTCCCAGCTGCCATCTGGGCCCACAATTCCAGGCCTTGTCTGGAGTAGAGGAAGGGAGAGAACACTCCAGAGATAGGAGGACCAAGGTCTGCAAGTCACAGAGGATTTCAAGGTTCTTTTATGCAGATAAGAACTATTTCCTCTGAAGACAAAATTCCAGCTGTGTACCCTCCTCTCCCAGACTAGCTGTACGACATTCCATTTCCTCCTAAGGTTGGAGCAGGCAAAGGTTCTAGAAGGCCTGGTCTTAGGTAGGGGGTGGGCCCTGTCTCAGCTATGGGGCCTCTCTCCGGGTTTGAATCCATTCAGGAAATTTTGTCCCTCGACGGAAACTGCCTCCCAGCCTAGCACTGCCAAGCCAATGAAGAGGGCCTAAGTAGATGCTAGGCCTGACCCAGCCTCCAAAGCCAGACTGGAGTGAGGGTAAGGGGTCTTCTCGGCTTCCTGTGTGCTCGGCCAACTGCTCGCCAACTCTTGTCACCTAAACTGGGGTGGCTCTCCAGAGTCCGTGATCCCTCAGGGGAGGGCATGGCCTTTCTGGCCATGGGTCATCACAGAATGGGCTGGGCCCTGGCAGGGGTGAGGCTCCTGAGCAGAGAGAGGCAGGGTGAGGCCCTCAGGAAATTGCATGGAGGGAGCACCCTCCCAGCTCTGTGCGGCCAGAGGCCCTTCTACCCCAAGATCCCCCACACCCAGCTATCTCCAGGTAGCCAACCGACCGTGCTCCCCACCCCCCCCAGGTACTGGATCCTCAACGCCCGTGCCATCCCTGAAGGACAGTTTATTGACAGCAAAAATGCTTCTGAGAAGCTTCTGAGCTCCATCGACGTGGACCGGGAGCAGTATAGGCTTGGCCACACCACGGTGAGAACACGCAAACCAGGGACACCTCCCCGCTCTGCCGCATGTCACCCACAGCCCCGCGCTGCTTGTCGGCTGGTGGGAGGAAAGGGCCTCTTTCCCCACCCAGCCAACCTGATGACCCCATTGCGCAGGAGCCCACACAGAAGGAGCCTGGGTCTAGGTATCGAGAATTCTGTCTCCATGTTGATTTCTAAGTGTCTAGAGGCTTAATTGGAAACCAGCCCCCCTCACCCCCAGCAATGGAAGAAAGCAATAGAAAGCTCTAGGGTCCTAAGAGAGCAGAGCAAAGGCGCTCTTACATGGGACCAGAGAGCCAAGGAAGGAGGAGAATGCAGCAAGCATTTCGGGAACAGTGAAAACTGGGAGGGAATGATGATAACAGATATAAATGGCTACCATTTATTGAGCAGGTGAGGATCTGGCCCTGTGACTCGCCCTCTATGCACCTTGCATTCAGTCCTCCCGATAACCCGAAGGTGATAAGGCTAGTCCTGACCTTGTGGGGTTACAGGGAGGGCAGGGGAATAAAGGCTCCCAGAGGGCAAGAAACTTGCTCAAGTTCACATGGACAGTGAGGGACAAAGGCCAGCTTCAAATCCTGGCCTGACTGCAGAGCTCTCCCTCCTGGAAAGGGCCAGTCGGGGCCCGTGCCCCGCCCCCCCGGGAGCCCTGCTTCCTCGGAATGTTGGCAGTAGGGGCCACGGGCGAGTGGGCCAGAGGGTAGGACAGAGGGCAGACAGAGAGGAGAACGGGAAGAACCGTCTATGAATTTCTCCCAATCTGGGCACAGTTGAGCTCGGAGGGTACTTTCTGCACACATCCTTGCCTCTTGTGTGTGAGCTCTGTCCGAATCGGTCCGTGGGGGTTGGAGGGGCCTGGAACGTCCTGTGGAACAGAGCTCGGGAGAGGCCACTGTGAGGCCCAGCGGACTGCCGGTCCCAGGCCACGGCTCTGAAAGGCTGCGGGCTGGGCTGGGCAGAAACAGGCTCCGTGGAGGGCCCCGGTTTGCACGGCAGCTGAGAACAAAGCAGGGCTCGTCTCTCCTTTGACGCAGGTGTTTTTCAAAGCTGGACTTCTTGGACTCCTGGAGAAAATGAGGGACGAGAAGCTGGTGACCCTGATGACGCGCATGCAGGCCATCTGCAGGGGGTACCTGATGCGGGGGGAGTTCAAGAAGATGATGGAGAGCAGGTGATGCGGACCCCCGCCCCGCCTTACCCTGCCCTCCCTACTTCGCAGCTGCTGGTCGCTTCCTGGTTTCAGTCTCGGGCATGGATGTCCTCACTCCTTCGTTTAACCAACACCTGCCGAGCAGCCCTTCTGTGCTGGGGACCCTGCATGGCACTGGGGATACAGAGAGGAGTCCTGCCCTCCAGGGGCTCAGGGGTGGGCTGGAAACAGACCCTGGCCTGGCTGACTGTAACACGCATGACAAGTGCAAAGTCAGAGTCACATTCGGGGCAGTGGGGGATGGTGAGAACAAGCCCTCCACCTGGCCGGGAGTTGGGGCAGGCTGAAGGGGTCAGCAAGAGGAAAGAACTTTCTGAAGGAAGCTTTGCTTGGCCTGAGAAAGGATAGCCTGGAGGCCACCATGGTGGGAGGGGGGAGGGAGATGCCCCCGACACAGGCTTCCCTGTACCATGTTCATGAGACCAGACGCAGGCGTCAGCTGGGAAGAATTGGCAGGTGCATATGGGGACAAGTGGGAAGACTAGGTTTGCAGACGATGACAAGGACCTGAACTAAATCATAGCCCAGCGGTGAGGGAGCAGGGGACGGAGTCCAGGGACACTGAAGAGTTTTACTCCTTCGATAATTCACCAGCAACACTGGTGGCTGGTTTCGTGCGGGAATTTCAGGGAGAGGGGAATTTGCGGGGAGGTCCATTCTCCCTGATTCCCTGATGCCCTATATAGCCCTAACGCTGGCGTTGCCGCGTGGGCCACCACCGTGCATTAGTCAAGAACACCTCGTGGGCCTCTAGCTGGGTGAAGTCAATGGAAGCCAGCACAAACGGGAGAGAAGAGCCCTCGGCAGGAGCTGGTTAATGGGAAAGGGAAGCAAGTTGTCAGGCACACGTGAGCTCTGGAGGATACGGAGTAGGAGGTAAGGCAGGTGACCCTGGACACAGGCAACACTCAAAATCAGGAAACTCGGCGAATTCTAGGAGAGCAGGTGTCGGGAAGACGGTCTTGGGTGTACATCCACAGGGGAGCAGGAAGAGGGACCCCACACATCAGAGCACCCTGAGGCAGGAATCATGGAATCAAAGGCAATGGGGTCTTTCAAAAAGGTGAGAGCCATTCAAATGTGGGAGACGGGCGCCTGGGTGGCTCAGTCCGTTAGGCGTCTGCCTTCGGCTCAGATCCTGATCCCGGGGTCCTGGGATCAAGTCCCGCATCAGGCTCTCTGCTCAGCAAGGAGTCTGTTTCTCCTTCTTGCTCAGCCTGCCGCGCCCCCTGCTTGCACCTTCCGCTCTGTGTGTCAAATAAATAAATAAAATCTTAAAAAAAAAAAAAAAAAAAACTGTGGGAAACAGACTCAGGAGAGTGGAGATGAAGATGCTCCTAGCGTCGGTAATCAGGATCTTAGGCACCGCATCTCCAGGCCAGCGATGGGGACGGAAGCCCGGGGGGCCGGAGGGGGGAGGGTCCACAAATGACCCCGTGTCCTCTCTCACCTCCCACCCTCTGTGCATACTGTTGCCTCTGCCCCGCATCTGCAGAGCACACCCCAGGGCCCAGAGGAGCCGCAGACCTTGGCTGCCCCTGCTTCCCACCTAGCGGGCAAGGGTGAAGGGCCTGGGCCCCCCGGGCGGGTGGGGGCGGACACCAGTCCTTGCTGTGGTTCACTAACGCAGTCCGACGGGGTGCACAGGGACTCCATCTTCTGCATCCAGTACAACATCCGCGCCTTCATGAACGTCAAGCACTGGCCCTGGATGAGCCTGTTCTTCAAGATCAAGCCGCTCCTCAAGAGCGCGGAGGCGGAGCGAGAGATGGCCACCATGAAGGAAGGCTTCGAGAGGGCCAAGGAATCGCTGGCCAGATCTGAGGCTCGCCGGAAGGAGCTGGAGGAGAAGATGGTGTCCCTGCTGCAGGAAAAGAATGACCTCCAGCTGCAGGTCCAGTCTGTAAGTACCTTCCCCGTGAGGATAGAAACGAGGAGCAACACCGAGGCCCCAGCAGGTGCGTCAACGTAAGGGGCAGTGGTGTCACCTAGTGGATGTATGGAGTATTGCAGTGCCACCCGGCCGGTCGGAAGAGGGAGGGGGCGGGGCTTGGTGGCTGCCGAGATGAGGGGAAGCTGTCTGCAAAGGGGATTTCGGCCCACCCTCATTTCTGTCTGTCTTCCACGGCGGAGTTAGACCTAGTTTGCTGTGGGTATGACGGGGAATGTGTCTGTCCTCATGATTAAAACCTGTCAGGAATGCACCAGGTCTTAAAAAAAAAAAAAAAGCATGTAAATAAAAATTAAAGTAAATCACTAAAACAATTCAAAGGAGGAATAATTTTAGTTGATAATTGTATCAATTCACAAGCTAGGGCCTTTTAATAAACTCCCAAATGGCTTGCATACAAAGCATTTTCTCCTCCCCTTTATACTTTCCCAATCAGTACAGTGTGGTCATTAGGAGCACTTTCCCAAGCCCAGTGGGCAAGAGGATCAGTTTTGGAACCAGAGAGCTGGGTTTATATCCCAAACTGTCCACTTGATAGCTGTGTGGCTTCGGGCAAGTTACTTAGCCTCTCTGTGCCTCGGTTTTCTCATCTGTAAAATGGGCACAGTAACAGCACACATGTCATCGGGTTGTCGGGAAGATCAGATGAGTCCATGCATGTGAAATGCCGAGCCCATAGTACATGTTCAATTAACACTGGCGCTTATTCTTATCCATAACCTTGAAATGTGGGTCCAGTTTACAACACTCTTGTACAAGAAGATATAACCCAATTAGGTTTAAGAATAGAATTAGCTAATCTTGGCCTATCCAAGAAACTCATTACAGAGCCTTCTGGGACATATATCTACTTAATCACTTTATTCCTATTTTGAACTTCCTGTTCTGTGGCTCGAGGAGGCAGAGCTCACAGGGAGAGACCGCAGCTTTCCATTGGAAGTTAAAAGGTAGTAATGTTTTGAAAATACCAGTTAGTTTGTGTTAACATTGATTAGAGGAGTCATTTTTCAATGGGTGGTGAAAGGAAGAGTGAAATGGCCGGCTGGCCGACCTTGGGCAAATTGACAGAAGCTTCGTGAACTGTGTGGACTCCTTTGTTTGGAATATTTCACGTGAATTTCTATTAAGTGGATGTCCTTGGTGGTTAAARAAAGGTATACGGATAATATACAAGTGGTGTGTGTGTTTGTGCATGTGCGTGTGTGCATGTGTGCTCGTGTGTGTGCACAAGTGGGTGTGCATGTGCGTGTGTGCACATGAGTGTGTGGGGTGTGCGTATGTGCACATGAGTGTGTGTGTGCACATGACTGTGTGTGCACATGAGTGTGTGGGTGTGCATATGTGTGCACATGAGTGTGTGCATGTGTGGGTGCGTATGTGCGTATGTGCACATGAGTGTGGGGTGTGCGTATGTGCACGTGTGTGCGTGTGTGCACATGAGTGTGTGCATGTGTGGGTGCGTATGTGCACATGAGTGTGTGGGTGTGTGCACGTGTGTGTGTGGGTGGGTGTGCACACGAGTGTGTGCGCGTGCGTGTACATGAGTGGGGGTGAGTGGGGGAGTGTGTGCACAAGTGTGGGGGTGTGCGTGTGTGCACATGAGTGTGTATGTGCATGTGTGGGTGCATATGTGCGTGTGTGTGCATGTGTATGTGTATATGCACATGAGTGTGGGTGTGCATGTGTGCACACGAGTGTGTGTGCGCGTGAGTGTGTGTGTGCACGTGCGTGGGTGCCTGTGTGCGCATGCGTGTGTGTGTGTGCGCGTGTGTGACCCATTCCTTGGCTCAGGTCCAGATAGTGGGCTTCTGGAGGGCAGAGCAGTCCCCATGTAGGGTTCGCTGAGAGCCTTACAGAAATACAACCATCTGGTTCTTTCAGGAAACAGAAAACCTGATGGATGCAGAGGAGCGCTGTGAAGGGCTCATCAAAAGCAAGATCCTACTAGAAGCCAAAGTCAAGGAGCTGAATGAGAGACTAGAAGAGGAAGAAGAGGTGAACTCTGACCTCATGGCAAAGAAGAGGAGCCTGGAAGATAAATGCTCATCTCTCAAAAGGGACATCGACGACCTGGAGCTGACCCTGACGAAAGTGGAAAAGGAGAAGCACGCCACCGAGAACAAGGTGGGCAAACTGGGGAGTCCCACGGCTTCTGGAACCATCCTTACTCCCTCTCGGTGAGGAGCACTCATTGCCGAGTCCTGAAGTCAGAGGCAAGAGCGAGCAGAAGGGCAGTAAGGTCCCACCAAGCTCCGTCCTTCTCTGCCTTGCTTTCTGTCCCACAGGCTCTTCTCAACCCTCCTCCTGCCCGGCTGGTGGCTCCCCAAACTTCCAGCCCCCAACCCATCCTGCACAGAGCAAGAGATCCTCCACAGGGGTGGCGTCCTATTCATTTTTGTTTGCACTTGGCTCAGGAAGAGCAAACCAAAATGCCTCCAGGGGCCAGGCAGGTGATGAGGGAGGCAGGTGGCGAAGGAGGCAGAAAGCGGGGTGACCCCATGCACCGGCAGGGACGTGGGCAAACAGGGACCCTCGTGTGTTACTGGCAGAGTATAGACGGACGCAGCCTTCGAGAAAGCATTGGAAGTACTCGGTCAAATTAAGGATCCCCACATTTTACAGAAATGCGCGAAAAACACAGCCACTTGATTGACATAATAATGGTTGCTAGTGAGGTAGAGCAAGGGATGGGGCTACCCTGGTGTGAGATGACCCAGAGTTGGTGTGAGCTAGACTCCTGGGAATGGTGGAAAGGGACAATCAGAAGACACGGAGCCTTGGCAAACGACTGTGCCCCTGCCCTAGCCGTGGCGGAAGCCCTGACCCAGCTGCTTCCAAGGGGAAATACAAATCCAGCATCCCAAAGCTTTGGATTTTCCATGCGCCGCCAGGAGTCCAGATTTTATGTGAAATTTCACTGCTTCCTTCAACATTGATAATTTACGCAGCAGTTGTAAACTATTATGTGAATTAAAGAAAACCTGCCCCTGGCCGGATTCAGCCCACGGGGCAGGAGCTTAACAACTTCTGATCTGGAAGAGTGTCGTACGTAGATTAAAGCTTCATGTGTGGTGCCTCCCCTCCTGCTTCCTGACGGCACAGGATTCCCATTCTGGGTGTTCTTGCATGGCACGGGTGTCTTTCCTTAGTCTTCCTGCCTTATTCTAAATCCCAGTCCCCCAGCCTGGAAAACACGTTCCCGTGGATATGGAATGATAAAGAGGGAACGATGCTAACGGGGGGATTTGAGGCTCTGTGGCAGGCCAGCAAGGAAGTGAAGAGCTGGGAGGCTTCCAGTTTCAGGATGATGCAGCCTACACAGCGAGCACCTGCGGGGGAAGTAGAGACGCAGTAGCCAAAAAAGAAAGGAAAAGGAAAGGGGAAAAAAAAAAATCAATAGCTACTGATTGAATTGTTTGAGCACTCCATTGGTGTTGATATCCTCCCAGGTAAAGAATCTTTCTGAAGGAATGACAGCACTCGAGGAAAACATTTCCAAACTGACCAAGGAGAAGAAGTCTCTGCAGGAAGCCCATCAGCAAACGCTGGATGATCTTCAGGTGGAAGAAGATAAAGTCAGCAGTCTAATGAAAATAAATGTCAAGCTGGAACAGCAAACAGATGACGTAAGGGTATTTTACTACTGTGTTCTAATGGCTGTTATTTGCAGAGGCAGGGGTTAAGAGGGGAGTCTAACTTCTGATTCTGAAGCAGATGAACTGAGTCCAGACCTCAGCCCCCTCCACACGAGTCTGGAATGCTGAGCGAGCCACTTAAACTCTGCAGCCTTTGTGTCTACCCTGTGAAATGGGGCTACAACCAGCTCCATTTCAGGGGGTTTCCATGGAAAGCTCAGCACGGGGGCGCCTGGGTGGCTCAGTCGTTAGGCATCTGCCTTCGGCTCAGGTCATGATCCCGGGGTCCTGGGGTCGAGCCCCGCATCGGGCTCCCTGCTCAGTGGGGAGTCTGCTTCTCCCTCTCACCGCCCCCTGCTTGTGCTTTCTCTCAATAAATAAAATCTTGAAAGAAAGAAAGAGAGAAAAAAAGAAAGAAAGAAAGAAAGAAAGAAAGAAAGAAAGAAAGAAAGAAAGAAAGCAAGCTCAGCACTAGAGAGTGTTCAGTAAAACATTAGCTCTTGAACTATTCCCATCATCATCATCAATTTCATCGTAATTAGCATCCATTTGCAGGTCCTTAGGTTCCAAAATCTCCAATCCTGTTCTAACATTGTTAAAATTGAGTTATTTTAACATTGTTAAAAATGAGTCCTGTTGGTAACCATGACAATTACCATTTTTCCCCTATCGTGTTACGTTGTCTGTTTGTTTCTGAGGTAGACTGTAGTGATTCATCAGTTGCATATATGTTCCCTGGTGAAAGAGCCAGGCCTGACATTTTCAGGCTTACTCACGACTGTGGCTAGAACTTGTCCAGATTTCATGTTTTCCTGAGGCCAGAGCAGGCGAGCTCCACCCCTACCACCCTGTTCCCCACACTCACAGGTGTGTGCACATGCATGGAGACACACACACACACACACACACACACACACAGGAGCCCTGATCTCCCCATGGTGTCAGCTGGGAGGAGTGACAGTGTGCAATCTAGACCTTCCCGGGCTTGGCTGTAGCAGAGCCCGTCCACAGATGCCCGGCTTGTTCCTGTCTGTGCACAAGCGTGCACCTATGGGCACCATGATCCTACAGGGAAGGGACAGGCTGAGTGGGAATCAGCCGAAAGAGACACCAGAAGGCTCCCAGGAGATCCAGCCCCCTGGGGTAACCTTTGCTGCAGGAGGGAAGAGTGAGGACACAGGGGGAAACTTGCTCCCTCCCAGGGCCAGAGGCCAGCAGTCACGCCCCCACGGGAGCCCAAGGAAGCCGCGGGCACGGGTGCGGCTCAAAGGGCAAGCTCCAACCTTTCTGCCCATGTCTCCCCAGCTTGAGGGCTCCTTGGAGCAGGAGAAGACACTGCGGGCAGACCTGGAGAGAGTAAAGAGGAAGCTGGAAGGGGACCTGAAAATGTCCCAGGAATCCATTATGGATCTAGAAAATGACAAGCAGCAAGTGGAGGAGAAATTGAAGAAGTAGATATCTCGTGTTTGACCTCTCTGTTTGAGCCCGAGTGCCAACTTAGCCCTTTAGAGAGGCTTGTATTTCATGTTATTTAAAAAAAAAAATATATATATATATATATATATATGTGTGTGTGTGTGTGTGTGTGTGTCTGTTTGCAGGAAGGAGCTTGAAATCAGTCAGTTACAAACCAAAATTGATGAGGAACAAGGGCACAGTTTACAATTACAAAAGAAGATCAAAGAACTGCAGGTAGAAGTTTCAAAAACCTTCAAGACCCCAAAAACCCTTTGCAAGGGTCCCTCCTGCCCTTTGGACTTTGTTTCTTTAGCTGCTCATTTTCTTCCTGTCCTTGGAGCTGGAAACAATGTCCTGCCCTTCCCTTTATTTTTTCTGAAATTAACATTTTAATTTTGTCAGTAGCACATACATAGATTTCCTTGAGAATATTACAGTGTTACCAATAAGACCAAATATGATTGATAAGGGTGCTTTGGTCACCACCGATAACCCTCCCTTCTCAGAAGTCACTCTCACTTTTAGCTGGATTGTGTATCCTACTGGATCTCTTGCTATGGGTTTATGTATCCATTTAAGACCCAAAGACGGGCGCCTGGCTGGCTCAGTTGGTGGAGCCTGCCACTCTTGATCTCGGGGTTGTGAGTTCGAGCCCCATGCTGGGTGTAGAGATGACCTAAAAATGAAATCTTAAAAAGAAAAAAGACCCAAAGAGACTATCTATGGGAGAAATATATATATATGATACACACATACATATGTATATGCACATATATTAAAATATAAAGGAGCAAGAACATAAATATATGCAAGCATATATTATATATATTTACATTTATGTTTATGCATATAAATATGTTCATTAAATATATGTGTATTTTCTATTCTATATACTTTATATTTTTTAGCTTCAATATGATAATACAGAGACTATGGTTCTGCAACTTGCTACTTTCATGTAGCAATGCCATCTTGCAGAGCTGTCCGTGGTAGACATGGGTCAAATCTAACTGCTCCATGAACTTTTGGAACATGGTTCCATCACGGTGGATTTGACCATTCCCCTACTGATGGACATTTAGATTGTTTTCCAAGTTTATGCCTCACTAACTTAATATTATCGTGTTGTCTTTTCTTTGTGGTGTCTACCCTCAGTCCCTCACCCTGCCCCTCCCAAAGTGGGCTCCTCCCTCCCCCCAACATTCCTGATGCGGTGACCCTTTCAGGCCCACACAGAAGAGCTGGAGGAGGAAATCGAGGCAGAGCGGGCCTCCCGGGCCAAAGCAGAGAAGCAGCGCTCTGACCTCTCCCGGGAACTGGAAGAGATCAGCGAGCGCCTGGAAGAAGCCGGCGGGGCCACCTCCGCCCAGATCGAGATGAACAAGAAGCGCGAGGCCGAGTTGCAGAAACTTCACCGGGACCTGGAGGAGGCCACCCTGCAGCATGAAGCCACCACGGCTGCTCTTCGAAAGAAGCACGCGGACAGCGTGGCCGAGCTCGGGGAGCAGATAGACAACCTGCAGAGCGTCAAGCAGAAGCTGGAGAAGGAGAAGAGCGAGCTGAAGATGGAGATCGATGACCTCGCCAGCAACACTGAAACTGTCTCCAAGTCGAAGGTACCTGATCCCCTGCTCTTAGAAATGCGAGGCAGCCACGTCCACCTGCCCAGGGAGCGGACATAATTTGATGCCCCCAAACTCACTGCCTGTTCTAAACTGCAAGGCTCTCCTGCCTTCTGCTTGCTCCCAGTCCTCCCCAAATCCATTCCTCTCTTGGAGCTTGACTCAGTGACCCACTATGACTCAAGGTCTCATCATCCTTCCAGAGTTTCAGAAAGCTTTCAGAATTTTCCAATCCATCTGACATTTTCTAGAACGGATGGATTGCACCAAAGGGCCTTGCTAGGTATGGTTGTCTACATGCCGCCTCCTTAGCCCACGGTATCAATCCCTGGGGGAGGCATAACCAATGTGAAGTTATGCGTGAGAACAGGGGTAGATCCAAGTTTTATGTCACTCGAAGCATGTAAAATTCAGGAGGGGAGGGGCTCTTTAAGAAAATGTACACAAAATTATAAATACAAAGTTAGGCACGAAAGTAAATACTAATTTAGAGTGAGAAAAAGAAGTCACAGATTAGTGGCACCCTGGAGACTCAGACCATTTGCCAGAAATGCCTCCCTAGAAATATATTCTGCTTGCATGCAGCTTTCCTTCTCCACCTGGAACCTTCTACAACTACCTGCATGATCTAGGGCCCATGCAAGTGAAGGTCATGAAGCGCAAACCTCACCAGCTTGCTGGTAAACCCACCCCTGTGTATGACTTCAAGGCAAAGCCTTCCTCAGACAGCGACACTGTGCTCCTAGATTCACGGGGCCTCTTGCTGTCCTTGTTTAGGATCTGGACACCCACAGCCTGGGCTTTCTCTTGATTTCTTCCTCCGGGCCACTCCTTTTTTTTCTCTCTTGCCTGCTTCCCCATTTTTCTGCCCTTCTTGGCTTTTTCCTCCCCCTAAGAAGTTATGTCTGTATGTATTCTCTGTCTCTCTCCCCCACGGCACCCAGGCCAGGTGGCAGGGTTGTCTGGGTTAGCAGAGATGACAGCACCGCCTTCCCTCCTCCCTTCCTCCATTGCTTCATGCTCTCTGTTCTCCATTTTAGAATCCAGTGGAAGAAGTGCCTTATATTGCTTTATACTTTTTGTCATTGTATCTTTTGATTTTTCTCCTTGTGAGTTGCTGTCTCCTTTTCAACTACCCTACCAAAAGATAAAATTATTTTAGGTTCATATGTCATTTTCTCAAAGACATCCGAAGCCCCTGGAGACCTTCCTTTGAATCTTAATACCCCTGCCTCTTCTGTCATCATCTTACACTTCCCAGCCTGAGGAAAAGTATGTGCTCAACATACTTGTTTTACGATATATGAGGTAGGAGGAGAAACTCTACAATATATGCAAGGTTTTTAAACAAACTTCACAAAAATATGGGCCAACTAGAGGCTGGGGGAGTGACTCCCTCCGTGCCACCTCCAACGTAAGGAGTCTTCTGTATTATCCGATGAAATGTGCAACAGTGTCACCTGAACAGACTACTTGCAAACAAACGAAAAAAAAGTAATATTATTCACCGGGCAACAGAATTACTTACATTACAAGAGGATCCTGGGGTTCCTTTGAGTAGCATCTTCTCAAAGGTTTTTTTTTTTTTTTACGAACCGGTCAATAATTATCTACCTGAGATAAGTAGATAAGTGGATAGTTGAAAGCTGTTGCTTCAACCTATTGGTGACTAAGCAGTCATCACAGATTAAAACTAAAGCAAATCTGAAGTGATTATAATTTTTTAAACTGACATGTATGTTGTTCTGCATTTTTATTTTTATTTTACCTGACAAGAAGCTAAACTATCCAACTTCCCAGTTCAGTACTGGACACCAGAAACGCATTTTTTCCATTCATGTTGACTTTTTTTTTTTTTTTAAAGAGTAACATGGAAAGAATGTGCCGGACTGTGGAAGACCAATTTAATGAGATCAAAGCCAAGGATGACCAACAGACACAGTTAATCCATGATCTGAACATGCAGAAAGCAAGACTGCAGACCCAAAATGGTAAAGGGGGGGGCTGGGTTTCAGAAGCTACAGGCTATGGGTCAGCAATGGTCAGCAACACTCATACATCTGTTTGGTAGGGGAGCTGAGCCACCAACTGGAGGAGAAGGAGTCTCTGATTTCACAGCTAACCAAAGGCAAGCAGGCCCTGACCCAGCAGCTGGAGGAGCTTAAGAGGCAACTGGAAGAAGAAACCAAGATCTGTAAACTCCTCCTAGGCAAGAACGATTTTTCCCTAGTGCTAAACAGTAGAACAGTGCACACAGCAGGTGCCTAATAAATGCTGTCAATGTGCGTTCAAGCATTAGAATAGGAATCCAGAAGTCCACCAAAACTGCATTCTGTGACTTTGAGGTTGCCATGTATCAACTAAGGCTTACAAGACAATCTTCTGGAATTTTCCTGAGCCCTACTTACTTCTTCTAAAAACAAAACCAAGCACTTTATTAGTCTCCCATCTTTCCGCTCTATGGTAAGGGTCTTCGGTGGACTGGGGTGGGGGTTGTGATAAGAACCAGAGTCGGGACGAGCAGTGAGAAGATCCATTTCAGGAACGAGACGGTCCTCTGGCCCAGATACAGTAGCAACTGAGTTCTCTTTCTTGGGCTAAGTGTTGCTGTCTGTGTTTAAAAAAAAAAAAAAAAAAAAAAAAAACGGAAATGTACACGACTGTGCTGGGTCAACAAAACTCCTTCTTTGATGGTGGCCTCAGAAAGTGTTTTGTGGGGCGCCTGGCTGGCTCAGTCAGTAGAGCATACGACTCTTGATCTCAGGGTTGTGAGTTTGAGCCCCATGTTGGGTGTAGAGATTACATAAAATCTTAAAAAAAAAAAAAAAAAAAGAGTTTCGTGACCATCGAGATGAGAGCTAAATTGTCCTTCTGACCAGGCGGGAGTGAGCAAGGGAGGCCTCTGGGCACATCCTCCCCTGCCCAGGAAGAGGACCCAGGGTCATAGAAACAGAACAGCTCACATCAGAGTTCCCCAGTGTGGGGACACAGCCCCTGGTGACACCAAATAATACCTTTTTGGGTTTTTTTCACAGTGATGGCTTTCCATAGCATTGCATCACCTAGCAAGAAAACGACCCCCTTCTTAATTCTGTTTCGATTCTTCTGCTTACATAAGGGACAGAGCTCGATTTGGATACCATCTCTCTAGCGCGTGCTCATTGTCCTTATTAAGGTGTAGAGCGAGTGGGCTTCAGGCACAGAGCCACGCGGCAAGTACCTGGCTGGAAGGTGATCGACAACAGTGCTTTACAGTCATTCTTACGGTTCCCTTCTGTTTGTGGCGAGTGTCAGTGTTTTTCTATTTAATGTAGTTTAATGGTTTACTTTTATTGAGATACAATAAGGGAGTCCACTTGACAAAAATTGAATAAAACAAGACATACAGGGATGTGGCAAAAGTTTGCAAAGGCAGCTTGGGAACAGCTCATGTTGGGAGATGCCGGTTTAGGGGGAAATACCTTGTAGCTTGGAAAATGGCCAAACGTCTTTGCAATCTGTCACCACCATCCTCCCGCAGGCCAAGAACGCCCTGCAGTCCTCCCGCCACGACTGCGACCTGCTGCGGGAACAGTATGAGGAGGAGCAGGAATCCAAGGCCGAGCTGCAGAGGGCGCTGTCCAAGGCCAACAGCGAGGTGGCCCAGTGGAGGACCAAATACGGGGCGGACGCCATCCAGCGCACGGAGGAGCTGGAGGAGGCCAAGTACGGGCTCCCCGGTGACAGCAGGAGAGGTGACCCCAGGATACTTGAGACTGAAGGGCCAAAAAATTCTTCCTGCCTTGAGAGACGCTTTCTTCCTCCCCAGGCCCTTGAGTTTTTGTTAAGCATTCAGATAGGGCGTCCCTGACCTTCCCCAGGGACTGTCTGTTCCGCCTGGTTCCCTTGGTGGCTTCTTGGTGACCTGCTTTGCCGCCACGCACTTTGGGGCTCTTCAGGTGATACTTAGCCCCTGTCCGCACATCCCATTCTATGTCTTGGTCTTACCCAGTCCCAGCCCCAAATAGACTGTTCATCGTCATCTGATCTGACATTTATTTCTGAAATGTCCACCTTTACCAAAAAAAAAAAAAAAAAAATCTGGTTCTCTTAGGAAAAAACTGGCCCAGAGGCTCCAGGAAGCAGAAGAAAACACAGAGGCAGTGAGCTCCAAGTGTGCCTCCTTGGAGAAAACCACGCAGAGGCTCCAGGGGGAAGTAGATGAGCTGATGCTGGACTTGGAACGCACCAGCAGGGCCCGTGCCATCCTGGACAGGAAGCAGAGGGACTTTGATAAGGTCTGCCCCCGAAGAGCCACGGCCTCGCACGCTGGGATGTTGGGAGAGGCACGGGCATTTGGGAGGTCCGCTGAGCATCAGGTCATAGTGTGGGCGGCTAGGCTTTGCAATGTCTCTTTGCTTTTGTGACAGTCCTTCCAAAGTGAATTTGTAGTCCAAGCTAATTCAGATTACTCTGAGACCCAAATACCTTTAAGAAGACAGTGGATGGCCCGTAGGAACATCAGAGTCTGGAGCCTGTGATCTAGAACGGGGCCCACCTTGTTTCTTGGGTCCCTGGGAAGTAAGGGTAAAACCTTGGCGTTGCTGACAGACAGCCCTTGTTTTCATGGGCTCTCCCAGGTGCCCTGGTCCTTCCTGCTGTTCACATGTCCCTGTGTCATCTCCCAGGTCCTTGCAGAGTGGAGGCAAAAGCTAGATGAGAGTCAGGCTGAGTTGGAAGCTGCTCAGAAAGGATCCAGGTTGCTTAGTACTGAAATCTTCAAGATACAGAACACCTATGAGGAGGTGGTGGACCAGCTGGAGACGCTCAGGCGGGAGAATAAAAATCTGCAAGGTGAGCTCTCCCCCCGGCCCACCCCAGGTGAGCACCTGTACCCCTTCTTGCCCCCTTCTTCCCACTGCCCCACAGAACCCTCCCATCTGCTCCGTTGACCCTGGAGCTCAGCCCTGCTGATGCCACAGACACAGTCATAGTAAAGTGTCATTCTGGAACACGAAGGGCAAAGTGAGTTGCTAAGCTCATCTCTTCTCGGAGAACAGGATCATCTGTGGATTCTGTCTGTACATGGCTTTAGGTCCTTGGGCATGTCGCTAAATCCCTTAGGACATCAGACTCCAGATCTGCAAAATCAGACCAGACCCAATGCCCCCTAAAGCCCGTCCAGTCCCAAAAGGCTATGATTCTATATTCTATGCGTCGTCTCCAGAATTTTCTTCCCCGGCCCTTGCCGCACCCATTTTATATACTTTGTGAAGTTTTAGGGTTCTTGCCACTCCACTCTCTGCATCGTTCAGGTGAGGCAACACACCTGTGTCGTGCCGAGACCTCACCCGAAGGTCTCCGCCATAGTCTCTCCTACATACATGTAAATGAATCACCAGTCCCCAAGTTGCCAGGCAGGATGCCTCTGCTGTCAACTAGAGCCCAGTCGAACAAGCTAAATCGAGCCTGTCCTTTGCAGAAGAGATCTCCGACTTAACCGAGCAGATTGCAGAAACTGGCAAGAACCTTCAGGAAGTGGAAAAGACCAAGGAGCAGGTGGAGCAGGAAAAGTCAGACCTCCAGGTTGCCCTAGAAGAGGTGGAGGCAAGTGTCTGGGAAGGTCAGGAGGGCAGCACACCAAAGGAGAGGGGGGACTAGACCAGACCTTCGGGGCTGCTTCCTGGGCCAGGAGGTGCTGAGGCTCCATGGGGAAGAACATCGAGCCGTCCTTGGGGAAACAGCTGTGCTGTGTTTCATCTCCTGGGTGTCCTCTAGTTCATCACGTTTCCCCTTTGGAAAATAAATAAATGCATTCGTGATGTCCTCCATGTCTTCCTCTCGGGAAGCAAGAAATCAATCAGCAGGCATCCTGAGAGCTGGCTCAGAATTCCTCGGCTCTAACAGAGTAAGACGCCAGCCGGTCTATGGCCACTGAGATTTCTGTAAAGTCAAAACAGGCCCAGTGTCCTGAGTGTGGCCAGCACAGGGCAGATGATAGAGCTGTTTCTAGGGAAATTTGCATAATGCAGGACAAGGGGAGAGCGATCACCCTGTCGTTTCAGGCAATAGGGTGGCTCCTGAGTCATGGTCCCTGTTAAAATAGACACACCCAAACTCTGAAAAACAAACTGAGGGTTCTAGAGGGGAGGGGGTGGGGGGATGGGTTAGCCTGGTGATGGGTATTAAAGAGGGCACGTTCTGCGTGGAGCACTGGGTGTTATGCACAAACAACGAATCATGGAACACTACATCAAAAACTAATGATGTCATGTATGGTGATTAACATAACAATAAAAAATTTAAAAAATAGACACACCCAATAAAGGTTTTACTAATTCCAAAAGGTGCTCTGTCCCTCTCCAGACATAAAATTGTTAATAACAGATACAAAGCTTTAGTCCCAGGTTCATTACTAGGAGGGACATTTGGGGGTCACATTGTTTGACCTCTACTCATCTGTAGAATGGGTAGAATAATACTCATTTTGTCATAACGGCGAAGAAAATACCTGTTCAAGAAGGGGGGCTGCCCATGATCCCCCCTCTGCTTTGATCAGGGTTCCTTGGAACATGAAGAGAGCAAGATCTTGCGTGTCCAGCTGGAGTTGAGCCAGGTGAAATCCGAGCTTGACCACAGGGTCACTGAGAAGGATGAAGAAATCAATCAGCTGAAAAGAAATAGCCAGCGGGCAACAGAGGCCATGCAGAGCATGCTGGATGCCGAGATCCAGAGCCGGAAGGATGCCCTGAGGCTGAAGAAGAAGATGGAGGGAGACCTCAACGAGATGGAGATCCAGCTGGGCCATTCCAGCTGCCAGGTGGTGGAGACCCAGAAACACCTGCGCAACGTGCAGGGCCAGCTCAAGGTGAGCGCGCAGGCTTTGGTGGACCTGGCTGGCGCTCGGCCTGTCCCAGGCTCTGGCCTCACATCTGGCTTTCTCTGCAGGACTCCCAGCTGCACCTGGATGAAGCCCTCAGGAGCAACGAGGACCTCAAGGAGCAGCTAGCCATCGTGGAGCGCAGGAATGGGCTCTTGCTGGAGGAATTGGAGGAGATGAAGGTGGCCTTGGAGCAGACGGAGCGGACCCGCAGGCTGTCGGAGCAGGAACTGTTGGACGCCAGTGACCGCATGCAGTTCCTCCACGCCCAGGTGCATCCCTCCTCCCTCCATTCGGGGCCCACCCTGGGGGGCAGGCAGGACCCACACGGCAGAAGGGAGCACCCATCCTTCCTCCCAGACTAGCGGTCAAGACCAAGTGGCATTAAGCTTAGCTCTTGCAGGGAGGCTAGCAGCGCAGTAGAGCACAGGACTCTCAATCTCGGGGTTGGGAGTTTGAGCCCCACTTGGGGTGTAGCAATGACTTAAAAATAAAATCTTTAAAAAAAAAAAAAGCTTAGTTCTTGGACTAACGATGCTCCAGATGGACAGATTTCTGAGCTTTCTTTAATCGGAAGATAAAAGGTCGTGCATATTGTGGGAACATCAGAGAAAGGAAGGGTGAATTATTGCATCAAGGTGCTGGAGAAGGCTTCACGGAGGAAGCAACATCTAAGCCACAATCATAGAAAATTAGAATTGTCTTTCAAAATAATTATTTTTATTACCTTTGTGAAAGTTTTTGTTTGTTTTTTAAGGAGGTAGAAGTTTATTGAATACACCACAAGGGAGCAGTGAGCAAGACAACAGAAGACAGGCTGTCTGCCACCTTTATAAAAGTTTTATAAAAACAATTCTTTTTTTTTAATCTGTGTCTTTTTTTTAAGATTATTTATTTATTTATTTGACAGAGAGAGACACAGCGAGAGCAGGAGCACAAGCAGGGGGAGTGGGAGAGGGAGAAGCAGGCTTCCCGCGGAGCAGGGAGCCCGATGAGGGGCTCGATCCCAGGACCCTGGGATCATGACCTGAGCTGAAGGCAGACGCTTAACCATCTGAGCCACCCAGGTGCCCCTATAAAAACAATTCTTTGTTATAAAATATAGAGCATACAAGCAAACAAATAGAAGAAAAATACCAGCCACAGTGCTACCACTTTGAGATCTTTCATTCCAAGCTGTCGAGGTCTACAGTTATCATACTTCTGTAGAAATGTGATCAATGTTTTTGCAACTTATTTTCATTTTAACGTATCATGTACATATTTCCACACCTTTAAATAATCTACGACTATTTTATAAAAATATTTATTTATTTATTTATTTATTTGAAAGAGAGCGAGGGGGCGCCTGGGAGCCTCAGTCGTTAAGCGTCTGCCTTCGGCTCAGGTCATGATCCCAGGGTCCTGGGATCGAGCCCCACATCAGGCTCCCTGCTCCGTGGGAAGCCTGCTTCTCCCTCTCCCACTCCCCCTGCTTGTGTTCCCTCCCTCGCTGTGTGTCTCTCTGTCAGGTAAATAAATAAAATCTTTAAAAAAGAGAGAGAGAGAGGACGCACGCTTGCACCATGGGGGAAGGGGCAGAGGCAGAAATCTTCAAGTGGACTCCCTGCCAAGGGCGGACTCCCCTTCCCCCATACAGGTCTCGATCTCATGACACTGAGATCATGACCTGAACTGAAACCAAGAGTCGGACGCTTAACCGACTGAGCCACCCAGACGCCACCCGCCCCCATGACTATTTTTAGTGGCAGAAAAATGGTCTGTTACAGTAGGGTGATATGGCACTTTTATTTAATTGATCCTCCACGCCTGGATGTTTTTAATTATTCCCAATAAAATTTTTGCGATTAGAAGGTTTTCTATGATGAACTTAGTTATAATTAATTTTTCACATTTTCCCATTATTCTTATTTCCTTAATATTCCTAGAAGTAAATAGATTGCTGGAAGCAGAATTTCATGGTCCAAACAATAAAGACATTTGCAACATGTTGTAAATCAGCCTTCACAAGGTGGTCTCCATTTTTATTCTCATGGGGAAAATATGTAAGCGCTCTTGCCTCTAAATCCTCAAAGACCCTAATGATACATCTTTTAATCCTCACCAACTTTATGGTTGGAAAACACCTCACCTTTATAATTTTGATTTTCTTGGGGTGCCTGGCTGGCTCAGTGGGTAGAGCATCCAATTCAACTCTTGATCTCAGGGTCGTGATTCAAGCCCCATGTTGGGCATGGAGCCTACTTAAAAAAATAAAATACAACAAAGTTTTGATTACTAATGAGTAATTATTTCTTCTGGTGTGTTCCACCTATCTGTACTTTGTGCCCTGTTTTCTTGCACGATTTGTCTTTTTAAGATGTTAAGGAAGAGAATGTTTTTTTCAGCAACATACATTGCGAGTGTTTTGCACCTTTTCACAACCCTTATAATTCTATTTTATGGTGTGTTTTGATCATTGGAACCATTTCTCATTTTCTATACTTATGTCTACCTATCCTTTGCTTGCTCTGACACCTTTTACTGAGTAATCTCTTCTTCCTCAAATATGTGAAAATCTACCATTATCAGTTACTCACTTAATTGATGTGCAGTTCTTGGGTCTGTTTCAGGACCTTCTGTTTGGTCAAGAATGAAACAGTATCTAGCAAATCCCCCGGGGTGAAAAATAAGAAACATGATCGTGATTGATTTCCTTCTGCATGCAACTTTCTCCCCCTCGATTTTCCAAGCGTCCAAAGATAACCTACACCTCTGGCATCTAATTTTTCCTATAGAACACAAGCCTGATAAATACCAAGAAAAAACTGGAAGCGGACATAGCCCAGTGCCAGGCAGAGGTCGAGAACTCCATCCAGGAGTCCAGAGACGCGGAGGAGAAGGCCAAGGAGGCCATCACAGCTGTGAGCTCTGTTCCTTCTTTTCAGAGCCAGTGTTTGGAGATAGGGAAGGGGCTTCTAGGTGGGGACAAGGCAAGTAGGCTTTGTCTCCTGCTGACCTACAGTTGGTCGTGCTGGCTTCCTAGGGAGGTAGATGAAGCCTCAGCCAAACCCAACCGGGGAGGAGATGCATCACCAGTCATGGCGGAACGAGGGAGGCAGGACCAGCATGCACAGCCCTGACTTTGACAGCATCCTCCCTATACTCCCGGTCGGGATGCCAGGTGGCCCACTCGTACTTTCTACGAACTTCATCAGGCAGCCATGATGGCCGAGGAGCTGAAGAAGGAGCAGGACACCAGCGCCCACCTGGAGCGCATGAAGAAGAACCTGGAGCAGATGGTGAAGGACCTGCAGCATCGTCTGGATGAGGCTGAGCAGCTGGCCCTGAAGGGCGGGAAGAAGCAGATCCAGAAGCTGGAGAACCGGGTAGGGCGGCTCGAGAAGATGCTGGCTCCCAAAGTGATATCCGGTTCAGCCATCCGGGGCAGAGCCACCGTCCAGAAACAAGGTTGCAGGAAAGTGGGCACAGATGGAGTGCATGCAAGTTTGGTCTGAGGACTACTTGCAGAGCTCTCTGTGAGCCAATATCCCCACCTGTTTGTCCTTCACTGGTTCCTACACCCCAACACACACAAACACACACACACACACACACACACACGCACACTTTACAACACTCATGCGTCAGCAGCTGCAGAATGAAGACACTTGCAAATGTTCACATCCTGTTTTTATAGGAATTTAGTTCCTTGTAGGTGAAGGGAAATGTAATTTACATTCATAACATTACATAGTTGGTGTAAGTTACGTTTTGGACCAGCCTCCACTTTGGTGAACAATGGCCCATCCTACGTAAAGTCTAGAGTCTCTCTTCACCTCCCACCCCTGGCTCCCATTCGTCTTAGATTTCTCAGTCTCTGGACGCAGTCAGGCCATAATGCTGGTAAAGCTGCTTGCTCACTCCGTCCTACATGGCAGGTGACTGGTGCTTCCTCGGGGCCAAAGCCCCAGGAAAATGCTACCCCCTGCGCAGAGGCAATCCTGCTTTTTCTGTATCTGGGAGTTTATTTATACTTGCTTTTGTTTCTTTGCTAAGAAGAAATGGATCCCTTTGTTGCTTGAACCCTTTGCTTTTCCCTTTAGACCCGTGATGGTTTATTTCATTTGTTTTGCAAATGGCCTCCATTACCAGTTGATGTTCTGGAAAAGGGCTGTGAGGGGGAGCTTGTTAGAATGTCTCTGTTGTCCTGGGAGGGAGGAAATGGTGGAGTGGGAAGAGAAGGAGGTGAGGGGCAGGCGAAGAGAAGGGGGTGACCTCTCCCAGCAGGGAGGCACCCCACATGCATTCAGCCTTCAGGCCAGCCTCCCAAGGATGTGATCACCAGCACACGTACACCATGAATGTGAACGAATTTTTTTTTTCCGCTAAAAACGACAAGGCTATCGGCACGTAACGAAAGTCAACACCAGGGAAGTCACAGCTTCTTCCCCCCAAATTCTTTAAATGCTTACTTTTATTCTTTCCAGTCATCCTCTATTGCATGAGTTTAAGTCTGTCCTCACGGATCCCTCCACTGAGAGAGGGATTAGAGCCCACGCCTCCCTCCGTGATTCTTTGATTCCTGGGCCAGTCAGCCCCCCTCATCACATGGGAGGCACTTCGACTGGCCTCCAGGCCCAGATGCTGCATTATCTTTAGTTCCACGAACCTCACAGAGGCCACAAAATCATTGGTAAACAGCTTCCCAGGGCTTGTGGGGTGGCGGGGGGGGGGGGGGGGGGGGGCGCGGTGAGGATCGCTTTTGGAACAGCGCCCAGAGTTAACCCCGGGCCACTGGCGGAGTCCAAGGTTGATTTGTTGAGTCCACAAGCCCAGAGCTGCCCGTGTCTGTGGCCGATGGGATTCCCCGTGGCTGGCCGCCACCCTCACATCCTGGCTCTCTCTGAACTGTGGCATTGGGGCCACCGTTGGTGAGCTGTGTCCTCGGTGGCTGTCCTGTCCCCTCAAGACTTCAGGAAAGCCAGAAGCAGCTATGAAATGAACACTACCGGCGGGGCGCTTTATCATTTAAGACATACTTGCACACACTCTAATTTGACCCCCACGTTTGAGGCAGGTAGAGCAGGAATTACAGCCTCCACCCTAAACATATAGAAACTCGCCCTGGGGCTTGAACACACCTTGACCTTTTGTGGCCCAGCCTCTCTCCCTGACTCCCCTCGGCCTCGTCTGACCAGGAATCAGGCCTCCTGAAACTCTCAGACTTCACCTGCGGGGATGAGTCGGGGCTGAAGCCCAGGCCTTGCCAAGCCGCTGACCCCAGAGTTAGAGGCATCCGAGCCCAGCCTGGTGGCCCCGCTGTGAGCACCGAGGGCTGCATCTTATTCTCATTTGCACAAGGCCACCACAGCAAGAGTGGTTCTTGAGCCATAGGAGGAGACATTTTTACAAACTATAATAAGGGGATCCCGAGTTCATACTAAGAAGACCGGCCAACGAGTCCGCAGGAGAAGCCTGGCCACTCTGACCTGGACGCTGGGCTCTCTCCCCACAAAACCCAGGTGCGGGAGTTGGAAAGTGAGCTGGATGCTGAGCAGAAGAGGGGGGCCGAGACTCTGAAGGGGGCCCACAAATATGAGCGCAAAGTCAAGGAGCTGACGTACCAGGTAGGCATCTTCAAAGCCTCAGTGAGCGCTGGGTTGCTCCAACCCCAGCAGAGCTGCGGTGGCACGGTGCTATGTTTGCAGGCCGAGGAGGATCGCAAGAACATCCTCAGGCTCCAGGACCTGGTGGACAAGCTGCAGTCCAAAGTGAAGGCTTACAAGAGGCAGGCTGAGGAGGCTGTGAGTAGGGGGTGGTCCCCCGAAAGCCCACGCCCAGGGACCCCCAGCCCTCAGCGGGAGCCGGTCCTGTCACAGGCCCAGGTTTTCATTTGCAGGCTACAAAGTCAGGGACGCCTGCCCTCCTCCCTCCCCTGGTCTGTGTTAAACAAGCCTGCCCACCCCCCAACTGCACCTCCTTAGTGCCTTCTGCTTCACCTCATGTGGCTAGCCCCCTCACTTTATCCCCCACCCCCAGAACATTCTAGCCCACCCTGCGAGCCCCACTTCACCCTGATGCCCCAGCCAGCTCAGCCCTCCCTGCGCCAGCAACCTGGCCTTAGACGACCCCCCCATCCTGGTTCACAGCATCACACCTTGCCCTGTCGCTTGGTCTCATGCCTTCCTCCTTCCCACTCTCCCTAACTCCCATCCATCCTTCCCGACCTGCCCTTGATCAAATAGACCTCAGGGAGGGTGTTATGCTGAGTGAAATAAGTCAATCAGAGAAAGACATGTATCACATGACCTCACTGATATGAGGAATTCTTAATCTCAGGAAACAAACTGAGTGTTACTGGAGTGGTCAGGGGGTGGGAGGGATGGGGTGGCTGGGTGATAGACATTGGGGAGGGTATGTGCTACGGTGAGCGCTGTGAATTGTGCAAGACTGTTGAATCACAGATCTGTACTTCTGAAACAAATAACGCAACATATTTTAAGAAAAAAGAAAAAGAAGAAGATAACAGGAGAGGAAGAAAAGGGGAGTAAGTCAGAGGGGGAGACGAACCGTGAGAGATGATGGACTCTGAAAAACAAACTGAGGGTTCTAGAGGGGAGGGGGGGAGGAGGATGGGTTAGCCTGGTGATGGGTATTGAGGAGGGCACGTTCTGCATGGAGCACTGGGTGTTATGCACAAACAATGAATCATGGGACACTGCACCAAAAACTAATGATGTAATATATGGTGATTAACATAACAATAAAAAAATTTAAAAAAAAATAGACCTCAGGGATATCGTTACTAGCAGGGAGCTGGGCTGGGGCGGCAAGGGGTGGGGAGGACTTCTTCTGTTTCAGAAAAGAAATAGTTTGGGAAACTCTAGGTTAAACCAAGTTGAACTGGTAGCTTTCGAGGATTTCTCAGATTTTGTCGGTGACATGTAAGGCACTCTTCAAAGTGGACAAGGCATTCCAGAATGCAGCTTTCCGCCCCCACCCCAAACCAGAGTGGAACTTGGAGCCTTTTTATTGTGTGCAGAACAGCCCACGGGACTGGTGTTCTGAGGAACAAAATTTGGGGGACTCTGCAGTTGATAAATGACTGAGCATATGGCTTCTCTCTTTGTCCTGTTTCCCTCCTGCCCAGGGGCTGGTGGTTCCGCCTTGACCACAGGGAAGCAGATCTGAGCTGGTTAATTGGAGGGGGAGGGATCTGTGCCCATTGGATGAGCAAGGTCACAGCAGGACTACCTGGGAGGGAGGGTGCCCAGGAGGCCACCTTCTTCAAGAACCTTCGGATTGCCCTCAGTCAACGTGGACAGTGGCCTGGCCACCAGGCAGACAATCCCAGGGCAAAGGGAATTGGGCCACTGGCCTCTGACCTTCCAGGTGCCTTGGGAGGACTCAGGACTTGGGTCCCGGCCAAAGAGCCCCAGTAGGGGGGCTTCCTCAGGCTCTTGCCCCTCCATCTCCCATTCAGGAGGAGCAGGCCAACATGCAGCTGTCCAAGTGCTGGAGGGTCCAGCACGAGCTGGAGGAGGCGGAGGAGAGAGCGGACATTGCCGAGTCCCAGGTCAACAAGCTGCGGGCCAAGAGCCGAGATGTGGGGGGCCAGGTGAGAGCAGATAGCTTCCCCAGAGCACCCAGAGAGAGCGCGGAGGGTGTCGCTTGGTGCCTCTTCCCTGCTGCTGGCCAAGCATTCAACAGACGCCACCCCTTCAGCCAGGCCCCTGCTGGTTCCAGAATCATGGGGCAATGAGCAGCAGGGGACAGGGGGCCACACGCCTTGTCACCCCCATCCCTCCCTGTCCTAAGTGGCGCTGCCCAGGAAGCCCCTGTTTTTCGGGGGACTCATCCCTCTCCAGCGGCCCCACGGCTTTGTTTTTACTACGTGCAAGGGCAGACAATGCCATCCCTCAATATTTTTTCTGGAAGTTAGCCTTTCCAAGCTCTCCACGTGAAGGCAGTACTCAGCCTTGCCTTGGGTTTGACTCATTTCCTGATTGGTTTTCTCCCACAGAAGCTGGAAGAATGAGGCTTTCCTGATGCCCGTTGCCATGCGACACGCTGGGAGAGGGGAGGGACGATGTCGGGAGAAATAAAGTCTCCTCGCTCCTCGTCTCTCTGGCTCTGTGTGTTCATAATCACCGTCTACCCTGCTTGCTCGGAGTGCTTGGAGAGGCTTGCCCTACCTGCTATACATATACAGAAATAAGGGGTGTGAGAGTGGGCCCTCTGGCTCCAAGCAGGAAAGGTGGAGAGCCACCCCACCGCCAAGTAAATCACCAGCTTCCTTCACACTCAAGTAAAGCCCCTTGCAGATAACTAGAGCACATTTTCCTCCTCGGAACACGCAATTGTTTCAAATTCACTTCCCCGGTTTCTCTCTCAACTTTCAGACAGCGAAACTGGGCCCAAGTAGATGAAGCCCTCTGACTGCAGTTACCCGAGGCAGAGTGGAGACGAGACGCCCAGGGTCCCAGACTCCCAGGGAGTGCTTTCTGCTAAGAAATTCTGCTTTTCCATCCCTTCCTTCTTAGGGGCTGTGTTTTCATCCGCTGCTCCCCATGACATCTGAGCAGGGAGTAGGTGTGCCCCAACGCATTCCCTCCTGGGAAACACTGGGTAGGGGCTTGCCTGCCTTCTCCTTCCGGCTGTGTTCACTGCCCCCCACCGGCACGGATCCCTCCCACGGTGCCCAGAGCCAAAACGTGAAGGGAGCAGGTGGGCCCCGAGAGCCGTTCTCTTCCAGAGTCCAGGCTGAGGCTGGCCCAGGTGCCAAGAGAGAAGCCCCTGCTGGTTTGGGGGCTCACCCCTGGATCCTCATCAGATTATGTTGATTTGCCTACACGGAATGGATAAGGATGTAGCGGAATGGGATTAAGTACAGGATTAGGAGCTGAGACTAAATCTGAGGCTTGACCTGATCACTTCGTAGCCGTAAATGCCTGGCCTTGGGTTGGCTTTGGGTTGGCCACACATTCTCTGAACCTGACTTGCCTCGGTGGTCATGCTGACTGAGGGTATGTGCTTGGGTTCTGGCAAACCTGGATGGAATCCCAGTGCTGTCACATGCCAACTGCACGGCCTTGGGCAAGTCAGTCTTCTCTCTGAGCCCCATTTTCCTTATTCTGTAAGGTGGAGATGATAAAAATCATAGCTTCACTGGGATGGGTGAGGGGCTGGGGTGGTGACAAAGGGTGTAAGGTTTCTTTTTGGGATAATGAAATGTTCTAAAATTGATTATGGAGATGGATGTGTAGCTGTGAATATACTCAAAGCCATTGAATTGTATAGTATGTGAATTATATCTCAATAAAACCAAAACTGGCTTACTTTGTACCAGGCACCAAGATAAGTACACTATCCTCTAACATCTTGGATCATCCCTTCTCTCTATCTTTCTAGATCCAGTCCTCCTTTCCATCTCATCGCCAGCCCACCCCACATACTTTCAACACAGTAGGGTTGGAAGCTGAAGGCAGGTGGCAGCAGTGATGGTAGCAGGAAATAATTCTGAGGTCAGGTGACCTCATATGTCTGACATTACCATCATTGTCATCACCATCAGCAGCAGCAGCATCACCATCACCATCATCAGCATCACCATCATCATCATCATCACCATCATCACCACCATCATCAACATCATCACCATCATTATCACCATCACCACCATCATCACCATCATCAACCACCTTCATCACCATCATTATCACCATCACCACCATCATCACCATCATCAGCCACCTTCATCACCATCACCATCATCATCACCACCATCATCAACATCATCACCATCATTATCACCATCACCACCACCATCATCATCACCATCCCCCTCCCCACCATCATCAGCATCCCCACCATCATCATCACCATCACCATCATCATCTTCATCACCACCACCATCATCAGCATCCCCACCATCATCCCCACCATCATCATCACCATCACCATCATCATCTTCATCACCACCATCATCAGCATCCCCACCATCATCATCACCACCATCAGCAGCATCCCCACCATCATCATCACCATCACCACCACCACCACCACCATCATCATCAGTGCTAAATTTTAGGACTGGAAGAGTCTATCTAAAAAGATCTCTTCAATCTCTTCAATTTTACAGACAAGGAAACTGAGGTCATTCTCAAGGTCCCTAGATATCAGCCCCAGTCCAGCCCTCCCAATAATTTCAAATACACAAAACAACTGTGTATGTGTTGAGGGTTCACATGCTCTTTTTTTCTCCCTTCCATTCAAGCCACACAACAAACCAATCAGGAGATCAGGCTGATATCAATCTCTCATTTTCTAGAGAATGTTGCAGACAAGCTAAGGCTTGTCCAGTGTTGCAAGGATGAGATTGCAGCTTCCAGACTCTCCGTACAGCACACACTCTCACAATGGTGGGCTTTGCCTCTGTGTAGACATGTGATGTAATATTAAGAGCCCTGGATTCCACCCTGCCTGGGTGCCAGACCTGCCTCACCACTAACTAGCTTTGTGATTTGGGGCAAGTGGCTTCATGACTATAAGCCTCAGCTGCCTCCTTCCTGTACAGTGAGGGTGTAACACTGTACTTTATAGGGTTATTTTGAGAAGTAAATAAGATGATTCAAGAAGTACCCTTGGTGTAGAGCCTGGCACCTCGTTAGCACCCTGGGAACCTGTCATCATGGTGAGAGGGGTGACACATGGCCTCAGGACAGGGATGGAACGTAAGACAGGGGTCCAGATGCACAATAGTCTGGGGTTTGGCTGTGTCTCTAAGGGGCTTCCTCTGGTTTGAGGAGATAATATACCATGCGATTGGGGGTCATCAAAAGAAATTACTATGGAATTCCGCTCTTCTCTGACATCCCAACAAAAGCAGATCGGGATCCCATCCCCTCAAACACTGCCCAGTTCACCTGGCGCTCCCTAAAATGAAGCCACCCTCACGCATCTCTGCACTTACCCGGCTCCCCATATCCCAGCTCTGCGCCCCCAGATCTCTGAGTTAGAAAGCAAGAAAATTCCTCTATCCTTCCCAGTGCATGACAGTGTTTCCACTACATCGAATCCTGATCATGGAATGAAGGGATGAATGGTTGAACGAGAACCTTCCATACATAGACACCAAGTCTGTCCTGATGAGACATTTCAAATTTTCTTTCCTGAGGACCGGAAGAAGAGAAAGGAGTAAGGAGGAGGCCCCTGTGCTGAGTTTTATTTCCCAGCGTCTGCATGTCGAATTCCAGCCGACAGCTGGACCCTCAGGGTCTTTGGCTGGGCCCCTTGGGCCCCTCTAACTCTCTGGAAAAACCAAGAGGGTGGCAGAAAGCAACTTGCCTTGGGTCTCCCATGGGGCAAGGTAGAGTGTGCATGGGACCAACGCGTGCGTTCCTGTCTTGGCGCGTCATATTTTCTAGAAGTCCTCGGGCAGGTCAGGTAAGGTCTCTGGAAGTCTGGGCACTGCCTGCCAGGGTGATGGGGTTGTTGAAAAATTTCTAAGTGATGCTGTGCAAGAGGTCTCCTCAACCGTGTGGTATTGCCCAAACTGAAGGTAGCATTGCTACAGTCTCACTAGCAATAACAGCAGAGAGAATGATATGCTGTTTTTTGCTGCCATGATAATTAAATTATTCTTCGGTAGTAAAGCCCAGCCAAAAAACCAGGTCGCAGGGGCCTCTGGTCTTTGGAGAGTTGGAACCTACCCCGGCCCCTTCAAAACAGAACTTTTGCTGCCACCTCCTGGCTGTGGAAGGACACACTTTTCATTATGCAAATGACCTTGAGACTGCACTCCTTAAGTCTCCAAAAGAGATACTCAGAGAATCGGAGGTGTCGTTGGGATTCGTGATCATCTGGTCTGGGCCCCTGGTTTTGCAGATGAGAGAATTCAGACTAGTGATAGGGTTTTGTAATCCCTGAGGATTACACCTGGGTCTCCTGGTTCCCAGGCCAGGGCTCCCCCCACCTGAGTGTCCATAGAAGAGGGCCCCATAGAAATCTCCAGATGGAGGGCTAGGACCAGCCAGGCAGAGAGAGTGAATGGCCTTGACAGCAGAGGCTGGGACCACCACCAAGGGTCTGCTCCCCAGACCCCTTCTCCTCCTCCTCCCAGGAGCCTCTGCGAGGCTGGAAGAGCAGTGTTGACCCCAGGGTAGAAGACAGTACACTTTCAGAAACAGCCCCCTGCCCCTAACAGGGGAGGTGACCAGACCCTTAATGGCTCTGGGATGAAGGTGGCCCAGGATAGTTCCAAAAGTCAGGTTCCTTGGCCTTTTTCCTAGCCCCAAGACAAAGGACCAGGGTGGACATGCCCCAGCGAAATACCCAAGATCAAGATCTATGCCATTGGACCGACCCTTCAGACCCCTCCACCTTTCTCCAGTCTCCCAAAGAGGTTGAAAGGACCATCTTCCTTGCTCTCTGCCTTGCGAGTGGGTCCAGCCAATGGGGGGGCCTGAGAAAAGCAGAAGGAAGGAGGAGAGGAGAGGAAGGCCAAGGATATCTGTTCCCTGGGTCCCTCTTTGCAGACCTGCAGGCAAAGGTCCCATTTCCCAGAAGATGTGCAACTCCCCCCAGCCCTCTCCATCCCCATCGCCAGTAACTGGTCCTCACGCTCACTGCTTGCACATTCAGGCCCAGTGTCATGGAGCCCTGAGGTGTCAGACCTGGAGTCTGGCAGCATCCCTGCCGTTTCCCCAGTACCTGACCACACCTTTGGGAGGTGCATCTCCTGCAAACGCTCCGCACATTATGCTAATCTGGGCGGGCCATCTATTTCCTGCTGGACCTCTGCCTGCTGCAAAACCCCGACCCTGCTCATCTATTTCCGGGCTCCACTGCCCCCCTATGGAACAGGACCAGCAGACCGCGCCGGGTTAAGATGTGCTGGCCAAAAACAAGAGGATGCAAAGCAACCAAAGCATGTATTTGGGGTCTTCAGGATTGAAATCTGGGAGGCACCCAGTTTACCAGAATCTAAAGTGTGCTCCAAATTACAAGCAGGGAATACAGGCTTATAAAGGCCAAAACCACAAAATGACATGGGTTATTTTGAAAGGATTAAGATTGGCACTGACAGAGTTAAAGGGACTATCTGCCCCATGATTGGCTATTCAGCGAACAGATGCTACATTATTTCAATTCCAGCCCAAAGTAGAAGGATGTGTTCCAGGAGGTAGCAGGTACAATTCACAAGTTGCAATTGACAGAAGTCAAAAGTCCGCTGTGTTCCCAAAATTGAAACAGGAGGTGCACGCAGGCTTCCTTCCTCAGCGTCCCCTCCCTCGCCCTGCCCCCCCGCCCCCCATCCTGAATGGATCTCTTAGCGGTGGTTGCTGCACTTCGGATTCTCCTTTCCAACAGAGTGCTACCTAGTTGCACTGCGCGGACATCTCTGGGTCCCAAATTCCATCCAGATAGCTAATTATACATTCACTTTCATTGCACGCTTCAGCCTCGCACAGACCTTCCCCAAAATCAAGCTTTTTTTTTTAATAATTTTTTATTGTTATGTTAATCACCATACATTACATCATTAGTTTTTCATGTAGTGTTCCATGATTCATTGTTTGTGCATAACACCCAGTGCTCCATGCAGAACGTGCCCTCTTTAATACCCATCACCAGGCTAACCCATCCCCCCAACCCCCTCCCCTCTAGAACCTTCAGTTTGTTTTTCAGAGTCCATCGTCTCTCATGGTTCGTCTCCCCCTCCGACTTACTCCCCTTCATTCTTCCCTTCCTGCTATCTTCTTTTTTTTTTCTTAACATATATTGCATTATTTGTTTCAGAAGTACAGATCCGTAATTCAACAGTCTTGTACAATTCACAGTGCTCACCATACGTCTATCACCCCAATGTCTCCCCAATGCCTATCACCCAGCCACCCAATCCCTCCCACCCCCCACCACTCCAGCCACCCTCAGTTGGTTTCCTGAGATTAAGAATTCCTCATATCAGTGAGGCCATATGATATATGTCTTTCTCTGATTGACTTATTTCACTCAGCATAAACCCTCCAGTTCCATCCACGTCGTTGCAAATGGCAAGATCTCATTCCTTTTGATGGCTGCATAATATTCCATTGTGTATATATACCACCTCTTCTTTATCCATTCATCTGTCGATGGACATCTTGGCTCTTTCCAAAGTTTGGCTGTTGTGGACATTGCTGCTATAAACATTGCGGTGCACGTACCCCTTCGGATCCCTACATTTGTATCTTTGGGGTAAATACCCAGTAGTGCAATTGCTGGATCGTAGGGTAGCTCTATTTTCAACTGTTTGAGGAACCTCCATACTGTTTTCCAGAGTGGTTGCACCAGCTTGCATTCCCACCAACAGTGTAGGAGGGTTCCCCTTTCTCCGCATCCCCGCCAACATCTGTCGTTTCCTGACTTGTTAATTTTAGCCATTCTGACTGGTGTGAGGTGGTATCTCATTGAGGTTTTGATTTGGATTTCCCTGATGCCGAGCGATGTGGAGCACTTTTTCATGTGTCTGTTGGCCATTTGGATGTCTTCTTTGGAAAAATGTCTGTTCATGTCTTCTGCCCATTTCTTGATTGGATTATTTGTTCTTGGGGTGTGGAGTTTGAGAAGTTCTTTATAGATTTTGGATACTAGCCCTTTATCTGATATGTCATTTGCAAATATTTTCTCCCATTCTGTCGGTTGTCTTTTGGTTTTGTGGACTGTTTCTTTTGCTGTGCAAAAGCTTTTTATCTTGATGAAATCCCAATAGTTCATTTTTGCCCTGGCCTCCCTTGCCTTTGGCGATGTTTCTAGGAAGAAGTTGCTGCGGCTGAGGTCGAAGAGGTTGCTGCCTGTGTTCTCCTTTAGGATTTGGATGGACTCCTGTCTCACGTTTAGGTCTTTCAACCATTTGGAGTCTATTTTTGTGTGTGGTGTAGGGAAGTGGTCCAGTTTCATTCTTCTGCAGGTGGCTGTCCAATTTTCCCAACACCATTTGTTGAAGAGACTGTCTTTTTGCCATTGGACATTCTTTCCTGCTTTGTCAAAGATGAGTTGACCATAGAGTTGAGGGTCAATTTCTGGGCTCTCTATTCTGTTCCGTTGATCTATGTGTCTGTTTTTGTGCCAGTACCATACTGTCTTGATGATGACAGCTTTGTAATAGAGCTGGAAGTCCGGAATTGTGATGCCGCCAGCTTTGCTTTTCTTTTTCAAGATTCCTATGGCTATTCGGGGTCTCTTCTGGTTCCATACAAATTTTAGGATTATTTGTTCCCTTTCTTTGAAAAAGGTGGATGGTATTTTGATGGGGATTGCATTGAATGTGTAGATTGCTCTAGGTAGCACTGACATCTTCACAATGTTTGTTCTTCCAATCCATGAGCATGGAACGTTTTTCCATTTCTTTGTGTCTTCTTCAATTACTTTCATGAGTATTTTATAGTTTTCTGAGTACAGATCCTTTGCCTCTTTGGTTAAATTTATTCCTAGGTATCTTATGGTTTTGGGTGCAATTATAAATGGGATCGACTCCTTGATTTGTCTCTCTTCTGTCTTGTTGTTGGTGTATAGGAATGCCACTGATTTCTGTGCATTGATTTTATAGCCTGCTACTTTCCTGAATTCCTGTATGAGTTCTAGCAGTTTTGGGGTGGAGTCTTTTGGGTTTTCCACATACAGTATCATCTCATCTGCAAAGAGTGAGAGTTTGACTTCCTCTTTGCCGAATTGGATGCCTTTGATTTCTTTTTGTTGTCTGATTGCTGTGGCTAGGACTTCTAATACTATGTTAAATAGCAGTGCTGATAGTGGACATCCCTGCCGCGTTCCTGACCTTAGCGGAAAAGCTCTCAGCTTTTCCCCATTGAGAATGATATTCGCTGTAGGTTTTTCATAGATGGCTTTTATGATATTGACGTAGGTACCCTCTATCCCTATACTCTGAAGAGTTTTGAGCAAGAAAGGATGCTGTACTTTGTCAACTGCTTTTTCTGCATCTATTGAGAGGATCATATGATTCTTGTTCTTTCTTTTCTTAATGTATTGTATCACATTGATTGATTTGCGGATGTTGAACCAGGCTTGCAGCCCAGGGATAAATCCCACTTGGTCGTGGTGAATAATCCTTTTAATGTACTGTTGGATCCTATTGGCTAGTATTTTGGTGAGAATTTTTGCATCCATGTTCATCAGGGATATTGCTCTGTAATTTTCCTTTTTGATGGGGTCTTGGTCTGGTTTGGGGATCAAGGTAATGGTGGCCTCATAAAATGAGTTTGGAAGTTTTCCTTCCATTTCTATATTTTGGAACAGTTTCAGGAGAATTAGGTATTAATTCTTCTTTTAACGTCTGATAGAATTCCCCTGGGAAGCCGTCTGGCCCTGGGCTTTTGTTTGTTGGGAGATTTTTGATGACTGCTTCAATTTCCTTAGTGGTTATAGGTCTGTTCATGTTTTCTATTTCTTCCTGGTTCAATTTTGGTAGTTGATACATCTCTAGGAATGCACCCATTTCTTCCAGGTTATCTAATTTGCTGGCATAGAGTTGCTCATAATATGTTCTTAGAATTGTTTGTATTTCTTTGGTGTTGGTTGTGATCCCTCCACTTTCGTTCATGATTTTGTTGATCTGGGTCATTTCTCTTTTCTTTTTGATAAGTCTGGCCAGGGGTTGATCAATCTTGTTAATTCTTTCAAAGAACCAGCTCCTAGTTTCGTTGATCTGTTCTACTGTTCTTTTGGTTTCTAGTTCATTGATTTCTGCTCTGATCTTTATGATTTCTCTTCTCCTGCTGGGTTTAGGCTTTATTTGCTGTTCTTTCTCCAGCTCCTTTAGGTGTAGGGTTAGGTTGTGTATTTGAGACCTTTCTTGTTTCTTGACAAAGGCTTGTATTGCTATATACTTTCCTCTCAGGACTGCCTTTGCTGTATCCCAGAGATTTTGGACAGTTGTGTTTTCATTTTCATTGGTTTCCATGAATTTTTTTAATTCTTCTTTAATTTCCTGGTTGACCCCTTCATTCTTCAGTAGGATGCTCTTTAGCCTCCATGTATTTGAGTTCTTTCCGACTTTCCTCTTGTGATTGAGTTCTAGTTTCAAAGCATTGTGGTCTGAAAATATGCAGGGAATAATCCCAATCTTTTGGTACCGGTTGAGACCTGATTTGTGACCTAGGATGGGATCAATTCTGGAGAATGTTCCATGGGCACTAGAGAGGAATGTGTATTCCGTTGCTTTGGGATGGAATGTTCTGAATATGTCTGTGAAGTCCATTTGGTCCAGTGTTTCATTTAAAGTCTTTATTCCTTGTTGATCTTTTGCTTAGATGATCTGTCCATTTCAGTCAGGGGGGTGTTAAAGTCCCCCACTCTTATTGTATTGTTGTCAATGTGTTTCTTTGCTTTTGTTATTAATTGCCTTATATAATTGGCTGCTCCCACGTTAGGGGCATAGATATTTACAATTGTTAGATCTTCTTGTTGGATAAACCCTTTAAGTAGGGTATAGTGTCCTTCTTCATCTCTTATTACAGTCTTTATTTTAAAATCTAATTTGTCTGATATAAGGATTGCCACCCCAGCTTTCTTTTGGTGTCCATTAGCATGGTAAATGGTTTTCCACCCCCTCACTTTCAATCTGGGGGTGTCTTTGGGTCTATAATGAGTCTCTTGCAGACAGCATATGGATGGGTCTTGTTTTTTAATCCAATCTGATAGCCTGTGTCTTTTGACTGGGGCATTGAGCCCATTTACATTCAGGGTAACTCTTGAAAGGTATGAATTTAGTGCCATTGTATTGCCTGTAAGGTGACTGTTACTGTATATTGTCTGTGTTCCTTTCTGACCTATGCTGCTTTTAGGCTCTCTTGTTGCTTAGAGGACCTCTTTCAATATTTCTTGGGGGGCCGGTTTTGTGTTTGCAAATTCCTTTAGTTTTTGTTTGTCCTGGAAGCTTTTTATCTCTCCTTCTATTTTCAATGACAGCCTAGCTGGATATAGTATTCTTGGCTGCATATTTTTCTCATTTAGTGCTCTGAAGATATCTTGCCAGTCCTTTCTGGCCTGCCACGTCTCTGTGGATAGGTCTGTTGCCAATCTAATGTTTCTACCATGGTAGGTTACATATCTCTTCTCCCGAGCTGCTTTCAGGATTTTCTCTTTGTCTCTGAGACTCGTAAGTTTTACTATTAGATGTCGGGGTGTTGACCTATTTTTATTGATTTTGAGAGGGGTTCTCTGTGCCTCCTGGATTTTGATGCCTGTTTCCTTCCCCACATTAGGGAAGTTCTCTGCTATAATTTGCTCCAATATACCTTCTGCCCCTCTCTCTCTTTCTTCTTCTTCTGGGATCCCAATTATTCTAATGTTGTTTCGTCTTATCGTATCGCTTATCTCTCGAATTCTGCCCTCGTGATCCTGTAGTTGTTTCTCTCTCTTTTTCTCAGCCTCTTTATTTTCCATCATTTAGTCTTCTATATCGCTGATTCTTTCTTCTGCCTCATGTATCCTAGCAGTTAGTGCCCCCATTTTTGATTGCACCTCATGAATAGCCTTTTTGATTTCGACTTAGTTAGATTTTAGTTCTTTTATTT